>NW_024412438.1:4248641-4343333 GCF_014898765.1 Herpailurus yagouaroundi | reverse complement strand
AGCGGGCGGCGCGCGCGGGACGGGGCGGGGTGGGGGGGGGGGCGCTGCGCCTGGCCCTGCCCCCGGCCCTGCCCCCTTGCGGCCTGCGGGCGACCTGTGCGCCGGCCCGGCGTCCTCGGGTCACCCTCGGGTCACGCCGCCGCGTTCTTCCTTCACCCCAGCCCGGAGCTCCTGGTCGTTCGCCGGCGCCCCCGGGGCCCAGCGACGGTGGATGGCAGAAACCCAGGGTGGGGCCGGCCAGCTGCAGGAGCAGAAGAAAGGTAGGACGCTCGGACTCTTGACCCCGGCTGCCGAGTCGGCTGCGGCTGGTGTGGGCGCCCGGCCCCCGGGGTCACGGTGCGCGAACCGAGGGTCTGCGGGGCGCTCGGGTGAGCGCGGGCACCGACCTCCCTGCCCGGCCCTCGCAGGGCTCCTGATAGCCGTCAGCGCCTCGGTGGATAAGATCATCTCGCATTTTGGGGCCGCCCGGAACTTGGTTCAGAAGGTGAAGGTGTCTGTGGGGGAGGCAGCGGGGGCGAGAGGGGACCCCTGGGGCCCGCACGCGCGGTTGGCAGGGAGGCCGACGTGCCGCGTTGTGCCCGCCCCCAGGCGCAGCTGGGGGACAGCCGGCTGAGCCCGGACGTGGGGCACCTGGTGCTGACCACCCTCTGCCCGGCCCTCCACGCCCTGGTGGCCGACGGGCTGAAGCCTTTCCGGAAGGACCTCATCACCGGGCAGCGCCGGAGCAGCCCCTGGAGCGTGGTGGAGGCGTCGGTGAAGCCAGGTGGGGCGGGCCCGGGCGGGGCGGGGCGGGGCGGGGGCGCGCGCAGGCCTGGGCCCGGCTGATAATGCGGCGTCCGCAGGCTCCGGCACCCGCTCGCTGGGGACCCTGTACAGCCAGGTCAGCCGTCTGGCCCCGCTGAGCAGCAGCCGCAGCCGCTTCCACGCCTTCATCCTGGGCCTCCTCAAGTGAGTGGCCCTGTTTTCTGGCGCTCCTCCCAGCCCCGGGGACCTCGCGGGTGCACTGGTGGCACGCAGCGGTGCTCTGGTTCCCAGAGAGGGCCGTCGCCTCTGCGAAGCTCATCTCTCATCCCGACCTCCGTTTTTCTTGCCACCCCCAGCACGAAGCAGTTGGAGCTGTGGTTTTCCAGCCTCCAGGAAGACGCAGGTCAGACCCTGAGCCACGGGGGGGGCGGGCACCTCTCCTGTCGGTCCCACTGACGTCAGAGTGACTTTGGCCCCAGGCGCGACTTTGATTACCCTGCCGCTTCAGGCTTTCGGTGCTTCCCGTTGCCCATTAACAGGAGAGACCCGAGTCCTCACCGACACCTCCAGAAGCTTGGTTATCAGGCCTCTGCCTTCTTCCCCGGCCGCCAGGTCTGGGGCTCTCCCCAGGCCTCGGGGCAGTCTTCTTCCCCATCCTTCCTGCCCCACGGCCCTCCTTGGGTCGTCTTTACCCCAGGAGGCCTGTTCACCGCCATCCCTCTCGTCCTCCTTCCCTGAGGCTCCGGGTTGCTCCCTCGGCCTTGAAGGCCCCCTTTCCCTCGTGCGAGTTATGTGCCACCCTTGTTCCGCGGGCCCTGGTTCCGCTGGGGCAGGGGCGCGTGGGCTCTGCGCCCCCAGCGTGGACGGAGGCCGGGCCGGGGCCCGACGGCAGCCTGCACGTCCCCAGGCCTGCTGTCCCTCCTGTATCTGCCCACCGGCTTCTTCTCCTTGGCCCGCGGCGGCTGCCCCGCGCTGACCACCGAGCTGCTCCTGCTGCTGCAGCCGCTGTCCGTGCTCACTTTCCACCTGGACCTGCTCTTCGAACACCACCACCACCTGCCCCTGGGCCCGCCTCCGGCCGCCCCCGCCCCGGGCTCGCCTCCGGCCCTGCAGCACACCGTGCGGGCCGTGCTGCACTGGGGGGGGCGGCTGGCCCAGAGCCTTCGGGGGGCTTCCGGGGAGACGCCTCCAGGCCCTTCAGCTCCCGCGAGCCCCCCCGCACCCGGCGGCTGGTGGGAGCAGCTGACCCAGGCCTCCCGGGTCTACGCGTCCGGGAGCGGCGAGGGCTTCCCTCTCCCCCGATGGAGGTCCTGGCGTCCCTCCGGCACCGCCGAAGGAGCCCAGGACGGGCCCCTGCCCGCGGAGGAAGCGGCACCAGGCAGAGGCGTGTGGCTGGGGAGACTGTTTGGGGTGCCGGGGGGCGTCACAGAAGCCGACGGTGGAGCCTTGAAGTCCAGGTAATGGGGTAGCCGGGCCCCTCCAGGACTCTGGCCCCTTCTCAGAGCCCCCAGTCATCCCGGCTGGAACCTATAGAGACCGTTTGCGCCGGAGGTTGGCCGGCTTGTTTCCCTAGGGCCCGAGCAGCACGTGGTTCCCGTTAGGCCCGCCCTGCAAGCCCCGCAGGTGCCCTCCGTGCTCGTGCTCTTGCCCTGGGGTTTGGCCACGGTGGCCTCGGCCTCTCCAGTGAGCCTCGGGGCCTCCCTGAGCCTGCTGCTCCCAGAGGCCCCTTCCGGGGCGTCGGTGACCTTGGTGGGCGCCCCCCCCCCCCCATCACCGTGAGGGTGCCTGTGTCCCGCAGCTGCCTCCGTGCTCCCAGCAGTGACCCGTCCCTGACCTCTTTTGAGTCAGGCGCCCCCCCCCCACGTCCTCCCTCCTCCCAAACCCCGGGTTCTTGGGTTCTTTTTCTGGATGCCCGGTGACCCCTGTGACCCTGTGTCCTTCGTCCAGGAGACCGTCCAGCTGGCTGCCGCCGACAGTGAGCGTGTTGGCTCTGGTGAGGCGGGCGCCACCTCCCGAGACTCTGTCTTCCCCCGAGGAGCCTGAGGCCGCAGCCCCGAGCGCCCCGCAGACCCACAGGTCAGGAGGGCGGCTTCTGCTTGGGGAGAGCGGGGGTCAGGGGGGTGGTGGCGCAGAGGCCTGGGGCCACGAGGTCAGCTGGTGACCAGTGTGACGCTGCTGCCTCTCAGCCCGTTTCTCTCTCGTCCGTTGGCGATGGTCTTAGGAAGACTAAACCTAAGTGTGTGAGGCCTGTGGTGCCCGGCGGGTGCCTGGGACCGGTCACTTGTTGCTGTCCTCTGAGGGGTCATGCTTCCCTGAGGGTTTTTCAGTTTCAGACCTGCTTCTACTCCGGAGTCTGGCCTCAGCCTGGTTGTCTCAGTGCACCGAATTAGGTTTCTTTTCTTTTCTTTTTTTAAGCTTATTTATTTTGAGGGAGAGCGAGCGCGAGTGCAGGGGAGGGACAGAGAGAGAGAGAGAGAGAGAATCCCAAGCAGGCTCTGCACCGTCAGCACAGAGCCCCACACGGGGCTTGAACCCGTGAATCGTGAGATCGTGACTTAAGCGGAAATCCAGTCAGCCGCTTTACCGACTGCGCCACCAGGCGCCCCTGAATTCAGCTTCTTGGCTTTTCCTTCGCGCAACGATTCTTTTCCAGTCCTTCTTACGAGCCGGGCGTTATGCTCTGGGAGGGAACGCGAAGGCACGGGCACTGGAGTCCGTGCCCTCACGGAGCTTGTGGCCCAGGGAGGACCCCGGTGCAGGAACGTGCAGTCCCGTGTGGTGGATGCTCTGGGAGGGGAGGACTGAGTCCCTCGGGGCCAGGTCTGGGGGCGCAGCTGTGTAGGGGGTACCAGGGTGATGGCAGCAGCGAGATGCCTGAGGCCTCAGTGGGTGGGAGGAACCCGGACTCCATCCTGGAGGCCCTGGGAGGCGGCCTGGGGGGACAGGGGCAGGGAGAGGTGAGCAGACCCTGCCCTGGGGCCCAGGAGTGAGGGCGGCAGTGGCGTCCGAGAGGAGGGCGGATGGAGTGAAGGAGATACGGGCGCCAAACAAGTTTTTTGGGGGGTGGGGACGATTGGATGTGGCGTCAGGACACTGCACATTCTGGCAGGAGACACCCCCCCCCCCAGGGCGGGGGAGAGCAAGGGGGTGTGTTTGCAACGGAGGGGGCCTAGGAGGAGGAACTGGTCCTGAGGGGGGGACTGGTGGGGAGGCCGGGCAGTCGGTCCCCACGCCTCTCCCGGAGCCTCACCTGGCCTGTCCCTCCGGTCCGCAGGGCAGTGCGCGCGCTCTGTGACCACACGGCCGCGGGACCCGGTCAGCTGAGCTTCCGGCGCGGGGAGGTGCTGCGAGTCCTGGGCACCGTGGACGAGGACTGGCTCCGCTGTGGGCGCGATGGCGCCGAGGGGCTGGTGCCCGTGGGGTACACGTCTCTGGTCCTCTAGGCCGAGGGCCTTTCCAGCCGCGTCGCCCCCCCCGGGAACGGTGACCTGTGCAGACGCCGCAGAAGCGTTGGCCTGTCTGCAATACGACCTGTCCCCCCCACTCCCCCGCCGATGTGAGATCCGCTCTCCTTCCTCCCTGTCCCGCCGGTGAAACCTGCTCGTCTTCTAAGTACGAAAGGAATTTCCCTCCATCTCCCTCCTCTTCCCACCTGCGTAAGGAACCGTTTCCCTTCCCAGCCGCACCTCTGCCTTCGTCGTCTGCGAGCGGACCGTCCCCACACTGGAAGGGCCTGGTCTCCTTCCTGCGCATGGACACCCCACAGCGCCCACGTTGCTTGTATTTATTCTGTGCTCCCGACCCCCCCCTGCTGGGTGGGCCCGTGGTGCCGGTCCGCCCGCCCCTCCTTTGTCCCAATAAAGTGTGGGCGCTGAACGTGTGTGTGTCACTGGCTCCAGGGCAGAGGCTGCGGTTCGGGGAGAGGCCCCCTCCTGCCGGCCCTGGGTCCTCACTGCTCCCCACGCCGTGGAGAAGCGGCCGATTGGTGCAGAACCTCACAGGTGCCCCTCGGTGGAGGCCTGACTGCGTGTCTTAGGAGCCCGAAGGGACCAAGGCGGGTGGGGAGGCCTGGGCTTCCCGACTGTGCTCACACGACCCCGACCGAGGTGCTGGGCAGGATTAGAGGGTTGCAGGGAGGGACGCCCTTCCAGGTAATGCGCCCACTCTGCGGTGACAGAGGTTCAGACAGCACAATAAGGGGACGTCTGTTACTCCGTGGGGAGCGTCACCAGGAAGTTAGAGGACAGGACACTTAGGGGAAACAGAACCAGGAGAGGAAAAGATGCTGACGTTTTCCTTTACCTTGGGGCAGGAAGGTCAAGGGGATGACAGGCTGGCGCAGGGAGAGGGCGGCGTGGAGCCCGACGCCTTACACTTTTGCTGTTTCCTGACTTCCTGCTCCCGTTCCTGCTCCCCGTTCCTGACTTCCTGCTCCCCATTCCTGACTTCCTGTTCCCGTTCCTGACTTCCTGCTCCCTATTCCTAACTTCCTGCTCCCGTTCCTGACTTCCTGCTCCCCGTTCCTGACTTCCTGCTCCCCGTTCCTGATTTCCTGCTCCCCGTTCCTGACTTCCTGCTCCCCGTTCCTGACTTCCTGCTCCCGTTCCTGCTCCCCGTTCCTGGCCGGCTTGTGTCACTAATCTTGCTCTGATTTCGTTTTGTGTCTGGCTGCCCTCCCAATTTCAGGCCTAAGTTTGCATTTCAGGTGTGCTCTAGCGTGGCGCTCACTCACACCGGATTCTGAGAGCCGCTGGGACCCGCTAGCTGCAGCCTTAGGGCAGCGCTCCTTCACGGAGGCTCTCCAACTGCTTTCTCCTCTTCTGGCGTTTGAACTTCTTAAGCAGTACTTGTGGAAGACTACTGTGACTTTGGCTTTGTGACCAGTGTTTCCCACAGGGAGGTCTGCACAGTGACCCACCGTTCCTGGGTATGGCCACGGAGCTGTCATGTTCCAGGACCCCACCTGCCCTGTCCTTCTGACTCCTGTCCCCATGTGCTAGGTGTTACAGTGCGTAACTCTAACAACTGGGAAGTGTCCTCAAACGATATTGCTGAGATATGGTGATATTTGTGGTCACAGCCTAATGGGTCTCAGGCTTGTGTAGGCAGTAAGAGTAACAGACCTCCTTGAAGGACATCATGAAACAGACCAAATGTTGATACGGAATTAGCTTTGCACTATTCCATTAAAAAAAAAAAATTTTTTTTTTAACGTTTATTTTTGAGACAGAGAGCGACAGAGCATGAACGGGGGAGAGGCAGAGAGAGAGGGAGACACAGAACCGAAAGCAGGTTCCAGGCTCTGAGCCATCAGCCCAGAGCCCGACGCGGGGCTCGAAGTCACGGTCCGTGAGATCATGACCTGAGCTGAAGTCGGACGCTTAACCGACTGAGCCACCCAGGCGCCCCCTGCACTATTCCATATTACCTAGAACAGCTATAGTAGGTACCAATGGCTAAAAAGTAATAAAGGGTACAAAGTTTAAGAAAAACTGCCAACGTGCTGCCTTTGCATCGTGATGAGACTGCATCCTGTTGCCTGACAACAGGACAGCCTCTCGTCCTCCTGGGAGCTGACAGACTCTGAGCTCTTCGCGATCATCTCTTTTTTTAAAAAGTAATGAATTGAAAGTCATAATTCCAACACAGGTAACATACTTTGCTATCTTAGTTTTAGATGTACAATATAGTGATTCAGTAATTCTGTGCATTACTCAGGGCTCATCATGTTAAGTGGACTCTGAATCCCTGTCACCCATTTACCCATCCCCCACCCACCTCCCTTCTGGTGGCTACCAGTGTGTTCTAATTAAGAGTCTGTTTTCAGGTTTGTCTTTTTTTTTCTTTTCCTTTGTTTTTTAAATTCCACATATGAGTGAAACCATATGGTATTTACCTTTCTCTGGCTTATTTCGATTAGCATAATACCCTCTAGACCCATCCATGTTGTTGTAGATGACGAGACTTCATTCTTTTTTGTGGCTGAGTAACGTTCCAATGTATATGTATACAATGTCTTTATCCATTCATCTCTCAAGGGACTCTTGGCTACTGTAAATAATGCTGCAATAAACATAGGGGTGGGGGGCCCTGGCCCGCTGGGTCAGTGGAGCATGTGACTCTTGATCTCGGAGCTCTGGGTTTGAGCCCCACGTTGGATATAGAGATTACCTAAAAAAATCTTAAGCCCCCCCAAACCATAGGGGTGCATGTATCATTTCGAATAAGTGTGTTTGTATTCTTTGGGTAAATACCCAGTACAGGAATTACTGGGTCATATGGTAATTCTATATATATTTTTTTAATGTTTATTCATTTATATTTGGGAGAGTGAGCGGGGGAGGGGCAGAGGGAGACCCAGAATCTGAAGCAGGCTCTGTGACGTTAACACAGTGTAGAGCCCGACTTGGGGCTCAGACTCACAAACCATGAGATTATGGCCTGAGCTGAAGCCAGATACTTCACCAACTGAGCCATCCAGGTGCCCACCATTTTCCACAGTGGCTGCACCAGTCTGCATTACCACCAACAGTACACGAGGGGTCCTTTTTCTCCATGGCGGTTTCTTGTGTTTTTTATTTTAACTACTCTGACAGGTGTGAGGTGATACCTCATTGGGGTTTTGATTTGCATTTCCCTGATGAGTGATGTTGAGCGTCTTTTCATGTGTCTGTTGGGCACCTGGATGTCTTCTTCGGAGAAATGTCTATTCATGTCTTACGCCTATTTTTGATTATTTTTTTCATGTTGAGTTGTAGAAGTTCATTATATATTTTGCATACTAACCCTTTATTGGATATATCATTTGCAAGTATCTTCTCCCATTCAGGAGAATGTCTTCGTTTTATTTTTTTAATTTATTTTTAATGTTTATTTTTGAGAGAGAAAGTGCGTGCGCAAGTCAGGGAGGGGCAGAGAGGGGGACAGAAGATCCAAAGCAGGCTCCACACCGTCAGCGCAAAGCTAGACATGGTGCTCGAACCTATAAACTGTGAGATCATGACGGGGCGTCGGGGGGGGGGAGGGGGCTGAAGTGCGACGCTCAACCGACTGAGCCACCCAGGCGCCCCTAAAGATTTTAAGTAATCTCTACACCCTCTGTGGGACTCAGAACCCCCAAGATCAAGAGTCACATGCTCTCCCAACTGGGCCAGCCAGGAGCCCGTTTTGTTGTTTCCTTTGATAGGCAGAAGCTTTTTTATTTTGATGTGGTCTTAATAGTTTACTTTCGCTTTTGTCTCCCTTGCCTCAGGAGACGTTCCTATGGCCAGTGTCAGAGAAATGACTGCCTGTACCCTCTTCTAGGATTTTTATGGTTTCAGGTGTCACATTTAGGTGCTTAATCCATTTTGAGTTTATTTTTGTATATGCTGTAAGAAAGTGGTCTAGTTTCATTTTTTGCATGTTGGCTATCCAGCTTTCCCACCGTCTTTGTTAAAGGCGCTCTAATTTTTTTTTAACTTTGAGAGAAAGAGAATGAGAGGGAGAGAGCACGAGCAAGGAAGGGGCAGAGAGAGAGAAAAATCCCAAGCATGCTCTGCGCTGTCAGAACAGAACCTGATGCGGGGTTCAAACTCACAGATCATGACCTGAGTGGAAATCAAAGTTGGACGCTTAAACGACTGAGCCACCCGGGTGCCCCAAGGCTGTCTTTTTTTCCCCATTGTATATTCTTGCCTCCTTTGTCGAAGATTAAATTGATCATATGATGGTAGGTTTATTTCTGGGCTCTCTGTTCCGCTGATCTGTGTCTGCTTTGGGCACATTGTTTTACTATAGCTTTGTAGCACATCTTGAAATCTACAATTGTGGCACCTCCAGTTTTGCTTTTCTTTTTCAAGGTTACTTTGGCCATTCAGAGTCTTTTGTGGTTCCATACAAATTTTGGGATTATTTTAGTTTTGTGAAAAATGCTGGTGGTATTTTGGTAGGGGTTGCATTAAATCCATAGATTGCTTTGAGTAGTACAGACATTTTAACAATATTTATTCTTCCTGTCCATGAGCATGGAATCTTTCCATTTGTTATGTCATCTGCAATTCCTTTCATCAGTGTTCTGTAGTTTTCAGAGTACAGGTCTTTCACCTCCTTATGTTTATTCCTAGGTTTTGTTTTTGGTGCAATTGTAGATGGGATTTTTTTTTTTTGGGGGGGGGGATTATTAATCTTTCTGCTGCTTTATTATTAGTGTGTAGAAATGCAATGTATTTCTGCACATTGATTTTGTATCCTGTAACCTTACCAAAATCATTTATCGGCTCTAGTAGTTTTTTGGTGGTCTCTCAGGTGTTCTATATAATAGTATAATGTCATCTGCAAATAGTGTGTGTTCCTGTTTTCTTATCAACTTGGATGCCTTGATTGCTTTTTCTTGTCTGATTGCTGTGGCTAGGACTTCCAGTACTATGTTGAATAAAAGTGGTAAAGAGTGCACATCCTTATCCTGTTCCTGATCTTTAGAGGAAAGGCTCTCACTTTTTCACCATCGAGTAGGATGTCTACTATGCGTTTTTCACATACAGCCTTTATTAGGTTGAGGTATGTTGCCTTTAAACCTACTTTGTTAAGGGTTTTTAATCATGAATGGATTAAATGGTACTTTGTCAAATGCTTTTTCTGTGTCTATGGAAATTATCACATGGTTCTTATACGTTCTCTTGTGGACGTACTGTGTCACGATCGATTTGCAAATACTGAACTACCCTTGCATCCTGGGAATGCAGCTAACGGTCTTGATGCTTCTGAACTTCGAGCCTCAGTGGTGACCTATGTCTGGGATGACATTTGGTCAGGTGTTTCCGTCGTTGGCCGGAGTGGATTTATCTTCCTCATTAGTAGGGTCACACTCGGCTATTGGACACCTCTCTATTTGGAGATAAACATGAAGATTTTGGAATTCCGAGCCCAGCACTAGGTACCAGGTGATCTCTGGCAAGCTGCTGAGACTCCGTTTTCATGTCTACGAAATGGGAGTAGGGACTACAGAGCTGTCACGAGAGTCATTGGTCTAACTAGCTGGATGGCCCTGGGCAAGTTACTATCACTAACCTGTTGCTTTAAGTCCCTCATGTGGGACGTTGGGTTTTGGTACCGACCTGAAAGGGCCGTTGTGAAGATTAATAAATGTGTACACGTCGACTGCTTCTGATGACACGGTCTAGCACGGTGGCCTGAAGTTACTGTCGCCAGCCTTGGAGGTGGTGAGTATCAAACAAGGCCACGTGTGTGTGCGTGCATGTGCGCAGAGGACAGAAGGGGAAACGGTCGTTCCGTTGATTGGTTGGGCTGGGCTCAGACCGAAAAGATCCCAATGTTGAGGAAACGGCTTCACCTAGGAGTCGGCACCGGTGAGTGCGCTCCTGGGGGGCCCAGGATGCTGGTGCTGCGGTGTGAAAAAGACCTCTTTGGAAACAGGCAGGAGGAGATCCTGGAAGATAGATGAGGATAGGGGAGAGGGAAAGAATGGCACGCTCACCACTCTGTTGTTAGGAAAAGTTTTTTCCATTTAATACTAGACTTTCAAGGATTGAGATGCAAGCTTTTTCTGCAATTACATCCAATGTTAAAATTGGTAATACATAATTTACAAAGATTAACATCAAAACAATCATCTATTTAGATATGCTTTTGTAAAAAGGAAATATATTAGCAGCATTTATATTTTCCGCAATCACACGGCCTACAGACATGCAGACTAACTCTGGATCTATTCGCAGCGATGTAGTGCGTTGCCCCGCATTTCAAACACCAAAACCCGCCTGGCAGCTAGGGGGTTCTTTTTATTTCATTATTATAAAATAACCGAAAAATAAAAAAAGGCATTAATTTCTACACCAGTAAGAAAAAACAAGTTTTTGCACTTACCTAACATTTGATTGTCTAAAAAACATTTCAGTTTTTAGTCTTTCAACAAAAGAAAGATAAAATGACAGAGCGTAGTGTCTTTTGCTTCTGTTCTCACATTTTACAAAGTTTTTTTCTTTTTTCGTCTTTTTTAAAATTTTAGTGTTTAACACTATTCAAGGAAATATTGAATTTTAATCTCTTTCTTGTCATTTTCCTGCTTTTGACTAAAAGGAGACCCCCCCCCCCCCAAAGTGCCCCTATTTCCCACCTCCCTCCCACCCAGCTCCCTGCAACGAAAACCAAAGGAAGCCACTAAACCGGGCCTTGGACATGCGACGTTCCCAGCTCCACACGTGAGTACCTCACACCCAGGTCTTGTCGTAACGTACAGTGCCTCTCTACAGTAAGAAAATACTCCAAACTAGTTTCTTAATTCTCTTTTTTCTTTAATAAAATATTTATTCTGCTTTTTCTCTGCTCAAGGGGATCTTTGGCTTCCCCTGTCTCTTTTGTTTTGTTTTTTTTTTTTTCTGTTTTTGTTTTTTTTTTTTTTTCCTCAAGATTGACACAGAAAGGAGAAAAAGAAAAAAAGATTGAATGGAATGGAAGGTGTCCATGTTTCTACCTAAACAAGTCAGAGCGTCGTCATCGGGGGAGATGTGCAGCTAGGACAGCGTTGGTCCGGGACTGGAGAAAAGGAATGGGACGGGGTTACTACTGTATTGCTTCCTAGTCACGCGGCAGATATATATATATATATATATACATACATACATACATATATATATACACACACAACTTGGCACATTTAAAAACCATCTTTTCTCTTATAAGAACATCTAAAACGTATATGCATATGTATGTCTGAGAAGATAACAAAGCAAAGCTTTTTAAATTTCGTTTTTAAAGAGACAGTATCGTCTGGGAAGTTCTGGCCAAGAGATTGGGAAGGAAGCAGACGCCCGTGCCCCCCCCCCCCCCCCCCCCCCCCCCGTGCTGTCCTCAGGAGGGCGGAGGCCCCAGGCCGGCGGGTGGGCAAACACGGTCTCTGAGAGGTGGACACTGAAAACTGTACAATGAGGAAAACAGGAGTAGTGTTTTCAGTCGCTAATGTACACTCACAACAAATACTCTGCTAGGCGAACACTGCTCAACAGTCTGTGTAGTGACTTTGGGGGGCGGTTTAGGGTCCACGCGTACGGAGGTTTTACGACGAGGCTATTCTGAGACGAACGTCCGTTCGCGGCACAGCAGACGCCCGAGAGCCACAGCGCGCGAACGGCACAGGTGAGGCGCTGGCGGGGGCCTGGCCTTCTCGTTAGAAAAAGATAGGTTGGGCAGGGTATGAAGTTAAAACAAAAATCATCACAATGAGTTCTGTGCCCTGCTGACCCCATGGGGGCCTTCCCTAGTCCGTGGTTACATTCTGGGGGGGAGAGGGAGGGAAAAGGGCCGCAGGTACAAGTGCTTTGACTTGTCAATTCACGTTTTGCTTGGACCTGATTGGACGAGGAGAGAGAAACTTTCCCAGTCAAGGATCCATCTGGAAAGAGGCCCCAGCAGCTGTTTCTGTTGTAGGTCTCTAGGGTAGCTCCTGGAGCCCACAGAGAACGGACGCCCGGGGCGGGTAGGGACCCCCTCCCGCCGACGGGGAGTTACACCTGGGGACAGGAAGCAGCTTCACGGCAGTGCCTGTGGGGTCAGAGGATGACACAGAGAGACCCAAGCTGGAGGGAGAGGCGAGTGCCATAAAAGTACCAAGACTCTGGCCACCCCCACGGCCGCCCCCGGTGTGCGCTGTCCTCCTCCCATCTCGAACCCTCAGGGCGAAGCCATGGAGAGGAAAACGAGTTAAACGGGAGTGTTTATACGGGCGCCTTCCTCTCCCCCTCCACTAGCTTCAAGGTTTATTAAGTACCTGATGCCAACGACACGGCCCCTTCCCACCCCTGTCTACACTCGGAACAAGAGGCAGGACTGTTAGCTACACTGACGGCGGATGCCTGACCTCCTCCTCTGAGGCTCACTTCCGGAAGCTGCTCTCTGGGATGAACAAAGTGCGTCTTCGGAGCTTCCTGCCGGATCCTTCCTCTAGCAGGTAGGTCACGTCGATGGCTGGAAACAGAACCAAGGAGGCTCATCGAATCCCCGCCCCCCCCACTCCTCCCTCCACATCTGAACTGGAGGGAGGACACTGGAGCCCAGGGACTCCTCTTCCAGCCTGTGAACGCGTCGGGCCTTGCTTGGGAGGGAGGGAAGCTCTCCGGGGGACCGTCTCCGCACCCGCAGATCCATTCCCGACACGCAACAGGATGTGGGCCCGCAAAAGAACCGCGAGGTTTTCACAGGATACTTTCCGTTCCGGGCAAGTAATCGTCAGCTGTTCTTTTCCATTCTCTCCACACTCATTTCCCCTTTCTCTTAAACCCGAGACATGAGCCTGACTCTTCTTACCGTTTTTTCCGGGGATTTTGTCCAGGAGGTTGAGCAAGATCTGGTTGAGTCGTTCCCGCTGGCTGTGCCGTCGCTCCTCAGGGGTACAGGCAGGCGCCGGCTCCGGACTGCTCTCCTCCGCCTTCTTCTCGCCTTCGCTCGCTTCTGCGGCGGCCCCCTCCCCCTCCCGCTCCGGCTCCTCCAGGCCAGGCATCTCCTCAGCGGCTTGCTCCTGGCTGGCCAGGACCTCTTCGATCAAGGGCAGAGCATCGTCCTCCTGGCCCAGGTCTTTTAGGGGCGGCTTTGGGCGCTCAGACTTCCAGGAGGACCTGTGAGGCAGAGGTGGGAATTGAGACTAAGGCTGAGGAGGGGCACTGGGGAGGGGAGGCGGGGGTGGGGCGGTGGGGAGGCACCTCAGGTGGCTTCAGACCCTGAGTCTAGCTCTTGGAGTCTTGGCGCTGGCTGTGACTTTATTATTATTTGCACAAATCACCACCTTTCTCTGAAATCTGTTTTCTAATTATAAAATACAATTTCCTTCTTTCAGGAAATCCAAGGAATCCACAAACTGTACCAGAGTTGGTAACACCGCTTAGCTAGTTCTGACTGTGTCGTGAGCATAGCGAGGTTTGGCCCAGCGCCGTGAGGCCCCCAGTCCGACTCCAGTAAGACTTCATACGGAGCATTTCCTTTCCCGTACCCCCCTCCCCCCATGTGCGGTCTAGGAACGTCCCCCTCAGGGGAAGCCATGATGTCGGTACAGCGGGTGGCAGGCCACCATTCAACAGAAAAGGAAACTGAAGGAAGGCCTCTGGTGCCCCTTCTCCCAGAACAAGCATCTCATGCACAAAACCAGGACAAATCAGAGCCACATGCGCACAGTGCTCGGCAAAACCCCGCACGTGCAGAGGCTTGACAGCACGCCCTTGACTGAGGTCCCAGGACCCGAACACCTCGGGTAATGAGAAAAGCTCGCAGAAACCTTGAAAAGGGACTTTTCTGAATCTGTCTAGAGTTCTGTCCCAAATCTTCTCCTCCTCTATTCCTGTTCCTTGTGAGCCTCCCTCCCTGCCCTGACTCCAGCTCCGTGACGAGACCGTGCCTCCTGTCACCTAGGCCCTCCCCTGGGCCACCCTGTCAGAGGTTCCCTATCCTCAGGTGTGGCTGAGCGGGTGGATGGCGGTCCCCTTGCCCAAGCCGTGGGCCGCCTCCTACAGGCCCCTCACGTCCCCGTGGGACTCACCGCCCTCCGTTCCTCTTGTAGTTGTCTGGGACGTAATGCGGCTGCAAAGAAAGGGAAGTGGTAAGTCTATGGCAGAGGCTGGCGAGGCTGGACCAGGCGGCCCGGGGCCAACTCAGGACAAGGAGCGGGAGGGGGGCAGCTAAGGAAACAGGAAGAAAACACAGGGCTGAGGCCCTCACTGGGTGAGGGCCGGGCGGCTGGGTCTTAAGGTCTGAAGTTCAGTACTTCCATCAGTCTGTAGGCTACAGTGGTTTTGGGGTCTCGTGAGCCCGCGACGACAGTACGAGGGACGGACTCCCAGTCCTGTGTGTCCCATCCTGATGTTTAAGTGGTGAAAGTTGGGGCTTCAAAGCTAACCTGTGAGCTGTTGCCTGAGCAAGCAAGACCAAAGAAGTCTAGATGAGAGGCGGGCAGAATATAAAATACTGTTCAGAGGTATCCAAAAACAAGAATAGGAAAAGCAGGGGCATGAATGCTTGCTTTCTGGCTAGACGGTTTCTAACCATTCTACGAGGATGGCTATGGTTTTGGACAAGCCCGCAGAAAGCAGGGTCAAGGATGAGGAGCTTAGTCCTGGGTCTCATTTTAGTAGGTAGATGGGGGGACAACCAAAGCCTCTGTGGGAAGATGAATGGCACAAAATAACCGTATGGAGGAGGAGTATGTTCACGACAATGAAAGAAAAAACACAGGAGAAAGGCAGAAAATGAAAACGTTAATAGCTCCATTATTTTCTGCGCAGGGGGATAATGTGCAACTTTTTCTTAATGCTTCTGTAGTTTTCACATTTTATATAAGGATGGTGTCTTACATTTTCAATGCAGAGATACTAGGAAAAACCACTGAATTGTTTTCACTGACGTTTTCTCTGGGTTTGCTAACTCTACTTCTTAAAATTATGGATGTGAAAAACACAACAAAAAACTACGATGGGGGCTCAAGGGCTAAGATTGTAAAGAGGTGAGAAAGAAAAAAGAGGGAAACCCGACTGTAACACGGAAGCCAACAACTCCTGAGAAACAGCCCATGGCAGGAAATGCAGAAGAGATGTAGAAATGTATTTATACTGTTTAGAAATCCCAACTG
Source organism: Herpailurus yagouaroundi (assembly GCF_014898765.1). Classification (NCBI taxonomy): domain Eukaryota; kingdom Metazoa; phylum Chordata; class Mammalia; order Carnivora; family Felidae; genus Herpailurus; species Herpailurus yagouaroundi. The sequence continues at coordinate 4,327,981 of NW_024412438.1, read as the reverse complement.
CCCGGCTCCCGCAGTCCGGGACAGAGGAACAAGATGAGGAAGCAGGCTCCCCACCCTACGGAGCGGCACGCGTGAGCTGCGCGGCCTGGACACGGACAGGTGGAAGGACGGAGACTCACCGAGAAATCTCTTTTGGGAGTGAGCTTCTTGGGGAAGTGGTCAAAGGCGTAGGGCTTGGTACAGACGGGATAGCGGTTCCGGTGGATCTTGTAAAACAGGTGTGCGGACTTGTCGAGCCGATAGTCACAGATGTACACGTCCTGCTCCTTCACCCCTTTGGGTCTCCCTAGGAGTTCAAATACTGCTAAAGAACCCTCCTGTCTCCCTCCCTTCTCCCCGAGCTGCCCAGAGATGACACCACACCACTGGGAGGGCAGTGGGACCGTGAAGAGGGGACGCTACGGCAATTCTGAGAGGCATCTGGTGACTGCAGAAGGAAGGAGAGTCTCCAGATGGGTGCGTGTGTGGGTGTGTGACAGGGCGGGAAGGTACCAGACGGGCAGCTTATTCAGGTGCTGCAGGAATGTGGGAGCACAGCCACCGGGATGACGGAGAAGACAGAGCAGAGTGTGGGGACGTCAGCAGAGAAGAAGGGCAGGTATAAAGGTGTAAAGGAAGGGAGCACATCTGGAAACAAACATTTTATTTAGTAAATATTTATTTACGTTAAGTCCTCTCTATGCCCCATGTGGGGCTTAAACTCATGACCCCAACTGAGCCCGCCGGGTGCCCCTGGAAATGAACACTTCACAACCGGGGGACACAGTCCCCAGAACCACAGGCCCCAAGCAGCCAACGCTGCTATGATACCAAGAAGGTGAGGCAGCCGAGCGCCTGGAAGAGACAGGTGAGCACCTGGGAGCTCACACCGGGAGCCCAATTGGCCCAAGTGCTCGTAGAGTGTCATTTCACTTCATCTTCACAGAATGCTGTGACAGGGGCTAGCCCCTACTTCCGGGAGATTAAGTGACTGCCCGAGGATGCACAAGTAACAAGTGGTGGGGCTGGGATTTGAAAATGAACGGACTCTACAGCCTACATTGTTGGCCATGGAGCTCATAAAAGCATTGCACTTTTCTGGTTGGTTTGTTTAATGTCCAGAGTTGCTGATGGCCTTGGGGACTCTGGAGTGGGCGGGTGAAAGAACATACCTTCCGACAATACTAATGGGATGTGAGCACCCGATATTAAGGAAGAAATGTTAACTAAATAAGTAAAAGGCGGGGGGGGGGGGGGGCCAGGAATGAACAGCCACTGAGTACCAAGCACTAGGTAAAAGAAAGAAACGATGTAACGTTCAGCTCTCCCAAGCTTCACAGCCAGCCTGAGGACTCTTTTCATCACACGGAGACAAGAAGAATGGAGTGGCAGCTGCAGATTGAGGAACAGGGGACAGAAGGTCATTTCTTCGGCAGCTCGGGTCACTCACCTTTGCAATACGTGTAAAGGTCCAGTACACAGCAGGTCCCCACCACGGCCTCCAAGGGAATGATCTCGTACAGTGGCACCCGAAACAGCTCGTTGTGATAGAAGCGGCGAGAGGGGGAGTGGTGGGTCTCGTGGGGGCGGAAATAGTGGTGACCAAAGGCGAACCGCTCCTCTCTAGGGCAGAGAGAGAGTCAGGGTCAGTCAACTGGCAAGACCCTGGCAAGTATTCAGCTCTTTGCTGGAAGGAGACAGTGAAGACCCCAACACCTACTTTTCATTCTTCCAAAGCTTCTCAATGCGAAAGATGTCAAGTTTGTCTCGATTAATGTGTGACAACAGTCGGTAGGACTGGCGGACGGGGTGGCCGTCAGGGGTGCGCCGGCTGTCCCGCATCAAATACACACAGTCGCCTGGAAGGCACAGGAGAGGTTAGACGAGGCCAGCATGAGCTCTGCCAGGCGTCCACTGGTCCCACCCAGGTCCACCCAGGAGAACGTAAAATCTAAACAACGGGTACAAAGAGCACAGCCGCAGTCTCGCGGGGAAGATTGTCCATGCTAGACTGTGAGGACACCACGAGGGAGCGTGCCCAGCTCTTGGATCCTGTTGTGTTTGTCCCAAGTCCTAAAACTAGCTTCGTGACAGCCTTGTCTCTCCAGATTCACTTTATTTTGTGGAGGGGAAATGTATAAAGCTGAAGGACTAAAGGAAATAGAACCTATACTGTTGACCCTTGAAACAACATGGTTTGAATGGCACAGGGTTGATTTAATGCAGATTTTTTTTTTTTTTTTTTTTGGATAAATATGGTACAGGACTGTAGATGTACTGTAAAAACCTTCCTTACGATTTTCTTAACATTATTTTCCTCTAGCTTTATTGTAAGCATGAAGTATATAAATACATGTAACATACAAAATATAGGTTAGTGGGCTATGTTATCAGTAAGGAAGGCTCTGGTCAACAAAAAGCGATTAGTAGAGTTCTTGGGGAGTCAAAAGTTACATGTGGATTTTTTAGGGGTGCCTGGGTGGCTCAGTCAATGAAATGTCCGACTCTTGATTTTGGCTCAGGTCACAGTCTCGTCGTTCACGGGTTTGAGCCCTGAGTCGGGCTCTGCGCTGGGTGTGGAGCCTGCTTGAGATTCTCTCCCCACCGCCCCCCCCCCCTCTGCCCCTCCCCAGCTTGCGCTCTCTCTCAAAATAAATAAAGTAACTTAAAAAAAAACAAAAGGTCATACGTGGATTTTTGACTGCATGGGGCGGGGGGAGGCTGGTGCCCCTAAACCTGCTGTGTTCCAGGGTCAGCTGTATTCTGTGGCCACGCAAGGCTGTGTGGTGACAGTGCTGTGTGGACGGCAGACAGTCCTGCTGCGAGGAAAGGTGGGGCCAGCTCGCGTGTACGCACCTTGACGAAGCAACAGGTCATCTCGGAGCAAACAGATGAAGTAGACACAGCCGGGCTGGGCGTAGTGGGGCCGAGGGGTCATGGGTACCTCCTGGTAAGGACGAAAAGCCAACGGGTCAGGGCCGTGACTGCCACATCCCGCCTACTGGTCTCCATTCTAACCCTACTGGACCGGGAAAGCGAAGGCCGTGCGTTCCTGACTGACCGCACGGAGCACAGCTTGTGCGGCTGCCCTGGGCCCCACGGGAGCGGGACAGCGCGTGAGGGGGACACTCGCAGTGTCACAGTGATGCAGGGAAGCTGCTGGCATTTAGAAGCCACGTGCCGGGGAAGCCAGACATTCTGCAGTGCGTCCCTCGCAGCACGGAAATGCCGCTCTAAATGACGACACTGCCGCGAAGACGTTCGGCCCACAACGCTTCCCTTTACAGAGGAGCCCTGCCCGAGACCGCATGCACACACAGAGCAGAACAAGACAAACACCCACCTGGTAATGTGGGAGAGTCACTCAACCCACCGCCTCCCCCGGAAAGTGGACTGAGACTAACCCTGTGGACTCGGACTCCATGCTCTTTTCACTTAAACACTACTTAACCTAAGTGGTATTTAGAGTACTGAGCCTGGACTTCACAAGTACTTTTTTCATGGAGAGCAGACAGTGTTTATAGAGCACCATTCCTTCCGCAGGTTTCTGAGTGTTTTATTTCCCCTTTGACCACACACTTGAGAAAGGAAAGGGCGGAACTGTTACCCTCAGGGTAAACTGTAAGAACCTGAGGCCCAGAGAGGTTGGGTAACTTATCAAAGGAAAGTCAGTGCATCAGGAGCAGGGCAGGTAGGAGGCCACGCGTGGACCCTCCCACTTGCCGATCAGACTGTCACCAGAGGGCAGCTTACTCTGTCCACAGGCCTTGGGTCACACTGCTCACAGAGGTAGTGCTCCACGTCTGAGTTCACCCCCATACAGTCACAGTGCTGCCACACCTGTGGGGACAAAGTGCGGTTGGGAGGGGGCCTTACACTTACTGAGAAGGGCCGGGGGCAAAGAATAACGAAACGAAACAGTGGGACAGGGTGAAGTCAAACAGGAACTAAGGGATGTGAATGTGTGTGAACATACATGTACCGATCGCTTTAGGACACACACACACCCGGGCAAATAAAATGTGGAGCTGGACAGAGAACAGAGGGACGTAGGGTTATAGAAGCAAACTACTTACTGAGTAGCACACAGCCGTGACCCGGCTGCTGCGGAGGCCTTAGTCACACAATGTTTCTTTTTCTTTTTTTAAAGTTTTTATTTATTTTTGAGAGAGTGACAAAGAGAGAGAGAGAGAAGGAGAGAGACAAGGAGAGAGAGAGAGAGAGAGAGAGAGAGAGAGAGAGAGAGAATCCCTAGCAGGCTCCATGCTGTCAGCACAGAGCCCGACGCGGGGTTCGATCCCACAGACCGTGACATCATGACCTGAGCCGAAGTCAAGAGTCTGGCGTTTGACGGACCGAGCCCCCCAGGCGCCCCGCACAGCGTTTCTCCGTGCTGTGGCCTAATCCCGGGCTCCCGACCACCCTGTGTGTCACTCGTGGCCCCCTTCCCATCTGGTAAGGTGGCAAGTGCGGAGCCTCGCTGTGCCTGCATCAGGGCCACAGAGGGCAGCGCTGCTCTGCGCAGCTCCTTCCCACACAATCCCTGGGTCCGGCCTCCCCAAGACCCGTGCAGGGGGACGGAGAGGTGGGAAAGCGGGAAGGATAACGGGAAAGAGGAAGAAGACAGGAGAAAGGTCATCTGGGAGCAGCGAGGGCCGAGGCCCCGGCCTGTGTCCCCCGGGGCTCACCATGCACTTGTCACACTGGATCATGAGGCCTTCGTCCTTGTGCAGGCCGCACACACAGCGGATGACGTCGTCGTCCTTCTCGTGCACGTTCTCCTTCTCGGAGACGGAGGCCTCGCTGCCGTCTGCCTCGCTCGCCGTCTCTCCCACGATCTCGTCGATCTGGGCCGACGCCTCGTGCCGGGCGTTGTAGTAGGTCTTCCGCAGGCGGCAGACATCTCTCCCGATGGGGGATTTACGCCCGTAGTACTTCTGAAGAGAGCAGAGCAAAGAAACGCGTGTGCTCTTGTCAGCGGGGCTCAAGCGTGTACCTGGAGGGGGCGGCTGGCCGGCTGTCAGCACAGCTTCGAGTCCTCTCCTCGGGGCCGGGAGGCGGAGCCCCGTGGTGGGCAAAGAGCTCCCTTCGGACAAACCTGAGGAGGCAGGAGGAGTTTCGTCCTCCCGCTCTGGTTAACGGATTTCCAATACCATCAAATATCAACTAACACGAATTCAAGTCAGAATCTGCAGGACGGTTTCTCATTCACGCTGCCGCCGCCACCCGCCTCGGCCACAGGCCTCACTGCGCATCAGGGGGCAAACACAGTGGCTGTCGTGGGGGCAGCGGGCAGAGCCCGTACTCTGTCCTACACCTGCACGTGCCAGGGACGGAGCCGTGAGCTCTGCATACGCATGGGTTTCAGCAGAAAGCATGCTGTAATTCCAGACAGAGCTATCTATCTCCTACCCGTCTTTTGGTTCTTCCCTTACCTCGCGGCCCCTTGTTCTTCCTGGTCCTTCCCAAGGTATTTTAAAATCACTGAGAATCCTCCTCATCCCTACGTACCCTACAATACTCCATCCTCTCCTTTAAATCAGGTCGAGGTCACCTTCTCTTCAATGAGTATCGGCTATTCTACAACCATTGGTCTAACACCCCTCAATCCCATCCGTAAGATTTAGTTTGATTTACTGTACTGTACATATTTCTGTGTATTTCACATACACTTAGTGTCTTGAGGAAAGACACTACAGACAACCTAAGTGTGGTAAGGCAATACGTATTATGTGATACAAACATTCGATACTAAATTAGGCTTTTACAAAAATTTCTTTTTTGGGAGTATAATTTAACCTTCCATTCTGGTCACATCAGTGTCGTTATTACACGAGACTCTACAATATTGAGTATGCTGTAAACCCTTTCCCAGAGGGTATTCAATAAAAACTGTTGCCTTTCGGGGCGCCTGGGTAGCTCAGTCGGTTGAGCATCTGACTCTTGATTTTGGATCAGGTCGTGATCCTGGGGTTGTGGGGATCCAGCCCCAAATTGGGCTCTGTGCTGACAGGCCTGCGTGGGATTCTCTCTCTCTCTCTCTCTCTCTCTCTCTCTCTGCCCCTCCCCTGCTCTGGAGTGCACGCTCTCTCTCTCTCCCTCTCAAAAAAAATAAAAATAAAAAAAAAAAAAAATTGTTGCATTTTGTAGCCAGAAATATAGTTTGATAAAAGAGGGTAAAAATCTTTAACTTCTGGAAAAGTTCTCTTCAAAACTGTGAATGCACGTCTGAAGTCCGGGAAAATACCTCAGCATTCCGAAAGACCTTGAGCATGTCGGCGTCAAAAGCCTCCACGGTCTTGTAGTGGCCGGTGAGGATGCGCCTCTCTACGGTGGCCAGGTCCAGGGGGTCAGAGATCTTCTCGTAATAATCAGCGTTCCTGGGGCACAAAGCCAGGGCATCAGTCCGCTGCGCTCGGCACCCGTCTACAACTCAGATGATTCCCCAATTTGTGAACTTACTTTTTCTTCGGGGGGAGGCTCAGAAGGGGCGCGGCCAGGACTTGTCGGGAAGGATCTGCAGAGAAGGCAAGGTTTCAGGGCTACATGATGCAAGAGAGGCCAGTACTAACTGCGGGCCAAAAACATAGGATCCCCAAAATTAAAAGTTAGGGGGAAAAATCCAAGTGTGTTTTGAGGGTGGCCATGGACATTTCAGGAATGCGGGCACCGAGGCAGGGAAGATCACCTCGGGATTACCTGGAATGTGAAGATGAGGGAGATGTGCCTGAAATGCCACACCTGTTAGCTGGATAAGGAGAACAACCTTCTATGAGGAGTGAGAGATGGGAAATTATCACAGCAGAGCCAGCTGCTCAGGGCAACTCCCCGCTCGCCACGTTTTACTAACGCAAAGAACGTCTTACCCCCAAATATTTTCTAGTTCCTGTCAATGGCCCACTGTTAATATTACTCTGTTGGTGTGGATTCAAATAAATTCCAGATAGTGAATAATTTGGAATAATTTGATAGTGAATATTTCCTGGAATCAGTTTCCTTATAACACGGTTTCTCCAGATCATGAAAACAGAATTCAACCTGTGGGGCTGCTACCTACCTTACCTACTTTCTTTTTAAAAATTCTACTTTGTTACTGAAGACTCGTTACCACAGAATGCTGTCTTGGTTCCAGGCATGCAACATGTGATCTGATGATGCCACACGCCACCTGTTGCTCACAGGTGGCCACACACGTCATTGCAGGACTACGGGCTACCCTCCCTGGGGGGCTACCCTCCCTGGGCCGCAGTCTTTAGCCCCTGGACTTACTTATCTCACAACTGCAAATCTTAATCTCCTTTATCTATTTCACCCATCTTCCCCCACCCTCTCCCTCCAGCAACCTCCAGTTTGTTCTCTGTATTTAAGAATCTATTTATTTGCTCGTTTTGCTTTTTAGATTCCACACACAAGTGAAATCTCTGTCTGACTTATGTCACTAAACATAATGCCCTGTTAAGTCCATCTATGTTGTCACAGACAGCAAGATTTCCTTCTTTTTAACGGCCAAGTAATATTCCACCGTGTGTATTTACGACATCATCCTTATCCACTCATTCATGGGTGGACGCTTGGGCTGCTCCCACATCCTGGCCCTTCTAAATAATGCTGCAAAAAACACAGGGACACACCTATCTTTTTTACTTAGAATTTTCATTTGGAGTAAATGCCAGTAGTGTGATTACTGGGTCATATGGTATTACTATTTACTTTTTCTATTTCCATCTTTAATTTTTGAGGGACTTTCATTCACCACCTTTCTTTCTAGCAACTACTAAAGAGAAACAGCCTGTTGTCTCCTGCCCAGAAGGTGGGGACATGCAGACACGCTGGCTGCAGACTCACGTCCCAACAGGCAGGGCTGGCTGGCAACGGGGGTGTGACTTTTTGGGGATGGAAACAGAACAGGTAGCACAAAACTAATCTTAGGACAGGGTGGTCCCCCTTTCTTCTCCATATCCTTAGGTTAACAAAACTGCAAAGAGCCACTAAAACATGGAGCTAAGGAATGGACTGAGAAAAGAGAGGGAAAGTGAAGTTCCTCAGAATCTAGCGAGACAGAGGGAGAAATAGGCCCACACTGATAACAAAAAGCTGCAAGTATTTGTCAAACTCTCTCCTTTTGCTTATTTTTTTGAGGGAGAGTGCTCACAAGAGTGGAGGGCAGTGGGGGAGTTGGGAGGGAAGGAGAGAGGGAGAGGGGGAGGGAAAGAGGGAGAGAGAGAGAGAGAGAGAGAGGGAGAGAGAGGGAGAGAGAGAGAGAGAGAGAATGAATGAATCCCAAGCAGGCTCCACATCTAGCACAGAGCCCAACGAGGGGCTCGATCTAATGACAGTGAGAACATGACCCGAACCAAAATCAAGTTGGCCGCTTAACCAAATCAGCCACCCAGATGTCCCTAAAATCTTTCATTCTAAACATCTCCAAATTTACTGGTCAGAAAAAGTCACGAATGTTACCAAACTACCTTCCCCAAGTTAAAAACTCTCCTTCCCCACGGTCGCCCCCAACACATACTCAAGAGAGGTCTTGAAAGAGGAAAGATGTGATAAAAGTGTTTGCCTGAAAATGCTTTTAAAGTAATTTTCTTGCAACTTTATGTCCTTTTCCTTAATGTGGGGGCCAGGGCCTGTGAACTCTCCAAAATACATGCAAAGTTATACATTTTTTCTGGGGAAAGAGTCCACAGCTTTTATTAGACTCTCAAAGGTGTTTTGGTCAATCAAAAAAGCTTAAGGGGGCACCTGGCAGGCTCAGTTGGTGGAGCTGCGGGTCTCGATCTCAGGGGTGTGAGTTCAACCCCAAGTAGAGATTACTTAAAAAAAAAAAAAAAAAAAAAAAGTTGAAAAAACAAGGTTAAGAAACACTGATGTTGTATGTTCACAACACCCTTCTCCTTGGATTGCTAATCCACTGTGTCATTCAGGAATATTACATCCAAGACAGAGACTGGTCCTTTCTGTTCTACAGCTAAGACATGTGATTCCTGAATGTAGTCCTTAGCTGTGGTAGAATTCCATAAATACCAAGGATTGACAGAGGCGATCAAGGAATGAGACCCTGTCAGCACTCCCCAAAGACGAAAGCCACTCCTATGAATTCTACACTCTGACCAGGAAGAGTGAAGTCACCTCCTGAACCCCTAGCCCTGAGCGTCCATTGTTCTTGATCTTGGGTGTCTCGGGTGAGGGTAAGAGACAGGATTTGTACAGGAAGAGGAGGAGAAAGCCGTCGGGGTGGACGTGGTCACCTTTGTAGGAGATGATGCCGTCACAGATCTCTTTGAAGATCTGGGCAAGGCGGGCTGCCCGTGCCACCTCAATGTTCTCCTCAGCTGCTGCCAGCCGTCGCGTTCGAACAGATCGTGCTGTCTGCAGGGCGGAGAACTGGGTCATGAAGACATCTGCAAGGGTCAAGTGAAAATCAGTTCCCCCACAGATTCTTGCCGTTTGCTCTATTGTCCTTGAAGTGGTCAGATAGATTAGTGATCACGAAGTTCTTTGTCCCCTTCTTAAAGAATGTCAGGAAACACGAGTTAGAGGGGCCTGATCTCAGTGGCCAAATGCTGTACAGAACAGCAGCTGCAAACTCTGTGCTTCAAAATGGGTCTGTGTTTTAATGCTGGCTGCCCTACTTCCTAGCTGTGTGATTTTGGGTGAGTTACTCGCACTCTGTGTCTCAGCTTCTTTTTTTTATTTAAAAAAAAATTTTTTTTTTTCAACGTTTATTTATTTTTGGGACAGAGAGAGACAGAGCATGAACGGGGGAGGGGCAGAGAGAGAGGGAGACACAGAATCGGAAACAGGCTCCAGGCTCTGAGCCATCGGCCCAGAGCCCGACGCGGGGCTCGAACTCATGGACCGCGAGATCGTGACCTGGCTGAAGTCAGACGCTTAACCGACTGCGCCACCCAGGCGCCCCATCTGTGTCTCAGCTTCTTGACTGCAACGTGGGAATAGTGGTAGGGCTTCCCTCATGAGAGAACTGTGCAGACTGAGATAGCGCTCTTAGTGTGTTTAGCTCAGGGCTTGACCCGTAACAAAGACTCAGGAAGTAATTACTATTATCAGAAGATCTGACCTAAGTGGGACGTAAGTTCAGAGAACTGATGCCAATCAAATTATTGACAGGATAGAAGGCAAATTTCTAAATCTGTCTCGTTCCCCCACACACCATGCATAATGGGTCTACTTTTTGAGGGACAGAAAGAAAGACTCAAAGAGGAGCGTGAGCTTTTGAACAGTATTTCTACCTAGGAAGGGTGCTTGGAGAGGCCAGTTTCTCTGTTTTCAGTCTCTTCTGGACGACAGACCTGAACTCAGGAGTGCTGTTAGGTTATTCGCTCAAGAAGCATAAAGGAATCTCAAGGTCTGTGTGTAGAACGCTCATCTGAACGTGGGGGAAAGTCTTCAAGTTCACACTGCTGTCACCGTCTCCCGCACTCGGCGTCACTATGTGCCGTGTGCAAGTTATTCTCCGGGCAGGAAGGGAGACAGAAGACCCACTGCCTATCACAAGTCTGGGAACGCTCAGGCTGCGGGCAAGTGTTTGGGAAGCTGGTGAGGGGGTGTCTTCCTATCCCCCAGGGCACAGACTCGTGGCTGAGATTGACGGGTGATTGATTGTGGACCGATGCTTGTATGTTGGGGTCTTAACTTTTTTGGTGTAGACTGAAAAGAATCTTTGAATACAACGCTGGAAAGGAGCTGCAGGGATTCCTTTGCGACCGTGTCACGGGACGAACAGGCCTTACCGGACTTGATGTTCCCGTCATCTCGGCAGACGCTGTTCCAGCGCGTACACAGCGATGCTGAGTGAACATCCTCGCTGGCGGGCTTTACCTCCTCCTGTTTCTGCCGGATCTTCTCCCAGTTCCGGACCAAGAACACATGATGCTTTAACACAAAATTCCTGTAAGCAAGGAAGGAAGTTCCTTTATTCATTTAATAAGCATTTATTACATGTCTACTCTATATAAGCCACTATTAAGATGATATAAATGAATAATTATCAGCTAATTCAGCTATTATAAAAATAATTATATATGGGGACACATAATTCAGTTTTGCATCCTGGCTTTTTTTCCCCCATATAAAACATTCATATAAGAAAATATATATATTTTTAAAGTAGGCTTAATGCCCAGTGCGTGCCCAACATGGGGCTTGAACTCATGACACGGAGATCAAGACCTGAGCTGAGATCAAGAGTTGGACGCTTAACCGAATGAACCACCCAGGTGTCCCAAAACATTCCCCTGTATTATTTACAAGTGTCGCGCGAAATACCACTGAAAAGCTGCAAAACTTCTACCAATTGCCTGACAGCCTGACTGGAAGGCAGAGATTTACAAAGTGCGTGCACAAATTCTAAATGAAGCCGCCAAAATGCAGCATGGGCTCAGGATTCGCTGTTACAGGGAGAACTGGACTGGGAGGTAAAGGCAGGCATTTACAACAGACACACCAGGCAGACTGTGTTAGGTGAAGTGCCTCCGCGTAGACCTCGAAGTTTAGACGAGTCAGGTGTATCTTGAAGAGCTTTGTGAAGGCATCAGTAGATGCCTGGGTTCCACGTCTGAAAATTACGGTTTAAGTGGTCTGACGGTGGCCCGGGCGGCACGAATCTCAAAAGCTCCCTGGGCTAATATGCGGCCAAAGCAGAAAACCACCTGACTGGATCATCTCTGTTTTACTGAGGTTTAAAATTTCTATGACTTTAAGTGATACAGGATGAAAGGGGCTAAAATTAGAGTAAAGTTATAAACAAGGATGAACTTTCTAAGATACTGGAGCGTACGGCCACAGAAGATGCAGAATACGTCCCAGGACAATTTGAAACCCAGGACGTACATATTTCCTTCGCTTCCTTCTGACACGGACAAACCTCCCCTGAATACAGGGAAGAGCGTAAATGACCCTAAAGACCCTTTTCACTGCTCTATTACTGTATCAACAAAGCAGGGAACCTTGACCTTTTCTGTGCCGTGGTTCCTCGGGCAGGCTGGTGAAGCCCATGTGACCCTTCTCTGAACCAAGTTTTAAAGTATTTAAACATTTCAAATTAATAAGCAGTTTTTAATTTGTAACACACAGGATTAAATGGAAACCAAATAGTCAGTTTTCAGAATATTGGAAAACCCCTGAAATTGTGATCCAGAAATAAACGTTCCTTTTTCCCCACATGACAAGATCCAGTGGTAGGTTTCACCGGCGCAGCAACCTCGAGGGAGAGAGCACGTAAACGGCACTTTGACATGTCCGTGACAACTGGGACAAGCGATGAAAATGTGAACGTTAAGTCGTGGAAGCTGCGACTACTACACGCACTGTTTGCCTACCATCATATTTGACGGAAATGCTAAATTTCAGTTAGAAATTCGGAAAAATAGAGACAATCCCCCCCCCCCCAACCCCAAATTTATATATCCTGACTCCCGGCTGGAGACCTCGTGCACAAAAGAAATGATTTAACCACACTGATGTTTCTTAATTTTCTAAATCGACAAGCAAATCACACAAAGGTAAGAAAAGCTCCTTTTTACCTTTCTCGATTAGACATCGGCTTCATTTGTAACTGGGGGGTCAACCTTGTGGGAGCGTTGATGTTTTCACTGGGCTCTTCGGAGAGGTGGCCTCTCTAAAGTGGATCAGATGCGGGAAGGGAAGGACCGATGAGAAATCCCCTCGCAGAATGTTAGAGCCGCTGTAAGAGGCTGCCCCTCTGCCGGCCCCTCTTCCCGCCAGTGAGCGCGTCTAAGCAGTTGTTCGGGGAGAGCGCCAGGAGATCATGACTCACCCTTTTCTTCAGCTTGTGCTTAGACTTCCTCTTCTCCTTTGACCGTCCAGACTTCTTGTGAGTGGCCACAGGCTGGCTGCTTTTGCTGCTGGTGAGCCCGTTCATGCGCTGACTCTTGCCCCCGATGATCCCTCGACACTTCTCAAAGCCACACTTGCACAGTTGCTTTGAAAGGAAAGAGAAGAGAACTCTCGGCTGCCAGTTCACTTACAAGTTCAAACAGAAGTCCTGAGCACCTGGGCACCCAACAGTGTGAATCAGGACATTTTCATACAGAGGAAAATAACTGAGGAGAAACTTAATGTGTTTCCATGGAAAGGAAAGATTAAAATTTGGGAAAACTTCTTCACTAGGCAAGAACTGACCGAGGACCAAACACGACCGGGCAGTCTCTTTCTAGTTCCGAGACCAGGGAGAGCCGGCCAGGGGGTCGGTGAGTGGGGTGAGAACCACCGTCTCCAATTCACTTCACAGCGGCCGTACGTCAATGCCGTCTACAGAAGGCGGTGTCGGGGACGGCGCTGTGAGGACGCTCAACCTCCCTCTTGATGGACTCGTGATGCTCACCTGCTTTTCAACGTTAAAGGAATGGAAGTTGTAATCGTAGGTGAGCTCGGTACCAGCTGGCATGTCTTTAAGAGCATACAGTCCGATCCGGTACACTCCATTGACAGACCTAGAGAAAAGGACAGGGTTAAAGGCAGAGAGCCTTTGCTTTCTTTTTTAGAGTTTATTTCTTTATTTTGAGAGAAAGACAGCGGAGTGGGGGAGTGGCAGAGAGAGAGAAGCCCAAGCAGGCTCTGCTGGGTCAGCGCAGAGCCTACTGTGGGGGCTCGAACCCCACAAAGCTGCAAGATCATGACCTGAGCCGGAACCAAGAGTTGGGACACTTAACGGACTGAGCCACCCAGGTGCCCCTGAAGGTAGAGATTCTTAATACCTTGCCTAAACCCTAGAAAAACAGGTATGCTGATTTCAAATGTGCCTTTGTTTCTGTGTCCAATTACCCAGGTTTCCTGGCCAGACTCTGCAGTATAATATCTCGCTTCCATTCTGTCCAGCCTGTGTAACACTGCCAGATTAATAGTCCTCAGTCAGCTTTCTGGAAAACACGGACCATGCTGTCAGTGAGAATAGGTCTTAACGTTTCCTGCTTGATATTCAAAGTCCCTCTAAAACATGGTGTAGGTCTACTTATTAAGTAAATTATTTCTTTTTTTTTTTAATTTTTTTTTCAACGTTTATTTATTTTTGGGACAGAGAGAGACAGAGCATGAACGGGGGAGGGGCAGAGAGAGAGGGAGACACAGAATTGGAAACAGGCTCCAGGCTCTGAGCCATCAGCCCAGAGCCCGACGCGGGGCTCGAACTCCCGGACCGCGAGATCGTGACCTGGCTGAAGTCGGACGCTTAACTGACTGCGCCACCCAGGCGCCCCAAGTAAATTATTTCTTATGGTTAATCTGTAAAACTTCTAGTTCCTACTGATCTCCAGCTTTCTCACCTGTACAGGAGTCGCTCTTTGGTTCTATTCTATGTAACTTACTAATGATCTACCATGTACTATTCTAGATGCTTTATGTAATAATCATAGCTATCGCTTGAGTGATTGTTAAATTAATTACAACATCTTGCTGTACTTATTTAATCCTCCCAACAACAGTATTAAAAATGCACTATTATTAGGGATGCCTGGGTGGCTCAGTCGGTTGGGCGTCCGACTTCAGCTCAGGTCATGGTCTCACGGTTCGTGAGTTCGAGCCCTGCGTCTGGCTCTGTGCTGACAACTCGGAGCCTGGAGCCTGGTTCCGATTCTGTGTCTCCCTCTCTCTCTGCCCCTTCCCCACTCACGCTCTGTCTCTGTCTCTCTCAAAACTAAATAAACATTAAAAAAAATTTTTTTTAAAAGACACTATTATTAGACAGTATTATGGCCCCCATTTTCTAAATGAGGAAGCTGAGGCAGAGAGGTTAAGTAACTTATCGGAAGTCACACAGCTAATAACCGAGGGAATCGAATTGTTTTATTTATTTATTTATTTGGAGAGGTTAAGTAACTTATCGGAAGTCACACAGCTAGCTAATAACCGAGGGAATCGAATTGTTTTATTTATTTATTTATTTATTTATTTATTTATTTATTTATTTATTTAGAGGAACACAAACAGGGGAGGAGCAGAGACAGACAGGGAGAGAGAGAATCCCAAGCAGGCTCTGCACTGTCAACGTGGAGCCAGATGCGGGGCTCAAACTCACGAACCTCGAGATCTTGACCTGAGCTGAAGTTGGATGCTTAACCTACTGGTCACCCAGGTATCCCGAAAGTTTATTTTTTAATTTTTGTTATTTTCAAAAATAATGTTTTTAATGTTTATTTTTGAGAGAGAGAGAGAGACAGATGGACAGAGTGTGAGCAGGGGAGGGACAGAGAGGGAGACACAGAATCTGAAGCAGACTCCAGGCTCTGAGCTGTCAGCACAGAGCCCGATGTGAGGCTCAAACTCATGAACTTCGAGATTATAATCTGAGCTGAAATCGGATGCTTAACTGACTGAGCGACCCAGGCACCCCCAAAATTTTTTTAAAAGTAATTTCTATACCGGACATGGGACTTGAACTCACAACCCCAAGATCAACACGCACATGTGCAGGCTCTTCTGACTGAGCCAGCCAGATGCCCCTATAAATACTGCTGAATTTTATCAAATGTTTTTTTCTGTTGCTCCTGTTGGGATGATACATGATTTTTTTGCCTTTATTCTGTTAATGTAGTTAAGTTACACTGATTGTGAATGTTCAACCAGCCAACCAACCTCTCATTCCTGGAGTAAACCCCAAACAGTCGTGATGTATTGACCTTCTTATATACTGCTAGAGCTGATTTGCTAAAATTTTATTTTTTTTGCTAACATTTAAATCAGGATTTTTGTGTCTGTGTTCATGGGAGATACTGGCCTATATTTTTTCTCTTTTAACATTGTTATTAGGTTTTGGATGAAGGTTATACTAGCCTTATGAAGTACAAGAGTTTATAGGATATCGGTAGTAGAGACATTATTTCTTCTTTAAGAATATATAAGAATCAGGGGCACCTGGGTGGCTCGGTCGGTTAAGCATCCGACATCGGTCCAGGTCATGATCTCATGGTCCGTGAATTCAAGCCCCGCGTCAGGCTCTGTGCTGGCAGCCCTGAGCCTGGAGCCTGCTTCAGATTCTGTGTCTCCCTCTTTCTCTCTGCCCCTCCCCCACTTGTGCTCTGTCTCTAGCTCTCAAAAATAAATAAATGTTAAAAAAAAAAAGAATATATAAGAATCATCAATGAAGATATTTGAGCCTGAAGCTCTTTTGTCAGCAACTGTTAATTATATACCCAATTTCTCATAGACATTCAGACTTTTTATCTATTCTGGTGTCGTTTTTGGTAAGGTGTGCTTTTTCAAGGAATTTGTTCATTTAACTTTCCCAATAGAAAAAAACTGTTCAGGAAAATGGATAAACTAGCTGTGGTATACTTATATATAGGAACACTAGCCCAGAATAAAAATCAACAGAACACTGATGTAGTGAACACAGGTACACTGTAAAAACACTATTCTAACTGAAAGAAGCCAGACACAGACTACATACATATGCAGTTCTGCAACAGGCTCTAGGCAAGATGACTCTGGTGACAGAAACCACATCACTGTTTGCCTCTGAGATGGCGAGATTCTAAGGAGGTAGAAAGGAACTTTCTGAAACAATGGAAATGTTCTATATGTCGGTAAGGATGTGGCTTGTGTGGGTGTCCACGTCTGTAAAAACGGGTGGTGATTTACGTTTAAGATCTGTGTCTCGGTGGCGCCTGGGTGGCTCAGTCGGTTAAGTGTCAGACTTCAGCCCAAATCATGATTTCATGGTTCATGGTGTCGAGCCCCGTGTCAGGTTCTGTGCTGACAGCTCAGAGCCTGGAGCCTGCTTCAGATTCTGTGTCTCCCTCTCTCTCTGGCCCTACCCCACTCACACTCTCTGAAAAACAAATACTAAGAAAAAAATCTGTCTCTACGTAATATGTAAATTTAAAAGTTTACAACAATAGAAAGCTGTTGAAACTATCATCTTTTAAAAAGTTGCGTTGAAACACACATAAGATAAAAAGTGGTGTTAAGTACATCCACATTGCTGTAGAGCCATCACCACTAACCACGCTCATGGCTCTTTTCGTCTTGTAAAACTGGAACACCCCACGTGTAACAACCTGCTACCCTCCCACCGCTCACCACTATTCCACCATCTGCGATGCTGACGACTCTGAGCGCCTCATGCGGGTGGAATTGTAAAGTGTTTGTCTTTTGTGCCTGGCTTTTTTAACTCGGCATAATGACATCAAGGTCCATATCCACGACGTAGGATATTGTGCATTTTCCTTCCTTTGTAAAGCTGAATGATAATTCCGTCATACGTATGCACCACATTTTGCTGGCCCAGCATCCCCCGAGGGACACTTGGGTTGCTTCCACAGTTTAGCGCCTATGAACAATGCTGCTGTGGATACGAAGGTGCAGACACATCTTCCAAACACTGCTTCCAATCCTGCGTAAACAGCCGGAGGTGGAACTGCTGGGCCATAGGGTAATTGTTTTTAATTGTTTGAGTTTCCCCAAGTGGAAATACTACTTATATCCCCACAGGCTGCAAAAGGATACCAACTGATCTACATCCTCATCAACGCTTGTTTTCTGTTATTCTGACGCAGCCACACGATAGGCGTCAGGTGGCGCTCTTAAGGATTAGTGCTCTCGGACACCTTTTCCTATGCTTATTGACCATTTGTTTCTTTTCTTTGGAGGAATGTCTCTTCAAGTCCTTTGCCCTAAATATACTAGGTCTTTTCTTAAACATATATACCTATGATAAAACTTAACTTATAGATTAGCACAGTAAAAGATTAATAACAAATAAGTAATAATAAAATACAATTATAGCAATATACTGTAATGAAAGTTAACTGAATGTGGTCTCTTTCTCCCTCTATCTTATTTTATTCTTCCTTTCTTTGTGATGATGTGAGATGATGAAATGCTTACGTGATGAGATAAAGTGAAGTGGATGATAGAGGCGTTGTGACATAGTATTAGGTTACTACTGACCTTCTGACCATATGTCAGAGGGAGGGTCATCCGCATCTAGACCAAGGCTGACCACCGGTAACTGACACTAAGCAAAGTGAAACTGCGGATAAGGAGGGACTACTGTATTATGTTCAGGTAGTTTTCCTCTATGCCTATTTTATTTAAAAAAAAAAAATGTTTATTTTGAGAGAGAGTGCAAGCAGGGGAAGGGCACAGAGCAAGGTAGCGAGAGAATCCCATGCAGGCTCCACGCTGTCAGTGAAGAGCCTGACGTGGGGTTTGAAGCCACAAACCGTGAGATCATGACCTGAGCTGAAATCAAGAGACGGAGGCTTAACTGACTGAGCCGTCCAGGCGCCCTTTTAGTGCTTTTATTATTACGGGGTGTTGAATTCTGTCAAATGCTTTTTTTGCATCAATTGAAAGGATTTTTTTTTCTCTTTTCATTTTATTGATGTGGCCTATCACACTTTCTCTTACGCTGAACTCTTATGATTCTCTTATGTTGAACCATTCTTGCATTCCAAGAATAGATCCCACTTGGGCAGGGCATACAATCCTTTTAATATGCTGCTAAATCCTGCTTGCCAGCATTTTGTTGAGGACTCGTGCATCAATGTTCACAAAGCATACTGGCTTGGTTTGTAGTTTTCTTTTGGGGTCTTTGTCTGGCTTTGGTATCAGGACTATGCTGGCCTCACAGAGTGAGTTAGGAAGTGTTTCCTTCTCTTCAATTTTTTGGAAAAGTTTGAGGATTGGCATTAGTCTGGAAGAATTCATCAGTGAAACCATCAGTTCTAGGGCTTTTCTTTGTTGAGAGATTTTTGATTACGGATTTGATTACGCATAACATTACGGATTACCAGTTACAGGTTTATTCAGATTTTTTTGTCTCTTCATGATTTTAGTCTTGGTAGGTTTTCTGTTTCAAGAAACCTGTCCATTTCAATGAGGTAATCCAATTTTTTTGGCATACAACTGTTCATAGCGTTCTCTTACAATCCTTAGTATCTCTGTAGAATTGGTGGTGACCCCACTTCCATTTCTGAATTTCGTGAGTCCTCTTTTATTCTGAGTCCATCCAGCAAACGCTTGTTGACTTTATCTTTTTGAAGAACCAATTTTTGGTTTTACTGATTTTCCTTTCTGTTTTTCCTATACTCTATTTCTCTCTACTCTGATGTTCATGATTTCCTTCCTTCTGCTAGCTTTGGGTTTAGTTTGTTCTTTTTCTCGTTCCTTAAGTGGTAAAGTTGGGTTGTTGACGTGAGATCTTTTTTATTTGTAATGTGAACATTTATGCCTACAAACTTTCCACTCAGCATTGCCTCTGCTGTGTCCTGTAAGTTTAGGTGTGCCGTGTTATTTTAATTCATCTCCAAGTACAGTAAAACCTTGGCTTGCAAGCATAATTTGTTCTGGAAACATGCTTGTAATCCAAAGCACTCATGTATCAAGCGAATTTCCAGAACCATTGGCTCAGTTGTGATCATGTGACATTGGGCATCACGTACTACTCGTATTGCAAGACGTTGCTTGTTTATCAAGATAAAATGCATTAGAAACGTTTGCTCATCAGGGTGACTGGGTGGCTTGGTTGGTTAAGTGTCCAACTTCGGCTCAGGTCACGATCTCAGTTTGTGGGTTCAAGCCCAGTGTCGGGCTCTCTGCTCTCAGCACAGAGCCCGCCTCAGATCCTCTGTCCCCCTCATGCTCTCAAAAATAAACATTAAAAAAAATCTGCTCATCCTGTGGACCACTCTCAGATTTGCAATCCAAGGTTTTACTGTACTTTCTTTCTTCTTTCCTTCCATCTTTCTAACAGAAAGGGTGGGGGGGGAGACACCCACGCAGAGGAAGAGAGAGAGGGAGACACAGAATCTTAAGCAGTTTGCACGCCCACTGCAGAGTTGGTGGGAGAAGGAGGGGCTCGCTCTTACGCCCCTGAGATCATGACCTGAGCTGAAACCAAGTAAGACCCTTAACCAATTAAGCCACCCCGGCGTCCCAGGTGTGTAAATCTTTGTAACGGTTTTATCTTCTTGTTGTACAAAATCTTTTATTAGTACACAATGTGTTTCTCTGTCTCTTGTAACCATTTTTGGTTTCAAGTCCATTTTGTGTAGCTGCTGTTGCGCTGTTTGGGTTACTATTTGTATGAAATACCTTTTTTGATCTTTTCACGTCCAGCCTGTTTGTTTTTGGATCTAAAGTTGAGTCTCCTGTAGACAGCATGTAGTTGGATCATGTGTTACCTATTCTGATCGTTTTTAAACTGAGAAAAAACTGACACACATGTTAGTTTCAGGTGTACAACATAATTCAATAAAGGTACATATCGCAAACTGATCACCACAGTAATTCTATTTAACATCCATCCCCACACTCAATTACAACAAAGTGTTTTCTTGCGCTCAAGCTCTATTCTGTTAGCAAGCTTCCATTAATCCATCAGTGAATACTGGGGTTATTTCAATGTCTCTACTATGTAAACAAGGCTCCTATGAACATGGGGGTGCAAGTATCTTTTTGAGTCTGTGTTTTTGTTTCCTTCGGATAAATACCCAGAAGTGGAATGTGGGATCATATGGTAGTTCTATTTTTAATTTATTTTTTCTTAAGCAGGCTCCATGTCCAACGTGGGGCTAGAATTCATGGCCCCGAGATCAAGAGTCACATGCTGTGTACCAACTGAACCAGCCAGGCAGCCCGATTTTTAATTTTTTGAGAAAAGTTTATACTGTTTTTTTTTTTTTTAAGGTTTTATTTATTTTGAGAGAGAGGGAGGGGCAGAGAGCGAGGGAAAGAGAGAGAGTCCCAGGCAAGGCTCCATGCTGCCAACACAGGGCCCGGTGAGGTGGGGCCTGAGCCCACAAAATGTGAGACCATGACCTGAGCTGAGATCAAGAGCTGGACACTTACCCTGAGCCACCCAGGCGCCCACCATACTGTTTTCCACAGTGGCTGGGCCAACTCACATTCCCACCTACAGTGCACGAGGGTCACTTTACTCCTCCTCCTCACCAACACTTGCTATTTCTTGTCTTTTTCACGATGGCTGTTCTAACAGGCACGAGGTGCTATCTCCTTGTGGTTCTGACTTGCGTTTCCCTGACGATTAAGGATGTTGAGCCCCTTTTTCATGCACCTGTTGGACATCTGCATGTCTTCTTTGGAAAGATGTCCATTCAGACCATTTGCCCTTTTTCAACTGGACTGCTTCGTTGCTACCGAGGTGTAAGAGTTCTTTGCATGTATTTTAGATATTAACCACCTACCAAATATATGAATTGCGCTACTTTCCCCCACTCTGTGGGGTGCTTTATTTTGTTGATGGTTTCCTTCGTATAGAGTTCGTTGTGGTCCCACTTGCTCATTTCTGCTTTTGTTGCCCTTTGCTTCTGGTGTCAAACCCAAAAAGTCCTCCCTGAGACTGATGTCGAGGAGCTCATCCCGATTACTTCTGGGAGTTTTATAGTTTCAGGTATTACCTTTAAGTTCTCAAGACATCCCAACTGGACTTTTGTGTATGGTGTAAGACAGGCATCCAGTTTCATTCTTTCATATGTGGCTGTCCAGTTTTCCCAACACAACTTACTGAACAGACCTCCCGCTCCCTACCTTGGCCTTAAATTGGTCACATGAATGCAGCTTTATCTCTGAGCGCTCTGTTGTACTACATCCATTTCTATCTGTTTTATGCCAATACCATACTCTTTTGATTATTATAGCATTGTAACAGTTGGGAATCATGAAGTGGGAAGCCTCCAGCCTTATTCTTCTTTCTCGATTCGTTTCACTATTTGGGGTATTGGGAATCTTTGTTCTATTTCCCTGAAATTTGCCATTGAAGTTTTGATTTTTATTGCACTGAGTTTGTAGACTGCTTTTGGCAGTGTGGACATTTTAACATTAATTCTTCCATTCCATGAGCATATGATATCGTCCATTTATTTGTGCCTTCTACAATTTTTTCATTACTGAATCATTAAGGGTTTCAGTGTACGTGCTTTTTACTTCCTTGGTTAAATTTACTCTTAGGTATTTCATTTTTTATGCCACTGTTGAAAATGGGAGGATCGTTTTCTTAATTTCTCTGATAGGTCATTATTAGAGTATGGAAATTCAACTGAATTGCATATTTTGATTCTGAATTCTGCAACTTAAACTTCATCGATCAGTTCTAACACTTTTTTCAGGTTTTCTGTATACAACGTCATGTCATCTACAGATGGAGACAGTACTACTTCTTCCTTCCCAATTTGTATGTATTTTATTTCTTTTTCTTGCCTAACTGCTCTGGCTAGTACTTCCAGTACTATGTTGAATAAAAGTGGTAAGAGTGTTTTCTGATCTGTTTTTGTTTAATGTTTGTTTATTTTTGAGGTGGGGGGCACAGAGAGAGGGAGGGAGACAGTGGACCTGAAGTGGGCTCTGAGCTGACAGCAGAGAGAGTGATGTGGGGCTCAAACTCACGAACCGTGAAATCACGACCTGACCCAAAGTCAGATGCTTAACCAACGGAGCCACCCAAGCACCCCGAGTGTTTTCTGATCTTAAGAGTAAAAGCTTTCCGACTTTCACCACTGAGTATGATATTAGCCGTGGGCTTGTTGTATGTAGCCTTTATTATGTTGACGTATGTTCTCTCATGCCCACTTTGTTCAAAGAGGGAGGCACAGAATCCAAAGCAGGCTCCAGGCTCTGAGCTGTCAGCACAGAGCCCGATGTGGGGCTGGAACTCATGAGCTGTGAGATCATGACCTGAGCCGAAGTCAGATGCTTAACCAATGGCCACCCAGGTGCCCCTCATCCCCACTTTGTTTAAAGTTTTAATCATAAATGGATGTTGAATTCCACTCTGTCACTTGATTGGAGAGTGTAAGCCATCCGCTTTTTTTTTTTTTCTTTAAGGTTTTAAGTAATCTCTTTACCCAACATGGGGCTCAAACCCACAACTCTGAAATGAAGAGTTGTATACTCCACCAGGTGAACCAACCAGGTGCCCCAGGCCTCCCAAAATTTCTGATAAGAAACCTGCTTATCATCTTATTGAGGATCCCTTGTATGTGATGATGTGCTTGTCTAATGCTGCTTTCATGATGTGCTCTTTATCTTTTCAAAGTCTGATTATGTTTCTTGCTGTGAGTCTCTTTTAAGTTCTTCTTACTTGGAGCTCGGTGAGCTTTGTGGTTGTTTGTGTTCATGCCCTCCATCAAATGTAGGAAGTTTACAAGCATTATTTTTTTCAAATATTCTCTCCGCCTCTTTCTCTTTGCTACTTCTGGGACACCCACGATGCACAGGTTGGTCTGCTGGATGGTGTCCCAGAGGTCGCCTAGGGTCTGTTCTCTTTCCTTCTATCTTTTCTCTTTCTGTTCTTCAGGCTTGGAGAATTTCCATTGTCATATCTTGAAGTTCACGGATTCTTTCTTTAGTCTGCTCAAATCTGCCTTTGAATCCCTCTAGTGGATTTTTCATTTCAATTATGGTCCTTTAGGCTTTCTATCTCTTTGGTATTTCCATTTTGTTCACACATCATTTTCACAAATTTGTCCACATCATCCCTTAGTTCTTTGAGCATCTTTGGGCATTTGTTTTGAGGTCATTGTCTAATGTATTCTCAATTGAGTCTTTTTTAGGGAAAAATTATTTTGAATTATTTTTTTCCTTTGAATGGGCCACGGTTTTCTGTTTCTTTGTATTCCTTGTGATTTGTCCTTGAACACTGCAAGTTTGAACGTAATAATGTGGTACATCTGGAAATAAGATTCTCCCTCCTTTCCCAGTGCTTACATATCCGAACCTTTAATTTCTAGCTCCCAAGCGGAAGAAAAGTGAAAAATGAAGGGGAAGAAAATAGGGCCCTTCAAGTCTCTCGGTAGTCACTTCAGGTGGAGGAAGAGGGGCTTACGACAATGGTGGAGGACAGGGTCCTCTTTACCCAGCCTGGCTTCTGCCATCTGTGAGCAAGCTGTTCCCAGCAACGCCTACGTAGCCGCCTGCCGTGTGGCTGGGGGTAGAGGATGGGTGGTTGCTACTGCTCTAAGTTGAAATTGACCAAAAGGAACCACAGCTTGCCATCTCAGCCTTCCCCTAGTAGCTGCAAGCTTTCAACAGGCTCCAGAGTTCCAAAATTATTACGTTAGACATATTCTGCCCGTGTAATTATCTAAGAGGTAATTTTTTTCCTTTTCAGTTAGATTCTCGTCTATTTTACTAATTTTTGTTTCTCACTGTGACAAATCCAGTGGGCTTGTAATAAATATGCTGAGCAAACTCACAGGAGAACCACGTGACACAGCGCCCGGCACACAGTGAGCAGTCAGTATGTGTCGGGTATTACCGCCGTAGCATCGTATGTACTGTTGTGGTTTCCTGGGGGGGTAGTTAGGTTGAAGTGAGGAAACGGCAGCAGCTTACTCCCTGCCGGGAGGAGATGGTGTAACGGGATCGCCGGAGGTCTCGTGCCGGCCGACCCGCGCTGCGGCAAGATCCCTCTAGTGATACCCTCGTGTCTCCCGCGCTGCTGGCCTCTTGGCTTCACCAGCCCCTGCTTTCTTACCATTTCTGCATCTCACAGTTGGGATCGCAGCTGTGGTTGATGAATCGGGCCTCATTCCCCATGCGGTAACTGTCGATCACCATCCCGCTATCCAGGTTCAGGCAGTAGTGGTCGCTGTGATTCTGATACTGCTCAATCATCCTGTTCCTGAAGAGGAGAGGAAGAATCGAAAGCCAATTAATGATTAAGTTGAAAGTAAATTGGAAATCTTCCATTTTCCATTCTCATCTGGTCTCTTTGCCATTTTCCTGGGGCGTCCCCACTAATCACTGTACCTGAACTCTTGCTCGCTGACAACCTCCCCCAGGTACTCGATGATGAACTGCCCGGCTTTTAGGGGTTCTTTGGTTCGGATTCCCCAACCTTTTTCCTCAGCTCGAAATCGTTCTAGACACTGCACCCACTCATGCCTCTGTATCCTCTGGTTACAGCACTGCTCACCACAGGGACAAGTGTTGGGGGAACATTCAGCAAAGATCATTCTAGAAAGAAGAGAGAGAACTGCATGTCAAATAATATTACATATGCCTTCAGGGACCCATTTTTCTTTTATAGGAACTCTTAAAAGGAATACACGAAATTTTTAATTTTAACAAGGTTGGATTGGTTAACAAGGTACTAATACATAACTCCAAAACTTAATAATACTGAAAATTACCAAGTCAAGTTATAAACACCGGATGGATTAAACTAACTGTCCACTAAGCATCCTGGGTAAACACAGTATCATATTTAGCTCTGTACTAAGAATAAAACCACAGACCATAGAGGAATTAATAATTTCCAGATTACATAGCATTTTTGTTTTGAAGCAGCTCATGGGTATGTACAGATTTTGTTTTCTTTTTAAATTGTGGCAAAATCACACATAAACTGCACCCTGTAAATATTTTTAAGCACACAGTTCAGTACATTTGCATTGTCGTTGTTTTATAAGAATTTTATATTTTGTTAGTGTAAATGACATTCCCATACTGGAAATAACATTTCCAGTCTATATACTAGCTGAACCTATAACCACTAGTGAATTAACAAGCCAAAATTTCTGAACACAGTAGACAAAGTTGTTGTGTACCTGTCTCCTCACTGCTTTTCGCTTTTACAGTTCTAGATCTTTCACAGAAGTGATTTAGTTTTGGCATAGGGTTTGAAATCCCAGTGAGACTACTGAACAGGATTAAAACAAGGGATGATTAAGAATATAATGGTAGATCAAAATATCACATATTTTATATAATGTACACACACACACACACACACACACCCCTTACAAATCTCGTAAAAAAAACCATGTAACATTGTATAATCTGTCACAGTCTTTCTTCAAATAAACATTACCCCCATCTAAAGAGCAAAGACAGCACAGTGTTGTCACAGAAATGAGCAGTTAAGAGTACCCACTGGGCTGGTCCTCAAGGTCTGACCATCAGCTTAGCCTGTGAAAGGCACTGGCTTATTGTCAAATTCACCACCTTTATGCTTTCTTCTGATGAATTCTTCGCTGCATGAATACTACTAGACACCCCTCCTGAAAATGCCTCCTTGATTTTATGTGCCTTCTTGATTGCTCACAAACCAAGGCTTTACCATATTTACTAGGGAAAATGTTACTGAGGTTATAAACAATGTTGGACACGTTCTTGACTGTTTACTTGAACTGATGATAAAAACTCATTACTTGCTTTTAAAAATAGTCCTGAAACACCTGGGTGGCTCAGTTAGTTAAACTTTGGCTCAGGTCACGATCACAGCTCGTGAGTTCGATCCCCATGTCAGGCTCTGTGTTCAGAGCTCAGAGCCTGGAGCCTGCTTCGGATTCTGTCTCCCTCTCTCTGCCCCTCCCCCACTCATGCTCGCTCACTCTCTCTCTCTCTCTCTCTAATAAATAAAAACATTAAAAAATAAATAAAAATAAAAAGTCCTGAATCTAGTTTTCTGTGGATATATGAACCTTAACATAGACACAAAATTGAATCCTACAGATCCTTTGAGATTTCCCCTGAAATATTTACAAAACTGAGAACCCAAAGACAGGAAAGACATTTTAGGTTGCTCCATTTAAGTAAATCTTTATGTGGGTTACTTTTAAATACATAAGGAAGCACCCACTGAATACTACATTTTAATTTTTATTAAATACAGAATAAATAAATTTTAATTTTTATTAAATACAGAATAAATAAATACATTTGTATTTAAATGTATGCATTTATCACATCATTCATTAGATGCACGCATATGTAGGAACCATATTCTCCTGATATAAAGTTGGCAGCATTGTATCTGAGGTTTTTGTTTGTTTGCTTGTTTTTGAAGAAAGACAACACGGTATTGAGGATAAATGTGACACCCATACCAACAAAAATGACCCAAGACAACCAATGTGATTATGTAAAGGTAAATATTTGGATTCCAATTCCATGTGATTAAAAGACTAACGACTTAAAAGTAAGCAGAGTATATACTGGAAAGAACACAAATTCTGATTAAGACATGTGTGGATTCAAATTCTGTCTCTGTCACTCAAGTGTTGTGTACAATATGGAGCAATCTGCTACCCAAACTCTAGGATCCTTCATTTATAAAATGTAAAACTATTACCTATCTCATTGGAGTACTGTGAAAAAGAGAGGGAAGTAGCCAATGAGATAGTCGCTATATTACAGCAATTTCACAGATAATAAATATCATATAAAAAAACACAGTAATGTTAGCACATAAAGGAATGCAAATTAAGCAATTTTAAAGATATAGGATACTCCCAAATATCAAACCAATGAAATACAAAGCACCGAAAATAAAGTTAGGTGTGAATCCCTAAGCGGGGGTGGAACTACGGGGAAGTGAGTATATTCAGGTACTGGTGGTGACACCCCAAATCCACTCATCATTTCATGCGAGCCACTGGACAGTGCAGAGTAGGAATTATGCAAACATTCACAGTCCGTATAGGTAAGGCTCCTTTGGAGAGTGCACCCTAAGAATTAAAGAAAGAGGAATGTGCCCAGTTTCACTGTGGTGCCATTTTCATTTTTATTTTTTTTTATTTTATTTAAAAAAAAAAAAATTTTTTTTTTTCCAACGTTTATTTATTTTTGGGACAGAGAAAGACAGAGCATGAACGGGGGAGGGGCAGAGAGAGAGGGAGACACAGAATCGGAAACAGGCTCCAGGCTCTGAGCCATCAGCCCAGAGCCCGACGCGGGGCTCGAACTCACAGACCGTGAGATCGTGACCTGAGCCGAAGTCGGACGCTTAACCGACTGCGCCACCCAGGCGCCCCTGTGGTGCCATTTTTAATAGCAAAACATTGGGAGTCATGTGAATGATGAACCACAGGAGGTTGGCAAACTAGGGGCTATCAACCTACAAAAGATAACAGAGCACCTAAAAATGGTGAGTGAGCGGACCACATGGATACATAAAAGTGTGTATATAAAGCATCTGTGAGTGGAAAAAAATCAGTGGACAACAGACTATACCAGCAGCCATGACTCCTATGTAAAACCGTATGTATGCATGTATGTATATATAAGATGTGAATTTACAATGATGTGTAAGGCAGAGTTTCTCAGATGTCATGTTGATACAGGAGGTACTAGAACATTGATTCCCGTAGCCCATAGGACAGTTGACCAGACACTGGGGAAGCAGTTGTCTTTGGCTAGGAAAACTATCTAGAACAGGAAGTATCGATGTAAAGTTCATCATTGGTTCTTCTTTACTGTAAATTTGCTTATGTTACTAAAACCAACAAATTAGATCTCCATTCCAGGGTCTCTATCAGACATTTCCATTTTGAAACCTCCATGTCATTTACAACTCAATGGCCCCAAAGTAAAATAATAGTTTCCATCTCCAAACTAATCAGACCCCATACTTTCATTCTGTGGCAACAGGATTACCATCTCTCATTGGCAACACTGACCCAGTCTACACATGTCCATCTATGTGCACATGCCAGTGGGTCACCAGACCAGTTTTCCTTCCAAACACATCATGCCCTTCTTTCACTGCCACCATCCTACCTTATGCCCTCATTATGGCTACAATGTACGGAGATCTAGGAAAGTTTCTAGAACTGTGCTGAATACTTTATGAACATTGTCTCCTAAGATCCTTACCCTCCCAACCCCCCATAAAGAAGGTACTAATTTTATGAGAGGGGTTAAATAACCTTCCTCAGGTCTTATAAGTAGTAACAGGATTTAAACCTGGGTATGGTTAAGACTCTAATCTCATTCTTTTCCTGTTACTCTATGCAGCCCATGTGATGGGCTGAATGTTTGTGTCTCCCCAAAACGAACAGCTGAAGCCTTGGCCCCCAGTGTGATGGTTATTTGGAGGTAGGGCATTTGGGAGGTCAACTGGCTTATATTAGGGTATGAGGGTGGGAATCTCACGATGGGATCAGTGCCCTTACAGGAGGAGGACCAGAGAGCTCTCCTCCGTGAGCACACACTAAGGAAAGGCCACGTGAGCACACAGGCAGAAAGTGGCTGTCTATAAGCCTGGAAGTGGGTCCTCACCAGACAGCAAATACTTGCATCTTGACCTTGGACTTCCTGGCCTCCAGAACTGTGAGAAATAAATTTCTGTTGTTTAAGCCACCAGGTCAATGGTATTTTGCCGTAATAGCCCAAGTAGATTAAGACAGCCCATCAAGTAGGTTTTATGTATCTTTATGCAACTTCATGAGAGCAATTCAAAGAGCTTATTTAACTTTTCCCTCCAAATGAAGTGTCCTAGGTCTTGAAGCCTGTGCTTTTAGAGAAATCAATTTAGTACAGTACCTATTGAGACAGTCATCCACACAGCCCTTCCTGGTATCATCATCTGGCTTCTTACAGTTACAGGTGGTGGCCTCGTAACCAGAAAGGGGTTTGACATCAACGTAGACATCTTGAGAGAAGACAGCAAAGAGTAATTTGTAAACATATAAGATCATTTTTTAAGTGCCAGGCCAAGAAGAACACTGATGGTATGATGGCAGAAAAAATAGCTCCCAAGTTACTCACTTGAACGGATTTTTTTATATAGTGGGACATCTGGCTTTTTGTATAGCTAGAAGAAAAAAAAAGAAAAATCCTGATATAGCATTTAACTTCAAATGCCAGGCAGCAGCATCAATCACTAAAAACACAAGAAATTATCCATGTGCCCTGCTCCCATGGGAATATTTAAAAGATTTTCTCGGTTGTGTGTATCTGAGGGAAATTCTTGGTGTGATCACTTTTTACCCTGAAATAAAAAGTGACTTACTAGACTAGAGGAGGGTGAGGTGAGAGAGAAACAGATTCAACAACAGAAGAAACGGTCAACACTTTAATGAAAATGCGTTTTCAATTATAAGCTTCTTTAGCATGTTTTAGACTTAAACAAAAATTGCTTAAGGCTTGATTTGCCTTTATGAAAAGAAAGGAAAAGTTGCACAGAGCTTGTTGAGATGGTCTGGGGGAATATATGGCATTAAAAAGATGAGCACCCTGACCTTTTCAGGGTGGGTATTCCAGAAAAACACATTTCACATTTTATTTTTTTTTATTTAAAAAAAAAAAAATTTTTTTTTTAATGTTTATTTATTTTTGAGACAGAGAGAGACAGAGCATGAACGGGGGAGGGGCAGAGAGAGAGGGAGACACAGAATCGGAAGCAGGCTCCAGGCTCTGAGCCATCAGCCCAGAGCCTGACGCGGGGCTCGAACTCACGGACCGTGAGATCGTGACCTGAGCCGAAGTCGGACGCTTAACCGACTGAGCCACCCAGGCACCCCAACATTTCACATTTTAATTAAGGCAATTAATTTAGTGAATAAAGGGGAGAGGGAAGGCAGGAAATAAAGCTTTCATACTGCAATGAAGAAAATAAACTTGAAAAAAGTTTACGTATTTATTTCGAGAGAGAGAGAGACAGAGTGCATCAGCAAGCACAAGGCAGGGAGGGAAGAGAGAGGAGAAAACCCCAAGCGGGCTCCGCACTGTCAACGCAGAGCCCGACGCGGGGCTCCACCCCACAAGCCATGAGATCTGGACCTGAGCGGAAACCAAGAGGCGGCCGCTTAACCGACTGAGCCCCCCAGATGCCCTAAGAGAGGGCGTGTTAACCTGTAAGAGAAGCCCCACCATCACTTTTCAGTGGGGACAGTCAGAGCATTGTCTCCTTCACGGTTATGAACTCTGACACAAACGTCTAACATATCGATCCTCCCAGACTGAAGAGAGGTCACCAGAGAAGAGAATGTAGAGAAGGTCCATTGCTTCTGGCTTTCCAAATTTAAACTTTGGTGGAATCTGGGCAAAGCTCAGGAGTCTATTCATCACATTTGCACGACTCTTTTCCACTGCTGCTTTCAACATGGGGCCGGGGGCTCCAGCTCACCACAAACATTCCTGGGGAAACTTTCCAGTTAGGGCAAAGGAGAGAAAAGAAAGCACCTTCCCACTTTTAGTTCCCCATTTAAAGATCTGTTAAAAGCACACGAGTGTTAAAACGTTTCCCTTGTTTCCTTTGGTAGAAGATCTCTTTTGTATGTGAAAAATAAATTCCAAACTAATGGGAAGGAGCCAACAAAAATAAAGCCTGAAATTTCTTAGTGCCGCTGGCAGTACATCTAAATTCTCCCGGGACCTGCATCAAACAGGATTCTTACAGAACCATCTCTGCTACCAGAATAAAAGTCCAGAATAATACAGAAGGTTGCCCAGGGAAGCAGGAACTCACTGCTATTCTGAAGTAGGAATACAGGCAAATAGGTCACATTAAATATGGATGCAAATTCATTTTCCTTAGTCCGTAACCTTCACGGGGACACTTCTCCAAACGTCCTAAGATGAGAGCGTAACAAGGAGGCAGAGACAGAGACTTGCAGGCCCCCCTCCCCAGAACAAAACCTGTAAGATAGGCTCCTGTACCTGATTATGTTTCCACTGCCAAAGGATGTCATAGGGAAGCTGGAAGTCAATTCTCTTTTGCCTTAGATACTTTCCTGAAACAAAAAAATACTATCAATTTCAGTATCTGTTCATACAAAGGGTCAAACAGCCACAAGGTCTAATACACACGGACTAGGAAAATAAAGATTTAATTTCTAATTTTATAGATTTTTCCATCACAGATTTTGAATTTTAGCTACACTTTCCCAGCATGCTTCATGTGGTATCTGCTGAAGATCAATTTTAATAGTAGCCTATATGAAACAACATACCAAAAAAGACACAGGTCATTACGAAGCAAACCGAAAACTGAGAACTGTTCGTTTATTAAAATCATTTCCTAGAGCATCTGGCGTCTGTTCTCCATTATTATAAATAACCTAAGATGGTCTGTAAAAATGGGAAGTATAAGAATTTTCTAAAACAGGAGTCCCTGAATTTAAATAACTCAAGAGTATTTACATTCCAATTTATGATCTGTTAACATTTTTTCCGCTCTCTATCAGAACAGTCCTTCTATTGAAAGTCAAAAGCCCCTTTCTGCTTTAAAGAGGCTGCTTCTATTTCCTTGCTCTCTGACTTCTCTGTCCTCGAGGGGACTCATCTGCGCAGGAACTACAAGCACTTCTCCGTCACCTGGGTGTTCGTCCCATCACTGTCTCCGGACCAGCAGTTCGCGGACACTCTGCTGATCCCGAGGGACTCGGGGGGGAAAGCCTGCCTTCACGCCACGAAGTACTCCGAGTCTACTGCCCTCCCAGTCCTACGGAGGCACGTGCCGGCTCGCCACGCGGCCATTCGCACTAACGGGGAAGGCGATGGTGGGTGCAAGTGCTGGCATCTTAGCAGGAATTCAGGCTAGTGGCACAGAACCGGACTAGGAGAATGAGACGACTGCAAATGAGCCAGGCCGCAGCATAACAACATTAAACACTGTGAGCGCTTTCGATGAAGTCATGAAAACTCTGCGAAATGTTGACCCGCGAGTCAGAAATCGTAACGTCCCGCACGGCACAACACAAGTGCGCATCCTTGACGGCTGTGTCCAGGAAACACACGTGCGCAAACGCAATGGCGAGCGGGGCTAGCCTCTTCCGCGCGGCACCACCTGTCCTTGGACAGATGACTGACAAGCTGTGGCTGTTCGGACTCGGGAACTGAAAATGAGCGAAGTGAGCCGGTTACTTCAGAAACAGCTGAAAGGGTCGGTTTTCAGCGATAAGATTTGAGCGTGAACATTGGTGTTTTGGAAAACTCGTGGCGACTATCATGCGAGTCTTTAGAACTGCAACAAAATTCTCCTTGTGAAGTAAGTGGCAAGATTAACAAATGTGAATGGTTTTGGATACACACAGGGAATGGAAGAACAATACAATTCGGTGAATCAGAACTATTTTACTGGCCAATGCGTGAAGCAATAAAGTCACACACGGGTAACAAACCCATTTATTTTTATGAAAAAAACAAAAAAACAAAAAACTTTTTTTTCAAGTTTACTTATTTATCCTGAGAACGGCAGAGGCAGCACAAATCGGGGAGGGGCAGAGAGAGAGAGGGAAGCGGAGAATCCCAAGCAGGCTCTGCGCAGCCAGCACAGGGCCCGACGTGGGGCTCCAACTCACGAAACTGCAAGATGGTGACCTGAGCCGAAACCAGAAACCAAGAGTCGGACGCTTAACCGACCGAGCCACCCAGGTAAAAAACGCATTTAAATACCAAGAGAGACCAATCACTTTAATGTACCAGAATACAAGAAGTTCATCAATATTCATACTCCACATTATAATTCACCTTTAAGGAACAATTACGTTTATATTTTTGCTACAGTGTCAAAGAAGAATTATCTGAAATTATTAAAATATTCTTATCTGCATGAGAACAGATTTCTTCATGTATTTGAACCACAGTAACATCCTAATAGATTGAATGCAAAAAAGATTAGAAAATCCAGATGTCTTACATTAAATCAGACATCAAAGAGATTTGCAAAAATGTGAAATAAAGTAACTTTTCTCATTAAATTTTTCTTTGGGAAAGTTATTTCTCATAAAAATGTTACTTATGTCAACACGTAATGTGTAATGAGTTTATCGGACAGATCTGAGGATACAGCAGCACGGATTACAGGCATATCTTGGGAGATCAGATGTGTGGAGTTAATATAACAATAATTTTGGGGTTATAGCTGGAGTCCACTTGTTGATAGGGAAGTGAAGCTGAATACCTACCTACAAAGTCTGCAGTGAAAAGTGGAAACAACTTAAAGGTTTATCAAGAGGGGAAACTTTGGTACGTTAAAAAAATATATATTTTTAAACATTTATTTATTATTGAGAGACAGAGAGACACAGAGTGTGAGCAGGGGAGGGGCAGAGAGAGAGAGGGAGACACACACACACAGAATCTGAAGCAGGCTCCAGGCTCGGAGCTGTCAGCACAGAGCTGGACACGGGGCTGTGTGACCACAACGGGTGCTTAATAATTGCTTCTTGAAATTACTTAACAACAGAACTTTTACTTTTGCCTAACATTTATTGAGTATCGACTGTGTACCAGGTCCCAGACCAGGATTCTACACAAACTACCTCACATCTTCACCCTACAGACAACTCCACAATGTCTCCATTTACTGATTAAAAAAACAACAAAAAAAACCAAACAAAAAAACCTGAGAATCAGAGAGACGAAGTCACTTTTCCAAGGTCACACAACTAACCCAGATTTTAGCTACGTACCAGATTTTTTCTTTTTCTTTTATTTAAGAAAAAAAATTTTTAATGTTCATTTATTTTTGAGAGAGACAGAGACAGAGCATGAGCGTGGGAGGGGCAGAGAGAGAGGGGGAGAGAGAGAGAGAGAGAGGGAGAGAGAGAGAGAGAGAGAGGGAGAGAGAGAGAGAGAGAGGGAGAGAGAGAGAGAGAGAGAGACAGAATCCGAAGCAGGCTCCAGGCTCCAAGTTGTCAGCACAGAGCCCGACGCGGGGCTCGAGCCCACAAACAGTGAGATCATGGCCTGAGCTGAAGTTGGATGCTTAACTGACTGAGCCACCCAGGCGCCCCTGTACTGTTTCTTAATAACAATACAAATATACTTTTTAAAAAGTCAAAATTGGTCCCCAGAAATAGTACAAACCCCTTCATGTGAAGGATTAACTCCTTTCTTTGCCAGCAGTATCTGGTATGTTTTCTGAAGGGTGTGTACAAGAGTGAAGGAGAATCCAGTAAGTTATGCATTTTTTAAAAGAATACTTTTTCGCTAAGAAAGCATCCATATCCTCCACATCCACTTCATCCAACCTCAAAGACACAATTTTCCCACAGTCCAACATCTTGACTTTTGCTCGCAATGAATTTCCATAGATGTATTAAAAAAGAGGGGTGCCTGGGTGGCTCGTTGAGCGTCCGACTTCGGCTCAGGTCACAATCTCTTGGTTCGTGGGTTCGAGCCCTGTGTTGGACTTTGTGTTGTCAGTGCAAGGCCTGCTTTGGATCCTCTATCTTAGTCTCTGTGCTCCCAACCCCCCCCCCCCCGCCCCCTTCACATGCTCTCAAAAATAAATAAAAAACATTAAAGAGAGAGAGAGAGAGAGAGAGACGACAGGCCCCAAATGGAGTCACTTGGGTTAAGCCAAGTCACCACACCAGGGCTTGCTCTCTAACCTAACAGCTGTTTACATCTTCTCCAGAAATACAGTCTTAACGGGTCAGCACCAATGATAAAATCTGCTACACAGACGGTTTTCCAGATCCCCCTAAGGAACATGAGGTGAGCTGCCCTTTCCTTACCCCTCCCCCCTTCTGCCTTTCTGTGCAGCTCCTGGGAGCAACTGTCCACTTGCTGGGTGGGATGCATTGTGGGACGAGGCCAGTGATCTCTAAGTTCGTTCGGATGAATCCCGGTGCCTTTCCTGGCCCGATCTGTGTCCCTCCCCTCAGTCCCCACCCTGAGAGCCGGAGGAAGAAATGATGGTACACTCTTCTGTCCTCCAACATCTCTGAAACCACAGCCGGGTGATTCACTTCTAAGAAGTGAGACCTACCTGAACGATTTCCTTAACCAAATTCTGCTAGAGATGATACCTCAGCAGGAGCTAGTCAGGAAAATCTCATTTAAAACAGTGATTCTGTAGCTAACCCTCATTTTAAAACTGGGGGAAAAAAATCACTTTATAGCCATGTGAAAATGAGATGAAATCACATCTTTTGTGGATTTCTCTTATTGTGTGCTAAAGCCTTGAGATCTCAAGTACTGCCACTGATCGCTAGGGAAGGAGCAAAGAGATCCTTTTCTCTTTGAAAGAAAACGGAATTTGTGCAACAAAGTCATTTTAAAGAGGAGACTTGTTACAAAAGCTCTGAAGTCTGTGCTGACCTTGAAATCTAACGGGGGAAGTCACAATGATTTCCTTTCATAACATCAATCCTAACACGAAGAGGAATGGAGGACTCAGAACATCACTGCAAAGTCTAGTTGTTAATGAGGCAGCCGGCAGGCGAGGAGCTCAGAGGAGAGGGGGCTACTCAACAGACAGGAGAAAGAGAACTTCCTTTTCAAGAAGAGATCTTAAACTATGACGAAACCTTGGCATTTTTTAAATAAAATGGCGGGCTTCAGATAAAGCTGTTTGCTTATATATAACCTGAGTACTGAATTGTAACATCACTTTACAAACAGATAAGAATTATTCATTTCCTCTGTTATCCTGTGTAAATGGCTCTGGTATTCTCTCCCAAGAAAACTGTAGCAGGGGCCCCTGGGTGGCTCAGTCGGTTGAGTGTCTGACTCTTGATTTCAGTTCAGGTCACGATGCTGGGGTCGTGGCATCGAGCCCCACGTGGAGCTCTGTGCTGAGTGTGGAGCCCGCGTGGGATTTTCTCTCTCTCTCTGCCCTCCCCACTCGCATGCGCCCTCTCTGCTGTAGTGGGTCACTGAAAGGCATAGTATTATCAGTGGAGTGTGGGCCATTTAGGAGATTATAAATAATGATCAAAGGTATTTACAGGAAACTGTTTAAATTTCACTAAAGAAAACACTAGAATTCAAGTTTTTGGTTTTGTCAGCCTGAGGAAAAAGAAGTGAGACCCAGAAATATAGGGATAGTGTGTCCCCCCCCCCCCCCCAGTGGAAAACTGCCAGCCCCAGAGGCAAGGATCTTCACCTGTGTTGCTTACGGGTGTATCCCAAGCAGGTAGGAAACCGCCTGATCAAACGACAGGCAGCGCTGAACAAGTATTTTTGGAACGGACGGACGCAGAGGTGTCTTCTGAGGAACAAACACCGAGGGACTGCACCAGCCGTCAGGCGGCACCACCCGTCCCCACAGTGTGTATGGTTGTTTTTAGTAAGTTTTTATCTTAATAACCCGGTGCTCATCACAAGTGCTCCCTTAATCCCCATCATCCCCACTGCTTCTTGAATTCTACTCTTCCTAAGCAGTTTCTTTTTTCTTTCTTCCTGCCTGGCATTCTAATTAATTTCCCCTGGTTTCATTGAGATAAAATCGACAGGCATCACTGTACGTGTTAAAGATGTACACCACAGTGGACTCGCTTTCATATACTGCGAAGTGATGACCATTAGAAGTTTAGTGTCCACGAGGCATTTCTTACAGATACGGTAAAGAGGAAGCAGAAAAAGACAACACTTTTTTTTTTTCCTTGTGAGGACAACTCTTAGGATTTACTCTCTTAACTTATAAGTCTTCTGATCCAGCAAACAGTAGTGTTAACCACAGTCATCAGTCTGTGCAGTGTATCCTCGATACTTACTTATCTTGTAACTGGAGTTTACACCTTTTGACCACCTTTCTCCTAATACCCTCCCCACCTCCCTTTGCTTCTGGTAACCACAAATCTGACCCACTTTATTTTCTTTTTTTCTTGAACAGATTTTGCGTTGTTATTATTCTTTATTTTTAAGTAATCTCTAGACCCAACGTGGGGCTTGAATCTACAACCCAGAGATCAAGAGTTGCTTGCTCCCCTGACTGAGCCAGCCAGGTGCCTCTGATCTCCTTTTCTAGGAGTTTGTTTTGCTTTCGTAGATCCCAAAGAGCGCAGGTACAGGCGAGGTTACACCGTATTTGTCTTTCTCTGTCTGACTTATTTCATTTCGCATAATACCTTCAGGGTCCATCCGTGTTGTCACAAATGGCAGGATTTTCTTTTTCTCTTTTCTTTCCTTCCGTCCTTTCCTTCCTTCCTTTTGTTTTCTTTCCATTTTGAACACAGCTGGGTAATATTCTATTGTATGTATATGCTTCCTCTTCTTTATCCACTCATCCCTCAGACTCTTAGGTTGTTTCCATGTCTTGGCTATTGTAGATAATGCTGCTATGAACATGGCGGGGAGGGCTCAGCAGATATTTTTTTGAGTTAGTGTTTTCATTTCCTTTGGATATATATCCATAAATGGAATTGCTGGATTATTTGATTGTTCTATTTTTAGTTTTTCAAGGATCCTCCATACTGTTTTCCATAATGGCTGTACCAGCACAATTTCTTAAACACAACCAGCTT
This sequence comes from Herpailurus yagouaroundi, assembly GCF_014898765.1. Lineage (NCBI taxonomy): Eukaryota > Metazoa > Chordata > Mammalia > Carnivora > Felidae > Herpailurus > Herpailurus yagouaroundi. The sequence continues at coordinate 4,290,077 of NW_024412438.1, read as the reverse complement.
CCTCTTGCTTTCACATTCTCATGTGCCATTTCTCCCACCTAAAATTGAATCCTTTCCACCAAACTAAGCCATTTGCCTCATTCTTTCTATTTCTATTGAAGTAATCTCTACACCCAACGTGAGGCTCGAACTCACAACCCTGAGATCAAGAGTTGCGTGCTCCACCAACTGAGTCGGCCAGGTGTCCGTTTGCCTCATTCTAACCCTTACTGAAAACTCTGTAATTCTGGGGTGCTGGGTGGCTCAGTCGGTTGAGTGTCCGACTCTTGATTTCAACTCAGGCCATGATCCCAGGGTCATGGGATCGAGCCCTGCATTGGGCTCCGTGCTGTGCTTAGGATTTTCTCTCTCTCTTTCTCTCTCTCTGCCCCTTTCCCCTGATCTAATTAAAAAAAAAAAAAAGTCTGTAATTTTAACATAGTTATCATAAACAATCATATTCAACCCTGATTACCAGAGCTGTTCTCTTGTATATGGTTGTTAATGTAATTAAGTTTATCAATCTTTTCCAGTGGTGTTTATACATTTTGTGGTCTTCTGTGTCCATGTCATAAAGATATTCTATTTGTCATGTATCTGATAATTCATATCCAGATATATACAGAACTCCTAAAGCTCAGAAACAAGGAACAAATGACTCAACTCAAAAGTGGACAAGGACTTGAATACACATTTCACTAAAGAAGACATACAAATGGCCAAAACCGACATGAAGAGACGCTCAACATCACTAGAGGGGAAATGCAGATCAAAACCATATGAGATTACCACTTCACACTCATTAGGATGGTTATTATGAAAAATAACGGAAAATGACAAGTGTTATTGAGGATGTGGGGAAACTGAACTCTCAAGAATTGCTGGTGGGGATATAAAAATGGTGCAGCCACTGTGGAAAATAGTACGGCAGTTCCCAAAACATTAAATATAGACTTACCAAAGGATCCAGCAAGTCCACTTCTGGGTATATATACAAAAGAATTGAAAGCAGGGTCCTCAACAGAGAATTGTAAACCAATGTTCACAGCAGCATTATTCACAACTGCAAAAAGGTGGAAACAACAGAGATGTCCGTCGGCGGATGAATGCGTAAACAGGGCATGGAGTGTGTGCACACACACAGAGGAGTGTTATTCAGCCTTAAAAAGGAAGGAAAAGTCTCCTACACGCCAGAACACAGAAGAACCTTGCGGCCGTCACGCTACGTGAACTACGGTAGGCACAAAAGGACAAACAGTGGAAGGCCCCACCGTACGAGGATCCTAAAACAGTCAAATTCATAGCAATAAGAAGAACCGCGGTGGTTGCCAGGAGCTGAGGGAATGGGCAATAATTATTTAATTGGCACAGAGTTTCCATTTGGGATGATGAAAAAGTTCTGGAGAGCGTTGGGGTGATGGCCGTGCGGCAGTATGAATGTACTTTACGTCACTGAACCTTACAATGAAAAGTGGAAATGCAAAATGCAAATCCTAAGTTACATATAATTTACTACAAGAAAGATAATGTATCAAAAACCACTGTATGCTTTAAATGGGTGAATTGGAGGATATATGCATTATGCCTCAACAAGTTGTTAAAAATACAGCAGTGTCAATTTTTTTGCCTCATTTGTTATTTATTAAAAAGTTACACAGAAGACTCAAAGGAGAAGGAAAGCCCGTAAGTTTACTTACTGTTCTTTCTGCCCTCCTGAGGTTCCAAGGTCCCTTCTTTATTTCTTTTCTTTCTTTTTTTTTTTAAATGTCTATTTACTTTGAGAGAGGGAGAGCACAAGCAGGTGAGGGGCAGAGAGAAAGGGAGAGAGAGAATCCCAAGTAGGCTCTGACCATCAGCGCGGAGCCCGACGCAGGGCTCGAACCCATGAACCGTGACATCATGACCCGAGCCGAAATCAAGAGCCGGATGCCTAACCAACTGAGCCCCTCCGGGTGCCCCTGTTTCTTTTCTGTTTAGAGAACTTCCTTTCTTTACACACTTGTGTAAAGTCGACTTTACACAAGTCGACTGGCAACACACTCTTTTAGTCTAGGAGTGCTTTGACTCCCACTTAATTCCCGCAGGGTTACTTTTGCTGGGTGTGGCATCTGGGCAGACGGGTCTCTCTTTCAGCGCTTGCACTGTAGCGCCACCTGCACGGATTCGCACGAGCAACCACTGCCGTCCGAGCTGTCTCACCTCCGTAGGTCGGTGGGGACCCGTTTCTCTCTCGCGGATGTAAAGCTGCTCTGTGTTCAGTGAGTGGGCTGAAATGGGATGACCCTGTCTCAGCAGGGATCTCCCGAACGGCGTCCTGTTGGGTGTGACCCTCTTCCTCAACCAGTCGTTTTGTGTCTTCCGCCAAATCTGGGAAACCTTTAGCCACTGTTCATACAAGCGTTTTTTCTTCTCCGCCTGTCTTCTCTCCATCCAGCACACCGAGAATACCAATTTCGCTTTTGTCATGATCCCGTAGCCTCTGTGGCTTTTTTTTTTTTTTTTTTAGTGTCTACTTTCTCCTTTGTTCAGGTCAGACATCTTCCATTGCCTGGTCCACGATTCTTAGGTCTTCCTCACCTTGCTGCCGAGCACACCCCTGAGCTTTTGTTCCAGTTACTGCGTCTTTCAATTCTAAAATTCCTATTTGGTTTTTCTTTATGTCTTCGATTTCGTTGCTGAGGCTTCAACTTCTTTTCGTGTTTCAAGCATATTCATAATTGCTTGTTGAACTGTCTTTTTTTTTTTTTTTTTTTTAAATCTAACTGCTTTAAAATTTTTGTCAGGTAATTCTAACATATTGGTGTTGGCATATATTGACCGCCTTGAAAAAACTTTTTTGATGTTTATTTTCGAGACAGAGAGAGTGAGGGAGGAAGAAAGAGAGAGAGGGAGAGTGTGTGTGCGAGTGGGGGAGGGACAGAGAGAGGGAGACACAGAATCCAAAGCAGGCTCCAGGCTCGGAGCTGTCAGCACAGAGCTCAAGGTGGGGCTTGAACCCATGAGCTGTGATATCATGACCTGAGCCGAAGTCGGATGCTTAGCTGACTGAGCAACCCAGCTGCCCCTTGACTGTTTTTTAAAATTCAGTCAAAGGGGGTGGCTCAGTCAGTTAAGAGTCCAGCTGTTGATATCGGCTCAAGTAATGATCTCATGGTTTGTGAGACTGAGCCCTGTGTTGGGCTCTGTACTGGCAGCATGGAGCCTGCTTGGGATTCTCTCCCCCACCCCCCCCAACTTATTCTCTCTCAAAATAAATACATAAACATTCTAAAAAGTTAAAAAAAAATTTCAGTTTAACATCTCCCTGGTTCTCAGTATGACATATGATTTTTTCCCTCTTGGCTTATTTAAAAAATTTTTTTCTTTTTAAAGCTTATTTATTAAATCTCAGATAGAGAGAATTCCAAGCAGGTACTGTGCAGAGCCCTGATATGGGGCTCGATCCCACAACCATGAGATCACACCCTGAGCCTAAATCAAGAGTTGGACACTTAACCGAATGAGCCACCCAGGGGTCCCTGACATAGGAATTTCAGTTTAAACCTAGATATTTTCTGTATTAAGTTACCAGGTTCTGGATTTTACAAAAACCTTCTCTTTTGGCTGGCTTTTTCCACAACTGCTCCTGGAACCTGAGTGTTGCTCCTGGTCACTGCTAGGGGATGGTGGGAGTTCTAGCTTCCCACGCAGCATCCCCCAACACCATGGTGAGAGTGGCCATGTCACTACTAGTGATGGTAAAAGTCCTGACTCGTATTAGCCTTCCTCTGACATTGCACAGGTCACGGGCCAGGGAGGGATGCCTTCGTACTCCCAGATGGGCATGGAAGTTGAGGCTCCCCACTTGGCACCTGCTGGTGAGAGTGTGGGCAGCGGAACGGTTTTTTTTCTGTGCCATTTGACTAGAGTTTGGAGGACACTGCCTAAAAGTTTTCTGTCTTGCTAGGTTGCCCCTTTCCCTTTCTTTTGGCTACGGAAAGCAGGCGTCTTTTTGCTTGCTTTGTTTCTGCCCAATGGCGTTTCCAGGTCGCTAGCTTTCTCAGCTTCAAGTTTGGGATACAGGAGGTAGAAAGAAGACTCAGGGAACTCATCACCATGAACTTCCTCAGTCCTAAGGTCCCTAGTTGGTCTGCCTTCTTCTCTCCACCTCTTTCTGGAGGACATAAGCCAATTGTACTGTTCGTCATTACATTATACAAAAATCGAGGAGCAACAGAGTTTACAGAAAGAAAGAGATTAACAGTAAAAAAGAGGGCAATGCAACTACTTTGTATCTGCTTTATTTTCCACGGTGCTCAGATGAAAACCATCTCAAAGTGTGTGTGTGTCTGGTTTAAGAGTAGGCTTGTTCCCTGGCCAGAGGCTGCCATAAACTTGAGATGTTCAACATCTTGTCTTGTTTGCCCTACTGGCTCTTGACAAAACCTTTCAGATCTTTGAGGAAAGTAACGTATTCCTGGTGCTCGAGGGCTGTGCTCACCTGCAAAAGTGTTGTCCAACTGCCCTCCCCCCAAACCCTGGTTGGCCAGAAGATCCAGCTGGTGTCGTAACGGTCCAGGCCAGGGAGTCGGTGGTGAGCATGTAACTTGTGTCCTTTCACTCAGACTCGACAACGGACTGATGTTGTCCGCTCACCTCTCTGACGGCCAAATGTCACTGCCGTCCTCCTCTTCTTGCCCACCTCATCTTCTGGGTAGGGACAGTCCAGTACCAGGCCCTTCTTGCCACCATTCTTACCTTCCACTATAAAACTGGGAATGGACATCAGTTCAGGCTCCTGTTCTTCCACCTTCTGCCCTTGGGAGGGCTCTTCCCCCATCAAACGTTGCTGGGATGCTGTTGTTCATGTTGAAAGTCACAGTCATCTTTTCTCCGGAAACTTTCCACACTAATTTGGTTTCTATCCCATCCACTTCCAGCTCCCAGGCCCCAGACATCTTGGGGAGGGACCTATGCTTCTAGATCTTCTTTTCCTCCTTATTCACATCATTCAGGAACTCAAGCAAGCTTTGCGTCCGTGGGTGTTCAGTGGTGCCACAGCCGGAAGGCCCGCGGGGGAGCAGGAGGTCCACGTGCGCTCGGACCAGCGCCAAGGGCCCAGGTGCAGGAGTGGCAGGGCGGGTGCAGAGCCTGGCAACTGTGGAGCCCAGCGTGGGGCACGGGGCACAGCTGAGGCCCAGGGAGGCAGCACCCTGGCAGTGGACTTTCTCCCCCTTTTAGTTGCTGGCCAATAGTCCACCATATGAACACACAGTTTGTTAATCTGCCCTATTGCTGGGGTCCTGGGCTGTCTCCGGCTCACGGCACCATGGATGAAGCTACTACGCACACTCTTACACACGTATGTATTGCGTATGTATGTTTAAGTCTAGTTTTACAAAAGCTGCCATATTTTAAAAATAAGTTGTACCATTTTACTCTGCCACAGTTGTTTATAAACAACCTGGTTGTGCCAACACATTGTGGTTTTAATTTGCATTTCTTTGATGAGTTATGGTGCTGAGTATTTTTCACGTGTTTATTGGCTTGTGTATGTTTCCTCTGGTAAAGTTCAAATCCTCACTTTAAAATTGGGTTGTCTTCTTTTTTTTTTTTTTTTAAATAAATACATTTGTAGGAGTTACGTATTCAGGACACATACAATTTGTGAGTATGTTCTCCCAGTTTGTGCCGTGTCTGTTTCTTTGTGAGATGGTGTCTTGTGACGGATATGCTCCCATCTGGTCAGCATGTCAGCTACCGGCGCTTTGTTCAGTGCTTACTGCTTACTGGGCTCCATCCGAGCAACGTTTGGTTACCTGCAGGTCACGAAGGTATGTTCCTACACTTTCTTCTAGAAGTTTTACACCTCCTGTTATGGTTAAGCTTTTATGTTTAAGTCTGTGATGTGTGCCGAATCCAGTCCGTAGGAGCTGTGAGGTTGATGTCAAAGTTTAATTTTCTTCACGTGAACATTTCCCTGTTCCGGCACCATTCGTTGCAGGGCATTGTTGCCCACTGGATTGCTTTGATGCCTGTGTCCAAATTAAATGACCACAAAGGTGTGGGTCTATTTCTGGGCTATCTACTCTGTTCCAGAGATCTATTCTGATGTCAGTTTATTTTATATTTTATTTATTTTTTAAAAAGTTTACTAATACTTTTAAGTCGGCTCTACCCCCAACATAGGGCTCGAACTCACCACCTCAAGATCAAGAGTCGCATGCTCACCAACTGAGCCAGGCAGGTGTGCCTCTAATGCCAATTTTAAGTCTAAACTGTTTTATGGCAACTCATGCTTTTTAAAACTTTATTTATTTTGAGAGCAAGAGAGAACGAGAAAGAGAGGTCGGTCATGTACGCTTGCAAGCAGGGGAGGGGCAGAGACAAAGAGGGAGAGAGAATTTCAAGCAGGTTCTGTGTTGCAAAAGGGAGCCCCACTTGGGGCTCAATCTCACAAACCGTGAGATTGTTTACTGGAGGTGAAATCAAGAGATGACGCTTAACAGGGGTGCCTGGGTGGCTTCGTCGGTTGAGCGTCTGACTTCGGCTCAGCTCATGATCTCGCAGTTGATGAGTTTGAGCCCTGCATCAGACTTGCTGTGTTCAGTGCAGAGGCTGCTTCGGATCTTCTGTAACCACCCCCCCCTCCCCCCCCCCCCCCCCCCCTTGTTCTCTCTCTCTCTCTCTCTCTCACAAATATAAACAAATGTTAACAACAACAAAAAGATCACTTTGCAATCTCCACATAATGTTTAGACAATCAGCTGATCGGGGGGCCTGGGTGGTTCAGTTGGTTAAGCATGTTGACTCTTGATTTCAGATCTCCTGGTTTGTGAGTTCGGGCCCCACACTGGGCTCTGTGTTGATAGTGAGCACACTGCGTGGGATTCTCTCTCTCTCTGTCCCTGCCCTGCTTGCACACTCTCTCTAAATAAACACTGAAGAAAATCGGCTTACCAATTTTTACAGAAAAGCCTACTGATAGTATAATCTCCGGTGCACCGAAGTAATAACAATGGAGGCTCCCCATCTCTAATTGTGGCATTTTCTCCACTTACTCAGGCCTTCCTTAATTTCTCCAATAAATGTTTTAATTTTCAGTATAAAGTTCTTGCCTATTAGATAAATTTATTTCTAATTATTGTGTTAAATTTTTATTTAATTTTTTTTTAGCAATTCGTGCACCCAACATGGGGCTTGAACTCATGACCCAGAGGTCAAGAGTTGCAACTGAGCCAGCTGGGTGCCCCTCTGATTACTTTGGTTTCATTACACTACTACACATGGTTTAAAAAACATTTTTTTTTTTTAACGTGTATTTATTTTTTGAGAGACAGAGACAGAGCAGGGGGAAAGAACCGAGGAGGGATAGAGAGAGAGGGAGACACAGAATCTGAAATAGGCTCCAGGCTCTGAGCTGTCCGCACAGAGCCTGACATGGGGCTCGAACTCACGAACCGTGAGATCATGGCCGGTGCTGAAGTCGGACTCTTGGCCGACTGGCCCACCCAGGCGCCCCTACACATGCTTTTTAAAAAAAAAAAACTTTGTTTTTTAGAGTAGTTTTAGGTTCAAAGTAGTACTGAGCAGAAGGCACAGAGATGTCCAATGCACACACTGGCCCTAAGTGTCACCAACACTCTTCACTAGAACCGTGCACTGCTTAACAGCTGATGGGCCGGTACAGACACATCATCATCACTGTACCTTCTATGGCTTTAGAAAACTGTGTAATGACAGCTATCCACCATTACTGAATCATGCAGAATGGCTCCACTGACCCAAAAATCTCTGTGCTCTGCTGATTCATCCCTCCTGCCCAACCCGATACCATTAATGCCTCCACAGTGTTGCCTTTTCCACAGTGTCATATACTTGGAATCCTACAGAATGTTAGCCTTTTCAGATTGGCTTGTTTCACTTGTCATAATGATTCTAAGGTTCCTCAAGGTCTTTTCAAGGCTTGATAGCTCATTTCCTTTCAGTGCTGATAACATTCTACTGTCTGGCTGTACCAGTTTATCCATTCACCTGCTGAAGGACATCTCAGTTGCTTCCAAGGTTGGGCAGTTATGAACAAGATGGTTATAAAACATCTGTGTGCAGGTTACCGTGTAGACATGAATGTTCAATTCCTTTGGGTAAATATAACAAAGTGGAAATGTCAGATGGTATGGTGAGAGCCTGTTTAGTTTACACTGATTTTTATATACAACTGATTTTTATATAACGACTTTGTTTTCAGTAACCTTGCTCAACAGTTGCAGTAGCTTTCTTGTGCATCTCTTTGGACTTTACGATTATGTGGTCTGTAAGCAGGAATAGTTTTACTTCTTCCTTCCCGGTCTTCATGACTTCTGTCACCTTCCCGCCTTACTGCACGGGGTAGAACATCCAGAAGAATGTGCAATAGTGTAGTGAGGGTGGACATTTTTACCTTCTTTCCAGTTTTAGGAGGAAACACTGAATATTTCACCATTAAGCGATGGGGTGGCTCAGTCAGTTAAGCATCTGACTTTGGCTCAGGTCATGATCTCATGGTTCATGGGTTTGAGCCCCACGTTGAGCTCTGTGCTGACAGCTCAGAGCCTAGAGCTTGCTTCGGATTCTGTGTCACCCTCTCTGTCTGTCCCTCCCCCTCTCATGCTTAATGTGTCAAAAATAAATAAACATGAAAATAAGTAAGTTTTTTTAAATGTTTAAGGAAATCAGGATTGTTTCTCTCATGACACAAGTACATTTCAAATAAAATTTTACTTTTCATGACAAATACTTATTTATCAAAATGTGTATTATACCCTTAAATTTATATTCACTGCGTTAAATACAAAGTAAGCATCACTCTGTCCTCACAACTCAGGTTGAAGGTAGTCGCTACATACATGAAGATGGTAAAATGAAGAGCACGTGACTTGTTCAAGATCATCTGGCCACGAGAGTGCTGGACTGTGAGGAGTGTCCAGGCCCCCGAGACCACCTTCAGGTCTGCTGACTCACAGGACCAGCGCGTGGTCACGTTCCTGCTATACTTCATTACAGCAAAGGATACAAAGCAAAATCAGTAAAGGGAGAAAATACACCGGCAAAACGGGGGAGAAACAAGGCCCAAGTTTACCCAAGTTCTCCCCGCAGTGGGGTCACACAGGACATAATCTTTGCCAATATATGGGAAGAACACAACGTGTGAAATGTTTATCAAGGATGCTCATTACAAACTCAGTGCTCAAGGTTTTGATTGGTGGCTGATCATACAGCTACTCTCTGTCTAGAATGTACCAGATTCCAGACTCTTCAAATGAAAGCAGGTGTTCAGCAGAAACCATACAGTGAATACACAGCAGGCACATGAAGACATTCGCATGCAGGAAAGTTTTGTACTGACAGGAAAATGTTAGATATTCAAGTTCCCAGATGCCAGCCAATGCCCAACCTTGCAAGCAGGCCTTTCTCAGAATACAAGTCTCAGGTCTGCTATTTTATTTTTTTTAATTAAAAAAAAATGTTTATGTATTTTTGAGAGAGAGAGAGAGCGAGCAAGTGTCGGGGAGGGTCAGTGAGAGGGACACACAGAATCCGAAGCAGGCTCCAGCTCTGAGCTGTCAGCACAGAACCCGATGCGGGGCTCGAACTCATCGAGTGTGAGATTGTGACCTGAGCTGAAGTCGGACGCTTAACTGACTGAGCCACCCAGGTGTCCCTTTTTTTTTTTTTTTAAAGTTTATACATTTTGAGAGAGAGCTTGTGTGCATAAGCAGCGGAGGGGCAGAGAGAGGGGGAAAAGAGAGAGGGGAAGAGCGTGGGAGGGAGAGGAGAGACAGAGGGGGACACAGAATCCGAAGCAGGCTCTGCACTGTCAGTGTAGAGCCCAACGTGGGCTTGAACCCATGAACTGTGAGATCATGACCCGAGCCAAAACAAAGAGTCGGACGTCTAACCGACTGAGCCACCTGGGTGCCCCAAGGTCTGCTATTTAAGTCCATTTTGCACAGAAGGCCTATATTCTCTCCACTATCCCAAGATCTGGCAGAAGTCTGAACGGCTGGCGGTGACAACCAACAGGAGCGCCAGGAGGAATTCTGAAGTGTTTTCTGAGCTCAGCAAGAAAAAGTGTGGTAATATACTGAACAAGGACCCAGAGGTAATAGCTGTGTAGTAAGCAGCAGATTCTTGTCGAGAGAATTTTACTGTAAAAAACAATGTCAATTCAGAAATTATCTCTTATTAAGTGATTACTATGTGTTAGGTACTCTCCTTAGTATTTTACATAATTTTATTTAATATTCATATTAACTTCTATTTTACAATACAGAATCTGAAGCCTTGGGATGTGTCAGCTTGCCCAAGGTCAGACAGACAGTAATTGGTGGAGGCAGACTCTGAATTGTGGCCTGATTCCAGAAGCCAAATGTGAAACACCACATGTCTTCACATTTTTTGCTCCCACACGCCCCAGAAAAATTTTGAAAAACTATGAATCCCAGATTTTTTTTTCAGATTTCATTTTTAAGTAATTGAGCCCTTGATATGGGGCTTGAACTCATGACCCCCTGAGATCAAGAGTCACAGCTCCACCGCCTGAGCCAGCTGGCACCCCTCCCCTAACACGTTAAAAAAAAGTTTTAGTTTTTATTTATTTATTTAAAGAGAGAGAGACAGAGAGTGCACGCACACACAAGCGGGGGAGGGGCAGAGGGAAGAGAAAGAGAGAGAATCCCAAGCAGGCTCCAAACTGTCAGCACAGAGCCCCATGTGGGGCTCGAACTCATGAACCATGAGATCACAACCTGAGCTGAAATCAAGAGTCAGACGCTTAACCAACTGAACCACCCAGGTGCCCCTATAGCATGTAACTCTTGATCTCAGGGTGTTAAGTTCAAGCTCCACATTGGACACAGAGCTTACTTAAAAAATTATAAACAATGGGGCGCCTGGATGGCTCAGTCGATTAAGCATCCGACTTCGGCTCAGGTCATGATCTCATGGTCTGTGGGTTAGAGTCCCGAGTCAGGCTCTGCACTGACAGCTCCCTCTCTCTCTCTGCCCCTTCTCTGCTTGTGCTCTGTCCAACCCCCCCTCAAAAAAAAAAAAAAAAAAAAAAGAAAAAAAAATATATATAAATTTTTTTTAATATATATATATCATATATATATATGATAAGATTAAAAAACCTATTAAAATGAGAATGATGGGGACTGAATTTAAAAAATCAAGATTTTGGGACAACAGGCTGGGTCAGTGGAGCATGCAACGCCTGATCTCGGGGGTTGTGAGTTTGAGCCCCACGTTGGCATGTGGAGATCAATTAAAAAAATAAAAATAAAAAAAACGTCTTATTGGTCGTTTCCTTGGAGAACTCTGATGCAACCAACACCATTTCAGAACCCTTCAGTCATCTCAAAACGATACTCTGTACCCATGAGCAGTCCCTCCCCACGCCTCCACCCTGGACCCTACGGAACAGTCATCTACCCCGTGTTTCTAGGTGTCTGCCTATTCCGGGCATTTCCTATAAACGGTCATAAAGCACACGACCCTCGCGACTGCCTTCTTTCCTACAGCAAGGCGTTTGCGCGGCTCCCCGGTCTCGTCACCGCCAAGTAACCCCCGCGGGATGGGCAGGCCACGTCTTGTGAATCCACTTACCCACTGACGGGAAACGTGGGTTGCGGCTGCCTTTCGGCTGTCAGGAATACTGCCGCCGGGCACGCTCGTGTCTTCGTCTTGCGGGGACGTTTCTTCCCTTTCTCTTGCGTCTATACGTAGCTGCAGAATTGCTGGTCACGTGGTGACTCCACGGTTAACTTTTTGAGGAGCTGCCAAAATGTCTTCCCAAGAGGGCGGTACCAACAATTCCGAGCAACACTGCGTGAGGGTTCCAGTTTCTTTGCAAACACTCCAATCCTTTAATTAAAGCCCTCCTACTGGTGAGAGGTGCTTTCTTCTTACGGTTTTCATTTCCGTTTCCCTAATGACTAATGATATTGGGAGCATCTTTTCATGTGCTTATTGGCCATGAGCACATCCCTTCTGGAGAAGTATCTACTCAAATAATTTACGCATTTAAAAAGCTGTGTTGTTTGTTTCTTTAGTATTGAGTCGCAACAGTTCCCTGTACTTATGGGTTTTTGGATACAAGTCTCTTAATTGATAAGATTTCCAAAGATTTCTTCTGTGCATTGTTTTTTCAGTTTCTTGATCGTGGTTTTCAAAGTTTTAAATATTGACTAAGTTCAATTTGTCTGTTTGTTGTCATCGCCTAGGATTTTGGTGTTATAGCAAAGCAATTGTTGCCTAATCCAAGGTCATGAAGATTTAAGGCCTATGTTTTCTTCAAGAGTTTTATGGTTTTAGCAGTTATATTGTAGTTGATGATCCATTTTGGATTAACTTTTTAAATGGTATGAGGCGAGCATCCAACTATCCAGTTACCATAGAACCATCTATTGAAAACATCATGCCTGGGGTGCCCGGGTGTCTTAGTTAAGTGTCTAACTCTTGACTTCAGCTCAGGTCCAGATGTCATGGTTGTGAGATTGAGGCCTGTATGCTCTGTGCTGGGCGTGGAGCCTGCTTGGGATTCTCTTTCTCCCTCTGTCCCTCCTTGGCTTGTGTGCATGTGCTCTTTATCAAAGGAAGGAAGGAAGTAAAAAGGGGAAAAGAGAAAGAAGGAAGGAAGGAAGGAAGGAAGGAAGGAAGGAAGGAAGGAAGGAAAGAAAGAGAGAGAGAGAGAGAGAGAAAGAAAGAAAGAAAGAAAGAAAGAAAGAAAGAAAGAAAGATCGTGCTTTCCCCATTGAACTGTCATGGCATTCTTGTAAGAAATCAATCAACTACAGGGGCGCCTGGGTGGTCAGTTGGTTAAGCGTCTGACTTCAGCTCAGGTCATGATCTCAAGGTTCGTGAGTTCGAGCCCCTTGTTGAGCTCTGTGCTGACAGCTCAGAGCCTGGAGCCTGCTTTGGATTCTGGGTCTCCCTCTCTCTCTGCCCCTCCGCCACTTGTGCTCTGTCTCTTTCTCAAAAATAAATAAATGTTAAAAAAAAATAGAAAAAAAAACCCCAACTGAATATAAATTTAAGGGTATAATATACATTTTGGTAAATATTTATCATGAAAAGTAAAATTTTATTTGAAATGTACTTCTGTAATGAGATAAACAATCCTGATTTCCTTAAACATTTAAAAAATGTATTTATTTATTTTAATGTTTATTTATTTTTGAGACAGAGAGTGTGAGCAGGGGAGGGACAGATACAGAGGGCGACACAGAATCCGAAGCAAGCTCCAGGCTCCGAGCTGTCAGCACAGAGCTCAACGCAGGGCTCGAACCCACAAACCGTGAGATCATGACCTGAGCCACAGTCAGATGCTTACTCGACTGAGCCACCCAGGCACCCCATCCTTAAACATTTGAAAATGAACATTATTTTCCATTTATTCATTCTGACTCTATCAGTGGTAAGATGCACTATTATTTTATCATATAACTACTTTATTCATATAATACAGCAAAGGCAGAGATGAACCCAGGTGTGGCGAACTCAAAGTCCTGCTCTTTGTTTACATGACACTGGAAATGACCCGTTCAGAACAAGTGACTGACCCACCACCCTATCCTAACCATACAAATACTATATGAATGACAAAATGGCAGTGTCGGGGAAAAAAAATCTGTCATCCAACAGCCTGATTTCAAACTCTGTTTCACAGGAAAAAAGACCTACTCCACTTGGGAAGGTTCCTCCATTATTTACTCACTTTGCAGACCACTGGGTACAAATTAGTCTCAGACACTGAAGTAGGGACGCGGAGACAAAACCTTTATTTCAAGAAAAGGACTTCCATTCTGGATCTCTTAACCACGCTATGTGCCAGAAATGTGAGAGAAATATTGGCCTATTATTCTTCCCATTTTCCTTGGAGTGGACCAACATACCTTCATCCCCTTGAATCGTTAGAGCTTCATTCTAAGATTTAAGCTAGATCCCAGCCAGGACAAAACCAGGAAGACTAAAATGGTCATGTTTTCCTTCATTTATTTTTTTTAGGGGAGTTGGGGGACAGAGAGAATTCCAAGCAGGTTCCACACTCTGTGCAGAGCTCGATGCTGGTCTCGATCCCACGACCCTGGGATCATGACCCGAGCCAAAGGGTCAGATGCTCAATGGTCTGACCCACCCAGGTGCCCAGAGTCATGTTTTCCTTTAATGGGACTTTTAAATTACTTCTTCCTTTCTAAGCCTATTGATCATTACCAGATTCTAGGAAACAGCTAAATCTGCTGAGAATCTGTTCCCACTGCGATGCCATAAGTAGTAAAAACAAAATGCTCTTTCAGAAGGACTTTGGCATGAATCCCAGAGAATGTGGAACTTCTCACCGTCATTAAGGTAACAGAATCAAACCTTGGAACTTTATGTTGCAGTTAAACCATTCTCCAGCCACCCAGCACGGAATAATTACAGCACACTAATCTTCATCGCACAATTTGTCTATGCTTGCTGCTTTAAATACACTGCTAGTGCTGAGCCCTTGGAGGAGAAACAGGGGATTCGGTCATCACAGCACAGAGAAGAGCCCCACAGTCATGAGGAGCAAGAGTCTCAGTTGAAAGAGAAGGCTGTAACACACAGGGCCAACACGCACTACGTGAGTAAACTGCTCCTGTCACCTACATTCAAGAAGTTGTCCTTGGGAATGCAAGTTGGTGCAGCCACTACCCTACGACCCAGCAATTGCACTACTAGGCATTTCTCCACGGAATACAGGTGGGTTGTTTCGAAGGGACACACGCACCCCCATGTTTACAGCAGCACTATCGACAGCAGCCAAAGGATGGAAAGAGCCCAAATGTCCATCGATGGATGAATGGATAAAGAAGATGTGATACACACACACACACACACACACACACACACACACACACACACACACTGGAGTATTACTCGGCAATCAAAAAGAATGAAATCTTGCCATTTGCAACTACGTGGATGGAACTGGAGGGTATTATGCTAAGTGAAATTAGTCAGAGAAAGACAAAAATCATAGGACTTCACTCATATGAGGACTTTAAGAGGCAAAACAGAATAACATAAGGGAAGGGAAACAAAAATAATATAAAAACAGGGAGGGGGACAAAACAGAAGAGACTCATAAATATGGAGAACTGAGGGTTATGGGAGGGGTGGTGGGAGGGGGGATGGGCTAAATGGGGGAGGGGCACTAAGGAATCTACTCCTGAAATCACTGTTGCACTATATGCTAACTAATTTGGATGTAAATTTTAAAAAATAAAAAATAAAATTAAAAAAAAAAAAAGAAGTTGTCCTCATTTCTCCTCCTTTTCTTTCATTTGTACAAGTATTTGCTGAACTTCTGTTATGTACCAGGCACTAGGAAATCAAAGGAGAAGAAGAGACACAAACGATCCGTACCTGGAGCTTATAACCTAATGAGGGAGATGTAACAAATGAGTAAACAACTAGGGTAATCATGGGTTACAGAAAGAAATGCTGTGATACAAGATAAAGGAAGGGACCATTTTTGGTGGGACAATCAGGAAAACAATTCTAAAGAAAATGACATTTAAGCAGACTTTGACATTAGGCTCATCCTCAAGGGACACGAAGAAACCAGCCACAGGAAGAGTCCAGGGAAGAGCTGTTCGGGCAGTGGGAACAAGAAGCAAAACGAGGCTCTGTTCCAGGAGCTGAGAGAAGACAGCGGGGAAGGGACAGAAGGGAAAGGCAGAGACTGGGAGGGTAGTCAGGGACCAGGTCATCCTTAACAGTTATAAAATCTTGTCTTTCCTTACTATGCAGACAGTGAACTGGAGGCAACATGAATGGAAACAGACACACGTGTCAGGCGGCTGCCGCACAAGCACGAGCCTGAGACCGGCGTGGGACACACCTGGGGGTGGTGCGGGGTACTGCAAGGGCGGCGGTCACGGGACGCGGGGGGACGGACGGGATGCGGCAGAGACAGAATGGGAGGAATCCAGGAGGACAGCTAGGTAAATGCTGCTCAACAGTAGGAGCCTAGCAGGCATGCTTGCCCCAATGCTGAACAAAACCTTGACATTGCCCCCTGCCCCCAAAAGGAATGGAAAGATAAATCTTGCTCAATTTTCAAGCAGATAAATGATCAGGAAAAGTAGTGGGCTCTCTTCCTTTGGTGACTACATACCATAAATCATGTCTTTCTGAACACGGAAAACACATGACAGTGAAGTGATGAATAGCTGATTTTTCCTAGGTGACACGCTCAGGGAATCCAAAGCTACGGACATAGTGTTTTTTTGTTACTGAAACCTGAGTGAGAAATATTTAGGTCATTGTGACTCCTAGACAGCAAGGAATTTGCAGAATCCTTCAGACTGAGTATAAACTAAATGGTAAAGAAAGAGCTTGACATCATGGAAGACGCAGAAATGGCAGTAACACCAACATCTCATCCAAACTCTAGAAACACCCTCTCCTTTGTTTCCGGCCATGTGTCGTGCACACCGCATACTCACCGACATGAATGGGGGCTGGGAATAACCCGTACTCGTGCTCTCCAGGGCTGTATTCCAGCTTCTCCTTCTTTAATTGGATCAGCCGGCTCTTTGGGCTGTGATTAGAAAAGAACAAAAAATAATCAGAGGCAACGAAATCTCCTGTGGTCAAACACAGAAAACAAATCACTCTATCAAGAGTATTTGTTTTAACAGTGGCTTAAATTTCAAAGGCATATTTTTGGGGGGAGGGATACCAAGTACTTTCGTGTACTTTTAGAATCTATGCTTTTGGGGCACCCGGGTGGCTCAGTTGGTTGAAGCTTCTGACTCATGAGTTTGAGCCCTGCATCGGGCTCTGTGCTGACAGCTCAGAGCCTGCTTTGGATCCTCTCTCTGCCTCTTTCTCTGCCTCTCCCCCTGCTCGTGCTCTCTCTTGCTCTCAAAAATAAACATAAAGGGAAAAAAAAGTATCTACATGTTTGGAATTGTCTTTTAGGAATTATACATAAAAAAACAGCTATGTTAGCATCTTCCAGCAGTTTTGCAGAAAGAACCTAAATTTTAGACCCGATCATAATAATTACCTTATATGTAGTCAGTGATTTATCATATGCATGTATGTATACATGCATTATTATTTTTATTTATTTATTTATTTAAAAAAAAAATTTTTTTTTCAACGTTTATTTATTTTTGGGACAGAGAGAGACAGAGCATGAACGGGGGAGGGTCAGAGAGAGAGGGAGACACAGAATCGGAAACAGGCTCCAGGCTCCGAGCCATCAGCCCAGAGCCCGACGCGGGGCTCGAACTCACGGACCGCGAGATCGTGACCTGGCTGAAGTCGGACGCTTAACCGACTGCGCCACCCAGGCGCCCCTATTTTTATTTTTTTAAGTAAGCTCTATGTTCAACGGGGGGCTTGAACGCATAACCCCGAGATCAAGAGTTGCATGCTCCCCCAACTGAGCTGCCAGCCACGCGCCCCTCATGATTTACAGTTTAAAAAGTAACTTTCACGTGTTGTCATTTATGTCAATCCCATGAAGCAGGTAAGAAGAAATATTAGTTCTAGTTTACAGATTCGAAAACAGATGCTCTATGAGGTCAAGTGACTTGCCTTAATTTTAGTAGCTGCTAGGGAGATGTCAGATAAAAACCTCAGTTTCTTGTCCGACTCCTACTGAGTGACTATTCTTTTTATTTTATTCTGCAATGTCTCCATAGACTTACCTCTCCCACTCATCTTACTGGTCTACGTTTCTTTCTGATGTTTGGTATGAAATCAGTCTTAAGAGATTTCACAAATACATAAAAGGAAGGGGGAAAAAAAGAAAGAAAAAAGAAATGAAGAAAAAGGGAGAAAAAAAGTTTCAGGAGAACCTCATTTAGTCTACTCTGATTTTATTTTGCCTTTAAGTTCCAGCAAATAAGGCAAGGCTGATGTATTTCTTTTCTCTATGAATTATACTGCTTTTTTTAAAAAATTTTTTTAAATGTTTATTTATTTTTGAGACAGAGAGAGACAGAGCATGAGCAGGGAAGGGGCAGAGAGAGAGGGAGACACAGAATGTGAAGCAGGCTCCAGGCTCTGAGCTGTCAGCACAGAGCCCGACGCATGTGGGGCTCGAACTCACGAACTGTGAGATCGTGACCTGAGCCGAAGTCCGACGCTTAACCGACTGAGCCACCCAGGCGCCCCTGAATTATACCGCTTTTTAAAAAACAAGTCTATACTGTGTAACAAATAGGTATACTAACACACATTCTGCAGATGGGAAAATTGAGGCCCCCAAAGGCAAGTTACTTGTAGAATCTGAACACTGGTTCTTTCAACTGGACCATTCATTTATTTGTTCAACAACGACTGAGCACTCATTAAGTCCAAGTCCTATTCTAAGTGCTAAAAGACACTGGTGAATAAGACGGTTTACACTGTTCTCAGGTAGACAGACAATAGGAAGTAAGAAAAACTAAGAAAACAGGAAAAACTCAGAAAATAAGGAATGCTAGGCCACTAATGAAAATATGAAGAACGGAGAGCAACCGAGAAGCGTCGTTAAGTTCAGACGTGACCCTCATTAGGTCTCGGCCATGAGGGGACTGGGAGGCAGAGGAAATAGCCAGCAGAAGGTCAAAGCGGGAACGAGATGGGAGAGTGAGAGCAAACACGAGGAGGCTAAGGGCCCAGTGAGGCCAGAAACGGCACGAGGCCGTGCCATGTGTTTAAAGCAGTGGTGAGGGGTCTGGGAAGCAGCTTCAAGGAAGAAAAGGCATGAATCGAGGTTGTTCTGCTTAGATCTAAAAACCACTTTTTTCATTTCAAAAACTTACCCAAAACAGTAACTGCGAACAGAGATATGAATTTTTTATTACAACTAAAGACCGGATGTCTCCACCGTGCACCAAAGTCCAACAGGTTGAGAAAAGACCCGTGTCCAGAACCAGGTACTTGTGTGTGAGAGAAAACCTCATCTATGCTTTATTCGATTCAGGGTTTACGCAAGCAAACGAAAGAGAGAGCGGTAAAGACCCCACCTAATCACAATACGAATGGAAGCCAGACCACCACCCTGCTTCCCCGAGGGTCAGCAAGAAGGTGGCAGTCGGTGGGCGGGAAGAAACTGCTGGGCACCCGAGGAGAGCGAGCACACGAAACCTCAGAACAATCCAGGTTCCAGTCCTCGGTAGGCCAAACAACACACATGCCCCCTTGAATGCACCCCACTTCAACTATGGACCGTTTTTCTAACAAGAAAAATCCCATCCTTGATTCTGTGATGTGGACACCTAGGATCTGGGGCACCGTTATGAACATGACAATCATGCGAGAACTCGTCTTCCTAGATCCTGGCCGAGTCTGATTTTGTTCCTCATTTTAGGCATGACCACTATTTCCCTGTTGGTGACTACAACACGGGGCTCTTTCATTTTCCAACACTCTGTTCCACGTGAGCTGTGCGGAGTGGTCGACTGAGAAAGAATCTGGCTGTCTTTGTCAGTTTGTCTTGGAGAGTCTGAACACTCCTAGCATTTTCCATGGTATTCGTTTGTGTGACACTATTATAGTTCAAATCACTCAGGAGAAAAACATGTAGGAATCAAAGTAGCCACTTCAGATACACAACTGCTAAACACGAAGTTTATGTGACAGGTGTTTACTTTTGACCCCTGGCTGAAGCTGTAAAACGAGACAACTATTTCTATGTGTATGGGTGTAGATGAAAAAAACCCTTTTGCTTTTCTTATCAAAAGAAAGTGATTTGCCTTTCACAATGCTCTCTTTACAAATGCAACTCATTCAGTGTTTGAGGCCAGCTTTCTCTCTCTTCGGTAGTTTATTAGTTTTAATAATTGATCATTAGAATCCACCAGACATATCAAATTCAAACAGGCAAATCCACCATCAAATGGGAGAAAAAGTATACAAATATTTAAGAAAAAGTAGAAAAAGTGAGGGTTCCTAATAATGATTGTTAATGGATACTATGTTTCTCTTAAATGCTGTCTACAACCATTTCTTGACTTCAGGCATTTATTACCTTATTTTCAAATCTTATCACCTCTTATCTTGGCCCCAAACCCAAAATAATAAAACTACTAAGATGCCTTCTTCTTTAACGTTTCCCGGACAGCTGCTGAGTCACCCCAAGGGCTTGCTTGCTCCAGCACCTTAGGAAAGAGAGGATATGGGGATTTCTGGCAGACTCCAGATTTTAATGAACACATCAGTATTCTAAAATCTGTCCTGTTCGGCAAACAAATAACGTGAAGAGAACCTGAAAGCCAAAAAGAAGTTCAAGTTCCCTAGGTTAACTAAAGGGAAGTCGTATTTTATCAATGTGAATTATGTTTTAGCTCTTACGAATTTTTACTTTGGGAGAAAAGCCTATTACTAATGTTCTTATATGGGGCTGAAGTAACTGTCAAAATTTTATCCTTTTATCGAGCTTTTTTCCCCCCTTTTTCTTCTAGATTTGAAGACCTTTGTCATTTGGTGACAATCATGACAGGTTTTGTTGGCTATGTTAGAAGAGTCTAGAGAATTGTCCGTGATATGTTTTCATCCTCTGAGTAACTTCTGATTAAATCTGTATGAGTGATTATTCTGAGGACTTTGCTTCCATTCTTTATAAGACTGCTGGTACATTTAATAGGTTAACTAAAACCTTATCATCTAAAGGGGGTTCCTGATTTTTCCATAAAATTGGCTACAAGCCACATCTACAAGCATACACGGAAACAGCTAAAAGAAGCATCAAAAAGACCTCAGCAAACAATGCATCAGTCATTTCTGACTAATGATACTACTGGGAACAGACTTACGACTACAGAGTCCCCTGTACAGCTGAATGCGTCGCCTCCAACACATAACCTGGTAGGACTGTAAAAAGGGGCAGAATTTGAGTTTCCAGCACATTTTTACCTGGGAAACAAATCAGTCTATGAAAGTAGACTACCTACCTCAAGACCCACTTTGAATACGAATTAGTCAGCTAGGGCTGAAGACACTGGTGTAAGTGTAGAAGACGCTTGTCTGTAATGAGCGACCAATGAAGACCTGGTCTCTCTACGGCCCTCACGTTAGTTAACAGACTACACTGGTGCAAACTGGAAGGAAATACTCCTTAACTGGTGTACTGTCCCAAATGCCTTAAGTGTATAAGTACCGAGCGCTAACAGCCTTAAGTTTAGAAAAAAATATCCTCTGAAGGTTAATATAGATTATAAGCATACAGAAAAACTATTAAAGTCTTTGTAAATACATAAACTGGCCTACCTAGAAAATTACTCAGAATATTATTATTTATTATTATTATTTATTTTTACATAGAACGCTACTTCTGACACTTCTGGTCACCAAGTATGTGGTTTAACCCCACACCAAGCAACTCTCTGTGACACCAACTGGCGTGTCTTATAATTTAACTCAATTCTGACCCTACCAACCTGGAGACGGTGTCAGATCCCACAGGTGAAGGGCTCGGTCCCGCCAGACTGCCCCCACCTCCACTTCAGATGCCAATCACAAGAAGGAGGCACCCAGGTTACTCACAACTTCTATCCAATTTGGCTACAAACCAAGGGTTCCCACGATACTCTCCTTAGGTTTGATACATTTTCTACAGCGGCCAGCAGAACCCAGGCAAACACATTGACCAGTTTATTAAGGGACTGTAACAAACAGAGAAACAATTCTTAACCAGCTTTCTGTGCACCCGCCCTCCCAGGCAGCAGACAGAAATGCCCTGTCTCTCCCTGAAATGGGACGATTAGCTTATCTTCACAGGTGTGGCCTCAAGGGGTAGGCTCTAATTAAACGTACTTAGGCGGATTTAACAGACACATACAGAACATTCAATCCAAAAGCCACAGAATACACATTCTTCTCAAGCACTCTTGGAACATTCTCCAAGACAGATCAAATGTTAGGCACAAAACAAATCTTAATAAATTTAAGAAGACTGGGGCACTTGGGTGGCTCAGTCGGTTAAGCAGGCGATTTCAGCTCAGGTCATGATCTTGCAGTTCACGAGTTCCAGCCCTGTGTCGGGCTCCATGCTGACAGCTCAGAGCCTGGAGTCTGCTTCAGATCTCTCTCAGCCCATTCCCTGCTAACGCTCTGTCTCTGTCTCTCTCTCAAAAATAAATTAAAAAAAAAACAGTAAAAAAAATTTTTTTTTTAATAAAATAAAGAAGACTGAAATTATATCAAGCATATTTTGTAACAATGGTATTAAAACAGAAATCAACTACAAGATAAAAACTGGAAAACTCGCAAAGATGTGGAGATTAGAAAACATGCTACTGAACAGCCAATGAACCAGTGAAGAAGTCAAAAGAAAAATAAACAAAACTGTCTTGAGCCAAATGAAAATGGAAACACAACACACCAAAACTTATGGAATGCAGCAAAAGCAGCTCTACGAGGCAAGTTCATAGTGATAACTGCCTACATCAAGAAATAAGAGAGATCTTTGGGGAGCATGGATGGCAGAGTCAGTTAAGTGACCGACTCTTGATTTTGGCTCAGGTCATGATCTCATCATTCAGGGGTTCAAGCCCCATGCTGGGCTCTGTGCAGACAGTGTAGAGCCTGCTTGGGATTTTCTCTCTCTCTCTCTCTATCAAAATAAATAAATAAACTTAAAAAAAAAAAGAAGTAAGAAAGATCTCAAACAGACAACAAAACTTTACACCTCAAGGAACGAGAAAAAGAATAAGGCTTCCAAGATCAGGAACGAGACAAAAAAGCTCACACTCTTCTGTTTTATTCAACATGCTAATGGAAGTCCTAACCAAAACAACCAGGTAAGAAAAAAAAGTAGAAGGCATTCAAATTGGTAAGGAAGAAGTTAAACTCTCAATATTGGCAGATGAAATAATACTATACATAGAAAATTGTAAAGATTCCACCAACAAGTCTGTGTGACTCAGTTGGTTAAATATCTAACTCTTGATCTCAGCTCAGGTCTTCATTTTAGGGTCGTGAGTTCAAGCCCCACGTTGGAGTCTGTGCTGGGCATGAAGCCAACTAAAAAAACAAACAAACAAACAAAAAAAAAGAACAAAGCTGGAAGTATCACAGTACTAGATTTCAAGACATATTACAAAGCTGCAGAAAACAAAACAGTATGGTACCAGCACACAGACACATAGCTCAACAGAACAGAATAGAGAACCACACCAGGACACTCCAAGAAAAGAAAACTGCAGGCCAATATTCCTGTTGAACGTAGATGCAAATATCCTCAACAAAACATTAGCAAAACAAATATAAACGTATATTAAAAGGAACATACACCCTGATCAAGTGGGATTTATTCCAGGGATAAATATGGTCCAACTTCTGCAAAACCAATCAATGTGATATTCCACGAAAACTAAAATAAAGGACACAAATCATATGATCATCTCAACAAGATGCAGAAAAAGCATTTAGCAAAACCCAACATCCACTCATGATAGACACTTTCAACAAGGTGGGCATCAAGGAACGTACCTCAACATAATAAAGGCCATCATCGTACTTAATGGTGAAAGACGGAAAGCTTTTCCCTGAGATCAGGAAAAAGACAAGGATGGCCACTCTCAGCACTTTAATTCAACATGGTACTCAGAGTTCTAGCCAGAGCAATTGGGCAAGAAATAAAAGGTGTCTAAATTAGAAAGGAGGAAGTAAAACTGTCTCTATTTCCAAATGACATAATCTTCTATACAGAAAACCCTAAATACTCCATAAAAAAATCATTAGACCTGATAAACAAATTTAGGAGAGTTGTAGGATACAAAATAAAAATATAACAATTAGTTGCAATTCTATACAGTTAACAATGAACTATCAAAATGAGAAATGAAGAAAACAATCCCATTTGCAATAGCAGCAGAAAGAATATGTAGGTATAAATTTAACCAAAATGGTGAAAGACCTGTACATTAAAAAATAGAATTCATTAAAAAAAAAAAAAAAAAATTTTTTAACGTTTATTTATTTTTGGGACAGAGAGAGACAGAGCATGAACGGGGGAGGGGCAGAGAGAGAGAGGGAGACACAGAATCGGAAGCAGCCTCCAGGCTCTGAGCCATCAGCCAGAGCCCGACGCAGGGCTCGAACCCACGGACTGCGAGATTGTGACCTGAGCTGAAATCGGACGCTTAACCAACTGAGCCACCCAGGCGCCCCTAGAATTCATTTTTAAATTTTTTTTTTCAACGTTTATTTATTTTTGTGACAGAGAGAGACAGAGCATGAACGGGGGAGGGGCAGAGAGAGAGGGAGACACAGAATCGGAAACAGGCTCCAGGCTCTGAGCCATCAGCCCAGAGCCTGACGCGGGGCTCGAACTCACAGACCGCGAGATCGTGACCTGGCTGAAGTCGGACCTGGCTGAAGTCGGACGCTTAACCGACTGAGCCACCCAGGCGCCCCACGATCTCAAAGGTTTTTAAGAGATAAGGAGTGAGATGCTCAACTGACTGAGCCACCCAGGTGCCCCATGATTTTATTTTCTTTAGGTAAATACCCAGAGGTGGAATATTCACTGGATCATACGTGGTTTACTGAGGAATCTCCATGAAGTTCGTCATAGTGGATGTACCAATTGATATTCCCATCAATAATGCACAAGGGTTCCCTTTCCCCCGCATCCTCCCCAGCACTTATTATCACATAGTGGATACTGAATCACTTGAACAAGTTGTTATAAAGGACGTTACTGACACAAGGAGTGATATCTACTATGAGCTGTATGTTAGGTAACAGTGTTGTAGTGATGTTAAAGATCCTGAATTTAGTATTTGTATCTCGTTCATATAAGAAAATGTCCTTTGGTCTGAGAAAATACACACTGAAGTATTTATGAGCAATGGGTCAGAGTGTCTATAACTTTTTATCATTAAATAACTGAGACAAAAAGTGTGTGTGTGTGTGTGTGTGTGTGTGTGTATGAGAGAGAGAGAGAGAGAGAGAGAGAGAGAGAGAGAGAGAGAGAAGAGAAGAGAAAAGAGAGAGGCGAGGAGGGAAATGAAGAAAAATGGCAGAACATCAATACTGAAAGAATCTGGGTAAAAGGTACACGGTGTTTCTGTAAAATCTTGCGATCTTCTTTTAAGCTATCGTAGACCATACAAAAATAGAGAAAAAGTGTATGATGTATGCTGGGAAAATATTAAACAAATTTTTTATAATAATCTAATTTGCTCTGATACATTTCTTTAACACCAAACAACTATAGGAAAAGACAGGACCAAAACCATAGTGAAAGAAAAACTGTCTTGGAGCTAAAATTAAAACACTGTTCTAGTGGAAAACATAATAGAACACATTTGAAAGACTGCTGTAACTTGAATCTGTGACACAGAAGCACATGAGTACGACTGACTTAAATGAGAACATATGTAAATGCTCTTTGTAAATGTCAAGGGAGCATACAAATTGTAATGTAGTAACAGTTGATCAGAGAAACTGGTTTTCTTGTACACACACCTACATATACAATGCAAACTTCCGGGACAACATTTGGCATTTACCACGCTTTGGAATGTTTCTCTTGGGAGCATAGGGTAAGGATAAACTGAAGTAAGTGAAATAATTTCCTTGCTTTGTTGCCAAGTAAGAGGGCAGATGCCGCTGTTAGAATTTGACACTTTTCCACGATTTTAAGTCGTATTTTAGGAATTCAGGCAGTTGGTGCTTTTTCTTTCACAACGTACCTTAAAAGGCACTGGGTCCTACACGCCTGGTGAGACAAACAAAATGGACTCACGGTCTAAAGAAGCTCATGGGATGATGGAGGCAAACATGTCTCAGAATGCAATGAAACTCATAACTCACAAGGTGCTACCAAACTTCACTAAAGGAAAAAGAAAAGTAAAATTAATTTCAGCTAGAGGAGAATGAAGGACACTTTTACTTAATGAGAAAGCATTTCAGATCTTGAATAAGGTTTGAAAGAACAGATGGGATTTGGCAAGTAAAAGGGAGGCGGAAGGCCCAGGACAAACCCCAGGACGGGCCCCGAGAGGAAAGGACGGGAACAATGATCACGTGTCCAGGTGAAGTGGGATGTGCACTTTAGGGAGTTTAACTGGAGATAAAACTAGAAACATACGTTACACTAGATCCTGGTGGGTCTTTTGGATGTTATTAAGTAGGAAATAATTGTATATTAAAAGAAATCTAAGTAGAGAAATAACAATCCCAATGAGGTCATATTAATGTATGCAAGAGGAATCAAGAGTCTTAGAGGAGTTAATTTCATCTGAGGTCACAATTAGTGACAATGGAGTAAGTAAGATATTAAAGAAATTTACTGAATACTTCACACAGGTCAAGTATTTAATCCTTAATAGGTCTGTGAAATAGGTAATTTTCATCAGTTTGTTTATTTTTGAGAGAGAGACAGACAGAGACTGTGCGGGGGAGGGGCAGAGAGAGGGGGAGACACAGAATCCGAAGCAGGATCCAGGCTCCGAGCTGTCGGCACAGAGCCCAACACCGAGCTCAAACTCACCAACTGGGAGATCGTGACCCGAGCCGAAGTCGGATGCTTAACTGACTGAGCCACCCAGGTGCCCCCATCAGTGCCATTTTCTAGATGAGGACACGGAGAACCTAGGTTCACAACCGCACCCAAATTCACGTTCCTAGCAAGTGGTGGAGTTGGGATTTGATACTAGTTCTATAATCACAACTTAATGTACTTCCCTTACTGGATGTAAGAGTCCTGTGACTCCAGCCTCTTTTTCCCTAGGCAATCTACTGTTTACTCCACATCCAGTCAAACTTTTGAAACTACTATTTTCAAAAACTACCTGACAATGTTAACATTTCTCTCAACACACTCTACCACCGAATTCTATTTTATATAACTGATTTATCTTACTAATTTTATTTTGTTCAGATTAACATAAATTTACATGACTTTAGCACAATTATTGGAAGGGAGACATTCCAGAATCCTATTAAAAGATAAATTATGGGGCTCCTGGGTGGCTCAGCTGGGTAAGCGTCCGGCTCTTTATTTAGACTCAGGTCATGATCTCAGGGTTCTTAAGACACAGCCCCTTGACAGACTCTGTGATGACCGTGCAGAGCCTGTTTGGGAATCTCTCTCTGCCCTTCCCCCACTCATGTTCTCTCTCAAAATAGACAAACATTAAAAAAAGGGTAAATTACAATCATGCATGGGCTACAAGATACCTGAACACAGCCTACAGACAGCAGGAGCACAGAGCCCTGTAATGCTCTCTCATGCACAGTAGCTGGCAGTGTTTGTCCTGGGGACGAGGAACTCGGAGGGAAGACAGAAGAGCATCTCTCTTCATGATGCCATCTTTTCCTAACCCTTTGATCTGAACAATTTTACCTTACAGCTTAAAGCACTGACATGCTTTTTTAGTGCATGACACCTTTTTAGATAAAATAGAAAGATTGTATTTTCAGCTTACTACATAACCTTTACCAGCCCTAGTGTTTTACCTCATAAAGTATGTAATGTAAAAACATACATGTTTATCTAGAGCAAGCATTCCATCCAAAGTAGGAATTAATCAAATGTTCCAGACAAGTCAATTATATTTTGCAATTAAATTAATTAAGAACTGTTGAATATATTAAATGAGATGATATACGTAAAGCGCTTAGCACAGTAAGTAACATACAGTGGGCACTCAATAAACGTTAACCTTCTTCAGTCTGGCCGGTGAGTACAGGCTAGCCTCATACTATGTAGCAGAATAAATTCCAAGTAGACCAGGGGACTAGACATGAAAACTGATACCAAACAATTACTAGAAGAAAACAAGGCCGAATTTCTTAATTCCTTTAAAACCTGGGTGTGCCCGAGGGGCTCAGTTGGGTTAAGCGTCCGACCTCAGCTCAGGTCATGATCTCATGGTTTGTGGGTTCAAGCCCCACACTGGGCTCAGAGCCTAGAGCCTGGAGCCTGCTTCGGGCTCTGCGTCTCCCTCGCCCTCTGCCCCCTCTCCAACTCGCCCTCTGTCTCGGTCTTGCAAAAATGAACAGACATTAAAAAAGCTTTTTTTAAATCTAGGTGTGCGAAAGCTTATTTAATTAAGGCTCAAAAATCCAGAAACATGGAGTGCCTGGCTGGCTCAGTCAGAACATGTGACTCTTGATCTCCAGGTTCTGAGTCTGAGCCCCATGTTGGGTGCAGAGTTTACTTAAACAAACAAACAAACAAACAAACAAACACTTAAAAAAAATCCAGACACATGATAAAAACAGAAAAACAAAACCCAAAGTACTATAACCTTTGCGTGACAAAAAGAATCCTCATAAGCAAAGCCCACGGACAAAGGACAGAAGCCATTAAAATACTATTAGGACTAATGGTTGAGGGGCACCTGGGTGGCTCTGTCGATTAAGTGTCCAACTTCAGCTCAGGTCATGATCTCACAGTTTGTGAGTTCAAGCCCCGCATCGGGCTCTGTGCTGACAGCTCAGAGCCTGGAGCCTGCTTCGGATTCTGCGTCTCCCTCTCTCTCCGCCCCTCCCATGCTCGCACTGTCTCTTTCTCTCTCTCAAAAATAAATAAACATTAGAAAATTAAAAAAAAAAAAAAAAAAAGAACTAATGGTTGAGCTTAGTATGGTTGCAAGATACAAGATCAATATACAAAAATCAACTGCATTTCTATACACTAGCAATAAACATCCAAAAATGAAATTAAAAAAATTCCATTTACAAGCTTCAAAGGAATAAAATGCTTAGGAATATGTTTAGCAAAAGAAGTGTAGAACTTATGCCCTGAAAATTAAAGAAACAACGTTAAAAGAAATTTCAAAAGATTAAATAGCTAGAAAAAATCCCATGTGAAGAATACTTAATTTTGTTACAGCTGTAAAGCTCCCCAAATTGATCTACAGATATTTTTTAAAAACCTCGAAGGCTTTTTTGTAGAAATCAACAAGCTGATCCTGAAAATCATACACGGAAATATCAAGGAACCCAGAAGCAGCCAGAGAATGTTGGAAGAACCCGGAAGAGCCAAAGTTAGAGGCATCATGTTCCTGGATTTAAAATTCCCTGCAAAGCTACAGTGTCCAGCAGAGTGGCCTACTGGAGTGACCACAGGCAGGTGGTCACCAAGCACAAAAAAGACAGATGACAAACCGACAAAACACATTTGTAATTTATATCACGAGGGCAGATTTCCATAATATAGAAGGATTTCTATAGGCACGTTAGAAAACCCAGGGGAAGAAGAAAACACTAGTCAGCTGAGGGGGCCTGGTAGAGCTCAGCCGTTCAGCATGTGACTTCGGCTCAGGTCATGATGTCGCGGTTGGTCAGTCTGAGTCCCACATCGGGTGAGCTCGTGCCCAGCTTCGAGTAAAAACATGAGCTCTGCTTTGGGTGAGCCCCACTTCTCTCTCTCTCTCTCTCTCTCTCTCTCTCTCTCTCTCTCTCTCTCTCTCTCCCCCTTGGCCCCTCCTGAGATTCTCTCTCTCTCTCTGCCTCAGCTCACTTGCGACCTCTCTCTCTCTAAAAAAGACTACTAAGCTGAGAGAAAAATGGGACTGACAATTCACAGAAAAAGATGACCTTTGCATATGTGAAAAGATGCTCAAGAATCTCACTTGTGAGAACAATGCAGATTAAGTCTCCCTGGAGACAACATTTCACACCAATCACACTGGTAAAAATTTGTAAATCTGACCGCATAATCAGGGCTGTGGAAGAAAAGCCAGTGTCAGATATTTCTAAGAAAGAATGCAAAAAGACACAACTGTAATCGAAGCATAATTAGCCGATATTTACACAATTACATATACACTAATTCAGTCATTCCACTCCTACAAAGTTACCCTGAGGTTAGACCTCCAAAATACCAAACAATACGCAGACAAGGGTTATTCACTGGGCATTATCTATAGTAGGAAACATTAGAATCAACTGAAATGTCTTTTCCCTGGCAGGCTGGCTGGATGAACTATGACAGGTCTATATACTCAGATACTATGAAACTATGTAACAGCTATATTGTGGATGTATATAAATGTTCATAGCAGCATTAATCATGATAACAAATTATTGTAACCCAAATGTCCACCCACCGGCTGAACAAACGAGGGGTAAGTAAAATGTGGTCCATCCAACAATGGAATGTTATTTGGCAAGATTCATACAGCATGTATGAATCTTGGAAACAATATGCTAAGTGACGTAAATCAGTCACAAAGGACCACATGTTGTATGATCCCATATATGAAGTGTCCAGAGTGCACATCTACGGAGGCACAAAATTGATGAAAGGCTGCCTAAGACGGGGTGGGGGGGAGTGGGGGGGGGAGGGAAGATGAGGAAATCAGGGGAGATCACTAAAGAATGTGGGATCTCTCTGTGCGATAATGAAAATGTTCTAAAGCTGACTGTGGTGGTGAAGGTACAACTCTGAATATACTAAAAGCCACTGCAACGCATACTTTAAATGTGTTCTTTCAACAAAGACTTAGGTTTTCCCCAAGCTCACAGACCTAAAGCAGCTGATGCTGCTGCCTTCAAGAAGAAAGCCACCAGTGAGTGAGTCTGCAACTATGAGAAAATGAGCAGGCGCTGGAAAAGACAGTGTTGAGCCTCAGATGAGATCAGAGACCCGGCCTGGGCTCCGGAAATTCCGGGGAGATCTGTGAGTTAGTAAGTGGGTGATATTTTATTTATTTTTTTTAAAAACCTTTTAATGTTTATTTATTTATGTTGGGGTGGGGGCAGAGAGAGAATTCCAAGCAGACTCCGTGCTGTCAGCACAGAGCCCCATGGATGGCAAGATCACGACCTGAGCTGAAATCAAGAGCTGGATGCTCAACTGACTGAGCCACCCTGGTGCCCCAAGTGGGCGGTATTTGAAACTGCTGGGACTGTGGTAATTTGTTACTCAGTCATAGAAAATCGCCCCACACGGTATGTGCACATACACACTTACTCATTTCCTGTTTCTAAAGGCCTAGAGGGAGTGGCATCTCCAGAACAATGATGCCCACGTAGCAAACAGCATACAAGTACCCAGATTTAGATTTCTAAATAATAATCCCCATTAAAAGAAACTAAAGGTTTCTGGGTGAAAGAGTTGATTGTGGATCTAATGCAAGGGAAATTTGGAAAGCAACAGCAAGTGAAAATAAAATACACCACCGTGTGGCAGAAAACAGGGCCCAGCTTAAAGTGCCCCAGCGGCACAGTCTGGGGAATGTGAGCATTTGTCTGCAAAATAATGACAATGGATTACGACACATTAGCTGTTTTTTAAATGCATGAATCCAGATGATATTCAAAAGAAAAGAGAAGTAAGAGAGTGAAAGGGGAAGAAAAATGAAAGCCTGTCTTCATAGGAAAGGATCATCTAATAAATGTTGAAGAAATGACAGAAGGAGAAAGTTACCAGTTCACAACTAATAATTTATCACTAGTTTAGGCAAGGATCCCAAGATATTAGATAAAAGAGTGCTAGAAGATGGGCCACCGCCTCAAATGTCACCCCCTGATGTGTTTGCTGATTGTAACAGGAACAACTATCTTTCCACTGGAGAGATTTGGTGGGTGCCACCAAGACCAAGTGGTGCACGTGGCATCACTGGGACAGTAAACGGGGGGCAATACGAGCAGTGTCAAGTAGGAGACACCACACGTGGAATGTTCCTACCAGGATTATTTAACCTGAGCCCAATCATGAAGAAATAATCAGAAAAATACAGAATGCAAGACAACAAGTTTGAGTTCTGAAAAAAGTATCAATCTCATAAAAAACAAGAGATGGGGAATATTCTACATTAAAATATTAGGCAAAGATAACAATCCCATGTAACACATGATGTCTGTTTGTATCCTAGATTAATAGAAAACACAATAAACTGATAAAAAAGACAATTTTAGGACAAG
The DNA here is from genome assembly GCF_014898765.1 of Herpailurus yagouaroundi. Taxonomy (NCBI): domain Eukaryota; kingdom Metazoa; phylum Chordata; class Mammalia; order Carnivora; family Felidae; genus Herpailurus; species Herpailurus yagouaroundi. The sequence continues at coordinate 4,258,220 of NW_024412438.1, read as the reverse complement.
AGGGAAAGATACAAATACGGGCTGTATATTACATGATTTTATTAAAAACAACGCCTATTTTCCTGGGCACCACAATAGCATCGCAACCAGACAGGAGATTATCCTCGTTCTTAGATGGTAATTACTGAAATGTTTAAGGGTGAATGACTGCAACTCACTTTCAAAATGTTCACCAGACCCCGTATCCCCCCAAAAGTGTAGGGTATGTGTGTTTGTACACAGAGAAAGATAAAGCAAATGTTGCCAAATATTGATAAATTTGAGTTAGGGTATACAGGTGATCATTTACCATAGGATTGAATATTTTCAAAATTAACCATTATGGGGGGAAAAGCAGACTAGGGAAGGTAGTGTCACTGCATACAAGGTTTACTTCTCTAGGTCTTAGGGAGGTGGATTAGATCCTTTCTAAGATACATTCAAGTTGGAAAATGCTAATATTCTGTTCTTCTGGAAAAATATGACTACAAATGTATGAAAAAGTATTGAAAAAAGTATTAGCAGTATTTCACTTCCCCAAATCCTAGTTACAATGTTACTATTACTACAGCAATGATGATGATATCATTCATAATTTCTATACTTTGACACGTTAATTCTCATCACAAAATTATATTTTCCTATCTATTTCTTGAATTCTTCTAACATAGTTTGAGATACATAACTTTGTGGGGGAGGGTGAAGAAATCAATCAATTTATTTATTTTAGCAATTTTCCTCTTTTTTTAAAAAAAATTTTTTTTAACGTTTATTTATTTTTGAGACAGAGAGAGACAGAGCATGAACGGGGGAGGGGCAGAGACAGGGAGACACAGAATCCAAAACAGGCTCCAGGCTCTGAGCGGTCAGCACAGAGCCCGATGCGGGGCTTGAACTCACGGACCGCGAGATCGTGACCTGAGCCGAAGTCGGCCGCTTAACCGACTGAGCCACCCAGGCGCCCCAGCAATTTTCATCTTTAAATAGACCCTCAGTTCGTCCTTATATTAATCTTGGGAAAACAACAGATAGCATTATATCTAAGGATCCTAACACTTTGAAATTCAGTCGTCTTTATTTTCTAATAACTAAATCTTCTTGAGGAGAAATGTCCTGTCCCTGCTGCAGTGCTGTTCTGTGAAGCGTCTAGAACAAAGTTCGGACAACTTTACAGTATGGAATAAGTTTTCATGAAATTGGCTTTCTAAAATTTATGGACTAAACCTTTCTTTTTTAACGACTATTTTGTTTTCCCTTTTGGGGATAGTTAAGCACTGGTTAAAAACTCAACTAGGATATAAAGAGGTATTTCACAGGCTCTTGATAAGTTCCTTCATGTTTTACCACGTCCCACTCGGAAATTCCCTCTAGGAGGATATAAGAATATTACTTCCATCAATTCCAATCTAAAAAAGCATGGCTTCTGAGTTAGGCTGTGTCACTTTCCAGTCTAAATAACAGATTAGAGGGATATTTCACAAGTTAAGATAATGACTCTTCCTGCAAAGTTGAAATAAACATTAAAAAAAGTAGTTATTAAAAAAATTGTGGTAGGGGTGCCTGGGTGGCTCAGTCGGCTAAGCGTCCGACTTCAGCTCAGGTCATGATCTCACAGTTCATGAGTTCGAGCCCCGCATCGGGCTCTGTGCTGACCGCTCAGAGTCTGGAGCCTGTTTCAGATTCTGTGTCTCCCTCTCTCTCTGACCCTCCCCCGTTCATGCTCTATCCTCTCTGTCTCAAAAATAAATAAACGTTAAAAAAAAATTGAAAAAAAAATTGTGGTAAAACATATGACATAAAATTTACCATTTAAGTAATTTTTAGGTATGCAGTTCATTGTGCAGATTGTTGTATAACCTCATTGTCATCCATCTAGACGACACATTTCATCATCTTGCAAAACTAGAAGTCTGTACCCCGTACACGCTCACTGCTACCAGCCCCTGGCACCCACCATTCTCTTCTGTCTTTAAGAATCTGACTACAGAGGCGTGCAATCAAACAGTATTTGTCTTTTTGTGGCTGGCTTACTTCACTTAGCATAATGTTTTCAAGGTTCATCCACACTGTAGGTGTCCAAATTTTCTTCCTTTTTAAGGCTAAATAATATTCCATTGTGTGCACAGAATATAATTTTTAAAAGTATCTTGGACCCTGTTATGTATTCAAGTATACTAAATCTTATTATGCAAAACAAACTAAATAAATCTCGTTATGCGTTAAGCCCACCAGGCCTATATTAAGACAGTCAAGTCAAAAACATGTGTTAGTGAACTCACTTTCTGACCACTAGAGGGAGCTAGAGAAACACAGCTGCGGCCTACTGCATGCAGGCTGCACACGCATGTTTCCCAGCCACGAAAATGGAGTGGAGCTTCTACAAAAAATAGAACAGAACGTCAGTGTAATTACAGACTTGCTCCTAACCCGTCTCTGTTCCTAAGTGGAAAACGGCTTTATTATTTTTTTTTTTTTATTTTTTTTTCAACGTTTTTTTAATTTATTTTTGGGACAGAGAGAGACAGAGCATGAACGGGGGAGGGGCAGAGAGAGAGGGAGACACAGAATCGGAAACAGGCTCCAGGCTCCGAGCCGTCAGCCCAGAGCCTGACTGCGGGGCTCGAACTCACGGACCGCGAGATCGTGACCTGGCTGAAGTCGGACGCTTAACCGACTGCGCCACCCAGGAGCCCCTGAAAACGGCTTTCAAAAATCATGATTTATAATTCCCGCAAACATATGCAGCGATGGCCCGACGGCTCTCCTCCACATTAGAAGCCAAACCACATGTGGAGAGTTCTGTAATCATCTCTGTTAATGCAATCTTATTTACTTCTTTTATAAAAACCAGGAACTTCTGGATGTGGCTGTTGGGAACAAGTACCATTTATTATTAAGAAAAAATGATTTTTTCGAGCGCCTGGGTGACTTGGTTGATTGAACACGTGACTCTTGGTTTCGGCTCAGGTCATGATCTCACAGTATGTGGGACCAAGCCCCAAGTTAGGCGCTGCGCTGACAGTGCAGAGCCTGCCTAGGATTCTCTCTCTCCCTCCGCCCCTCCCCGCTTCTCATGCACGCTCTCTCTCCCTCTCTCAAAATAAATAAACAAACCTTTTAAAAAATGATTTTTATTCTTTACTGCTGGGAAAGAAAGAAGCAAAGGTCTGTTAAACCTTAATCATGATGAAAGACTACAGAGAAAAGAGACTGGATTCAGAAGACAAGTGCATAAAAAGTACTTATAAATGTATGTTTGGAGACACACGATGAATAAAGATGTAATTTTTTAAAATGTTTCTTTCTTTAGAAATTTATTATTTATTTATTTATTTTGAGAGAGAGAGAGAGAGAGACAGAGAGAGAGAGCAAGCAGGGAAGGGGCAGAGAGAAAGGGAGACAATTGGAAGCAAGCTCCAGGCTCTGGGTTCTCAGGACAGAGCCTGACATGGAGCTCAAACTCACAGACCGCCAGATCATGACCTGAGCTGTAGTCGGCTGCCCAACCGAATGAGCCACCCAGGCGCCCCTTAAATGTTTATTTTTTGAGAGAGAGAGAGAGAGAGAGAGAGAGAGCGCGCGCGCACGCGTGAGCGGGGGAGGGGCAGAGAGAGAGGGAGACACAGAATCCGAAGCAGGCTCTAGGCTCTGAGCTGTCAGCACAGAGCCTGATGAGGGGCTCGAACTCACAGACCGCGAGATCATAACCTGAACTGAAGCTGGACGCCCAACTGACTGAGCCACCCACGCGCACCAATGAAGATGTAATATGTTGGGAATGCAAGTTGGTGCAGCCACTCTGGAAAACAGGATGGAGGTTCCTCAAAAAACTCAAAACAGAACTACCCTACGACCCAGCAACTGCACTACTAGCCATTTCTCCACGGGATACAGGTGGGCTGTTTTGAAGGGACACACGCACCCCCATGTTTACAGCAGCGCTGTCGACAACAGCCAAAGGATGGAAAGAGCCCAAATGTCCCTCGATGGATGAGTGGATAAAGAAGATGTGGTCTATATATACAAGGGAGTATTACTCGGCAATCAAAAAGAATGAAATCTTGCCATCTGCAGCTACGTGGATGGAACTGGAGGGTATGATGCTAAGTGATATTAGTCAGAGAAAGACAAAAATCATATGACTTCACTCACATGAGGACTTTAAGACACAGAACAGATGAACACAAGGGAAAGGAAGCAAAAAGAATATAAACACAGGAAGGGGGACAAAACAGAAGAGACTCATAAATATGGAGAACAAACTGAGGGTTACGGGAGGGGTTGTGGGAGGGGGGAGGGCTAAATGGGCTTAGTAAGGGGCACTAAGGAATCTACTCCTGAAATCGTTTTTATTTATTAAAAAATTTTTTTTAAATGTTTATTTATTTTTGAGAGAGAGAGAGAGAGAGAGAGAGAGAGAGCGAGCGAGCATGAGTAGGGGAGGGGCAGAGACACAGAATCTGAAGCAGGCTCCAGGCTCTGAGCTGTCAGCATAGAGCCTGACGCAGGGCTTGCACTCACAGACCGTGAGATCATGATCTGAGCCGAAGTCGGACACTCAACCGACTGAGCCACCCAGGAACCCCTCCTGAAATCACTGTTGCACTATATACTAACTAATTTGGATGTAAATTAAAGAAAATAAAATTAAAAAAAAAAAGGTGTAATATGTAACACCAATAACATAAAAGGGGTATGTGGAGCTTTATAGGAGTACAGTTTTGGGGACGTCTGGCTGGCTCAGTTGTTGGAGCTTCCAACTCATGACCTCAGGGTCATGAGTTCAAGACCCACAGTGGGAGTAGAGCTTATTTACAAAAAAAAAAAAGAAAAAGTAAAGTTTTTGTATGTAATTGAAATTAACTTGGCATCAACTCAAATTACACAGTTACATCTTTGGGAAGTTATATGTAATCTCCATGGTAACAACAGAGAAAATAGCTATAGAATTCACCCAAAAGGGGATGAAGGGAATCAAAACATGTCACTACAAAAAGATCAAGGAAGCACAAAAGAAGACAGTAATGGAGGGCATGAGGGATAAAAAGCCGTGAGACATGGAAACAACACAAGGGGAAGTAGAAGCCCTTCCTTATTGGTAATTATTTTAAATGTAAGTGGATGAAACTCTCCAAACAAAAGGCAGAGAGAAACAAAATGGATACAAAACATGATTCAACGATGTACTATCTCCAAGAGACTGCCCTTAGATCCAAGGACACAAATAGGCTGAAAGTAAAAGGATGGAAAAAAGGTAAGACGTTCCACATAAACAGTAACCAAGAAAGAGCAGAATGACAACCCCACTTATCAGACGAAAGAGACTTCAAGTCAAAACTCTTACGAGAGACACAGAAGAACATGAACTACTGACAAGAGTGTATTCACATAGAAGCCACAATCATTAGAAACGTATATTCACCAAACATCAAAGGACCCAAAATATGTGAAGGAAACATTCATAAGAATGAAGGGAGAAACAGCCGTATAGGAACAGTTGGAGACTCCAACCAATTTCAATAATGGTTAGAACAACCACACAGGTCAGTGTGGATTTGAACATTATAAACCAAATAGACCTCACAGAAATATAAGGAACACTCCACCCAACAACAGAAGATTATAGGGCTTTCTCAATTTCTCAAGATTATAGGGTTCAGTCTCACAGAAGACTACAGGAAGGGTCATATGTTAGGCTACAAAATAAGTCCTAATAGACTTTAAAAGACTGAAATCATACCGAGTATTTTTTTCTGATCAGGAAAACTGGAAAAACCACAAATGTGTGGAAATCAAACAACATACTCTTAACCGATAGCTCAAATAAGACACCACAAGGGAAAGTGGAAACTATCTTCAAATCAATGAGAATGTAAACACAAAAAACCCCCAAACTTATCTGATGCAGTAAAAACAGTACTTAGAAGGAAATTTACAGGTAAAAACACAAACATTCAAATAAAAGAAAGATCTCAAGTCAATAACTTCCTGATGAACAGTCAGTGGCACAGCCATTACGGAAAAGTTTGGTGGTTCGTTAAAAAGCTAAACATAGTTTCTTCTAGTCCCATGGATAACGTATACGCTTAGGATCAAAAGCAGGGACCTGACCACATAAACGTACGCCAGTGTTCACAGGGAATCATTCACGACAGCCAGAAGGCAGAAACAACCCAAACGTTCATCCATAGATGAGTAAGTAAACACAACGTGGCACATCCTACACAATGGAATATTATATGGCCACAAAAAGGACCAACATTCTGCCACATGCTAAACCATAAATGAACAGTGAAGGCATTATGCTAAATTCAATAATCCAGACCAAAGGAAGCACAAATGTCATACGATTCCACTTTCATGGGGCAGCAAGTGTAGGCAAATTCATAGAAACTGAAAGCACATCAGACACTACTAGAGGCTGGGGTGTGTGTGGGGAGTTATTGCTTAATGGTTACAGAGTTTCTGTTTGGAGCAAGGGAACATCTTGGAAACAGACAGTGGTAATGACTACACCACACTGTGAATGCTATTAATGATGCTGAATCGCACACTTAAAAATGAGGAAAATGGTAAATTCTGCCATACGTACTTTACCGCAATAAAAATTAATTTTATTCTAATAATAAAATATAAATCATACAAATGAAAATAAAATTCAGATCATATTATATAAGTATTTACACTTGCATGTACAATTAATGTAATATACCCAAAACTGTTGACTTCTACACTCAAAACTGGTTAACTATACAGTATATGAATTACGTCTCAATTTTTTTTATTAGGTTTTTTTTTTTAATGTTTGTTTATTTTTCAGGGACAGAGGGACAGAGCACAAGTGGGACAGGGGCAGAGAGAGAAGGAGACACAGAATATGAAACAGGCACCGGGCTCCGGGCTGTCAGCACAGAACTCAACGTGGAGCTCGAACTCATGAACCGTGAGGTCATGACCTGCGCCGAAGTTGGACACTCAACCGACTGAGCCCCCCAGGCTCCCCTACATCTCGATAAAACTGTTGAGCAAAAGAAAGAGGACAGGAAACAAGCCCTGGGGATGTGAGACGCTGCAGACACAAGCCAGGTTCACTGCGTGTCTACTGTGCGCTATTCCCTTTACACGTGTCACTTCACTTGGGTAGCGGGGGAGGAGCCGCTGGAATTCACACTTCAGAGAGAAGACACTCAGTTTGGGAAAATGAAGAAGTGCTCGAGGTGGACAGTGGTGGCGGTCGCACAAGGTGATGTGTTTGATGCCACCGAACGGTGCACTTAAAGTTATTAAAATGGTTACTTTTATGTCATGTATATTTAAGTGCAATCAGTTAATCAACTGAAACCATTAAAACACAAGGGAGCCAGAGCTGGGGGCGGGGGGCCAGGGGGCTCAGTTAAACGACCAACTCTCTCAGGTCATGATTATCAAGGGTTCGTGGGCTCCAGCTGCGAGTTGGGCTCTGCGATGACTGCACAGAGCCTGCTTGGGATTCTCTCTCCCCCTCTCTCTGCCTCTCCCCTGCCTGCACGGGCATGTGCTCTCTCACTCTCTCAAAATAAATCAGCTTAAAAAAAACCCTTAAAATATGAAGTTAATCTTGTTTTTAACACTTTACTTGGGACATCAGCCTTGCAATGAATTTTTGGGTTTGATGCCAAAAGCAAAGCGAAAAAAGCAAAAATGAACGGAGGGACTGCATCCAACTAAAGGTCTTCTGTACAACAAAGAAAATCATCAACCAAATGAAAAGGCAACCTACTGAATGGGAGAAAATAGTGGTAAGTCATGCATCCATTAATAGGTTAATATTCAAAAAATATAAAGAACTCCTACAACTCAGTAGTAAAAGAACAAACAATCTGATTAAAAAATGGGCACAGGGTCTGAGCTGAATAGGCATTTTCCCAACGACACATACACAGAAGGCTGACAGGTACATGAAAAGATGCTCAATCTCACTAGCCATCAGGGAGATGGACGTAGAAAACCACAACACTTCACACCTGTCAGAATGGTTGCTACCAAAAAGATAAGAAATAGTAAGTGTCTGTTACTTACTAACAGGGATGAGGAGAAAAGGGAGCCCACATGCACTATGGGTGGCAATGTAAGTTGGTGCGGCCACTGTGGAAAAGAGCATGAAGGTGCCTCTCAAAATTAAAAATAGACATACCCTAAGACCCTGCAATTCCACTTCTGAGTACGTATCCAAAGAAACCGAAAACATCACCTGGACAAGATACCTGCAACCCCATGCTCCCTGCAGCATTATTTACGAGATCTGAAAACAACCTTCATGTCTGCCGGCAGATGAATGGATGGAGATGTGGTGTGCAAACATAACAGAACATGATTCAGCCATAAAAATGAATGAAATCTTGAAATCTGCAACAACATGGATGGACTGCGAGGGCATCATGCTAAGGGAAGGAAGCCAAACACAGAAAGAGAAATACCGTATGATTTCGATTACATGTGGAACCTAAAAAACAACAAAACCCCCAAAACTCAAAAAACAAAATACCAAGCTCACAGAGAGAACATGTTGGTGTTGTCAGAAGCGGGGGGATTTCAGGGGACTGGGATGGGCGAAATGGGTGAAAGGAGTCAAAAGGTGAAAGCTTCCGGTCATTCAATAAATAAGCATGGGACGTAATGTCCCACACAGCATGGCAACTGTAGTTAATAATGCTGTAGTGCATACTGGGAAGTTGACAGGAAAATAGATCTTAAAAGTTCTCATGGCAGGGGCACCTGGCTGGCTCAGTCAGTGGAGTGTGCCACCCTTGATCTCAGGGCTGTGAGTTCGAGCCCCATGCTGGCTGTAGAGATTACTGACAAATAAAATCTTAAAAAAAAAAAAAGTTCTCATGGCAAGAAAAAAATTTTGTCACTATGTATGCTAACAGGTGTTCACTAGACTTATTGTGATCATGTCATATACGAATATTAAATCATTATATGGCACACCTGAAATTAATATAATGTGGGATGTACATTACAGCTCAATAAAGATAAAATAATTAAAAAAACACACCTTTACTTGGGTTACTTTCACTTTCTTAGCGACTAAAATAAAAAATCAGATAAATTGAATTTTCAACTTGCTTCGTCTAAAAGTGATCTGTGTGACTGGACCTTTCACCAGCTCAGTATTTCCATCTATATACAAACTATCTGGTTCAACAGCTTCATTTAATACACAAATTTCATTTCTATGATTCTAGAGAGAAAAAGTAATTTGCCCAAAATGACAGTGAAGCCCAAAGGCCCCCATCAAGGTGCTGTTAGTTTCTCTGCACTCTGCTGTCTCACCAGAGTATCCTCTAAGCCTGGGGACGCCTGGGGGCCTCAGTCAGTTCAGCGTCCAAGTCTTGATTTCAGCTCTGGTCATGACCTCCCAGTTCAGTTCATGGGTTTGGTTCAGTGCAGTCCAGACTGGACTCCGCGCTCACAGTATGGAGCCTGCTTGGGATTCTCTCTCTGCTTCTCTCTCTGTCCCTCCCCCGACTTACACTTTCTCTCTCAAGATGAATAAGTAAACTTAAAAAATACACACACACACACACACACACACACACACACACACACACACACACA
>NW_024412438.1:4139665-4248631 GCF_014898765.1 Herpailurus yagouaroundi | reverse complement strand
ACACACACACACACACACACACACACACACACACACACACACACACACCCCTAAGTCTTAAATTCAATCTCCAAGGTACTTGACAGACACCTGATATTACATATTCCGTTAAATTCCTTTTAGATAAAATAAAATCTAAATTCCAAAGTAACACAGCATTGTCCTAACTTCAAAAAGTGCGGACAAATATAAAATAAGACATGTGAATCCCATAAACTAGAGGGTTCAGTAGATACAATAACGCTCACTCTCCCCACATATCCACATGTAACCCCCAGAAACTGGGAATATGCAGAAGGAATTAAGGTTTCTAATCTGTTGATTTAGAGACAGGGATAGTATTCTGGATAATCCAGGTGAGCCCAATATAATCACAAGGGTCCTTATAAATGGAAGAGGAAGTTAAAGGCACAGTCAGCGAAAACAGAACCAAGCTTGAAGTGACAAAATGTGAGTCCTCAACCTGTCATTGAGGGTTTGAAGACAGAAGGAACCCCATCCACGACATGCGGGGTAGCCTCTAGAAGCTGCAGAGGCAAGGAAGAGCCTCCAGAAGGAATACAGCAAGAAAAACCTTGCCAACACCTTGATTTTATTTTGCCTGCACAGATTCACTTGACCTTCTGACCTCAGGAACTGTAAGACCATACATCTGTGTTGCTTCAAGCAACTTGAGTGACCTGGTAGAGAGGGCAGAGAAAACCGATGTACAGGCTAACCTCCATGAGCAGTGTGTTGACTGTATCACGAGACATTTTTTGGTACCTATAGAAAGGAACATTAATAATGGAGGTTTTCTTAAACCAAGGAGTACTGTCTGTACGACTTTTTTTCTGGTATTGTAGCTAATGACATTATCATCCACCCAGGAATACAAAACAAAACACGGGGATCTTCACTGACTCTCATCCTGTCCTTTACACTCTTCACGCCAGACCATCTGATCAATCTTTAATCCTTTTCAACTGTAACAATGACATTTTCTTTCTTTTTTAAATGTTTACTTATTTTTGAGAGAGACCGAATGCAAGTTGGGGAAGGGTAGGGAGAGAGGGAGACACAGAATCCGAAGCAGGCTCCAGGCTCTGAGCTGTCAGCACTGGGCCCGACGCAGGGCTTGAACCCATGAACCGCGAGATCATGACCTGAGCAGAAACCAAGAGTGAGACGCTAAACCGACTGAGCCACCCAGGTACCCCCTGCGTCTTAAAAATTTGTTTTAACTTTTAATTCCAGTAGAGTTAACATACAGTGGACTATGAGTTTCAGGTGTACATGGCAGTGATTCAGCACCTCCACGCATCACCCGGTTAGGGGTAGGTGCACTCCTTCATCCCTGTCACCTGTTTCACCCACATCTGTGCCCCCTCCTTCTAGCAACCACCTATGTGTTCTCTAGAGTGAGGAGACCGTTTCTTGGTGTGACTCTTTTGTTTTCTCTGTTTGTTTTGTTTCTTAAATTCCACATTGGAGGGAAGTCATATCCCCTCATAACTTTTTAAAGCCTATAATGATTTATATACAAGAGTCACTTTGCAATTTCTTTGTACCCTTCTGTGGCCCCAGAAACAACCTGGCAGAAAATGGAAGATTTTCTGGGCAGCAGTGAAACCATTCTGTGTGATATTACAAAGGTGGACACATGTCGTTAGACATTTATGAAAACCCACACAACGTACAACACCAAGAGAGAACCCTCACGTCAGCTGTGACTTTGGGCGATAAGGATGTGTCAGTAGAAGTCGACTGATTATAATAAACGTAACACTGCGCTGCAGGATGTTGACGGTAGGGGAGGCTGCGTGAGCAGGGGTGTATGCAAACTCTCTCTCACTGTGTATCAATTTTGTTGTGAACCTAAAACTGCTCTAAAGAATTCTTCCTTAACTAAAAAACAAAACAAAGAAAAAACCCCACAAATTGCTACCAACAACAACCAGGCAGCCCATAAAAATATACTGGCTTCACAGTTTGGAAGAATGCATACCTGTATCAATCTGATCAATGTCTTAAAAATATCCCAGAATAGGGCCTGCCTGGGTGGCTCGGTTGGCCAGTGTCCAGCTCCTGGTTTCGGCTCAGGTCATGATCTCATGGTTTGTGAGCTCCAGCCCTGTGCCCATCCAGCTCTGCACTGACAGTGCAGAGCCTGCTTGGGATTCTCTCTCTCCCTCTCTCTGTCCCTCCCCTGCTTGTGTGCTCTCTCTCAAAATAAATAACTTAAAAAAAATACAATATTCCTATAAACCATTTTCTTCCTACTTATTTTTAAAAATTTCACTTATTTATTCATTTATTTTGAGATAGAGAGAATCCCAAGCAGGCTCTGCACTGTCAGCACAGGGCCTGGTGCGGGGCTCGAACTCATGGACTATGAGATCATGACCTGAACTGAAATCTAGAGTCCGATGCTTAGCCGACTGAACCACTCAGGTGCCCCCCCCCCCCCACCTACTTATTTCTAAGAGGTGAATAGCTAGTTGTAACATAAACAAGGTGATATTTTAGTCCATTCTCCGAGTGAAAGACTTTTGTCTGACCAGAGACATTTTACAACACAGATGTGGTCGAAGATACCGATCTTTTGATTCACAATCTGACTTTATTATTAATCTCCCATTTTTTAGGGATTTAATCCAGAAAAAAACACATTTATAGAAACAAAAGTAAAACTTGAAATTAATTTTTTTTAGCAGAAAACTTGGTAAATATATTTGTTTTCTCTGTTCAGCAAAAACACTGCTTAAAATTGTAACTGGAAAAAAAAATAGCTCTTTCCAAAATACATTTCCATTTGCTCACTTGTAGTGACTGAATGCTAGTTATTCTTCAGGCATCATCAACTGGAATATGAACCCTGATTTCCCAGCCTGAAGTGTGGTTCCAGGACGATGTTCTGGCCAGGGTCTATACATGAGGTTTTCGACTCTCCTTTCTCATCAGCCTGAGCTGCTATATGTAACGCATTACCAGAGACTGGGGGGGGGGGGGGGCGGGGCCAGCAACACATTTTTATTTCTCACTCTTCTCGAGGCTGGGATGTCCAAGACCAGGGGTGAGTTCCAGTGAGAACTCTCTCCCTGGCGTGCAGGGCCACCTTCCTGCTACTCTTCATATAGTGGAAGGAGGCCGTGTCTCTGTGTTTCTTCTTAGAAGGCCGCTGACCCTACTCACAAAGGGCAACGTCCTCATGACCTAATTACTTCCCAAAGTTCCTGCCTCCAAAGACCATCACACTGGGGACTGGGGATTCAAGTCTGGGTAGGAGTGGGAAGACGTGTCCACTCCATACTGCTTCCTTACAGAGAAGATGGACACTTTTCACTCCCTTTCTTCTTTTCTGCTTTCTACGAGGAAGACCTGATGGCTGAGCTCTAGCTGCTATGTTGGAACAAGAAGAAACCACAGAAACGGAAGCCTAATGCTGAAATGGAGGGACAAAAACAAAGGAGTCTAGATCTGTGAGGAAACTGAAGACACCATATTAACCTTGAAGTTTGTATTTTGTAACATTAAAAAAAATTTTTTTTTTAACATTTATTCATTTTTGAGAGAGAGAAACTGAGCACGACCAGGGGAGGGGCAGAGAGACAGGGAGACACAGAATCCGAAGCAGGTTCCAGGCTCCCAGCTGTCAGCACAGAGCCTGACGCGGGGCTCGAACTCATGAACCGTGAGATCACGACCTGAGCCGAAGTCGGACATTCAACAGACTGAGCCACCCAGGCGCCCCTCGTAACATTTTTTAAGTTAAAGGAAAAGAAATGTGTATCTTCTTAAATTCTGGAGTATTTGAATTTCCTATTATCGGCATCTGCAGCGAATAAGCTTAATGAATAAAACATTTTCATGATCCTAGAAGCAAGAATGGGGTACAAAGAGTTTATGTGGAATCTACCTCAGTGGTCAATCAATAGAAAACTTTTCACTGCAAAATAAGGTGCTGTGGCTCACATGCAGACACTTTAACCTCACTGAGTCGGACATACGTCTAAAATGTAACCTTTCCTTCACACCCTCATGACCTTTTGACGGACGCCGAGTGTCTGCTGTTGCAGCCCTGTCATACACGGTCTGCTCTGTCACTAGAGTTATCCAAAAACACACACAACACACACACACACACACACACACTTTTCCTTTCTTAAAAATATCATGTTGGGGCACCTGGGTGGCTCAGTCGGTTGGGTGATTGATTGGGGGCGCTTGAGATCAGGTCCTGATATCACAGTTGACAGGTTTGAGCCTCATGCCGGGCTCTGTGCTGATGGCATGGAGCCTGCTTGGGATTCTTTCTCGCTCCCTGCCCCTCCCCCACTGGAGTTCTTTCGTTTTCTTCCCCTCTCTCTCTCCCTCTCTAAATAAATAAATAAACTTAAAAAATTCATCATGTTTATACACAATGACACAGTCAGTTGATGTCTCTTTCAGGCTCTACACCTTCTTTTTTTTTCTTTTTTAGAGATTTTCTTTTTTAGTAATTTCTACACCCAACATGGGGCTCAAACCCACAACCCCAAGACCAAGAGTCACATGTTCTGCCGACTGAGCTGGCCAGGCACCCTTGGGCTCTACACATTCGTAATTGAGGTGCTTCTTGAGCTGCTCCTCCCGAAGGGATAGGACGTTCCTACAAGGAGCGTATTTCACTCCTCCAGCAAAGTGTTTGAAAACACAGAAAGCACTCAATCAATGAGGAATGAATGTAAAAAATCAAGATCATTTTAGATACCCACATAGTACCATTTCTCTTATTTTTAAAAAAGAAAAAAGATACCACTAGAAAGGCAGAGAGAAGATGAAGAACAGGGAAGATGCTGAAACTAATATTATACCAAATGTTAAGTAATTAGAATTAAAAAAAATTGAAACAGGGGCGCCTGGGTCAGTCGGTTGAGCGTCCGACTTCGGCTCAGATCATGATCTCACGGTCTGTGAGTGCAAGCCCCGCCTCAGGCTCTGTGCTGACAGCTCGGAGCCTGGAGCCTGCTTTGGATTCTGTGTCTCCTTCTCTCTCTGCCCTTCCCCTGGTCATGCTCACTCTCTCTCTCAAAAATAAACAAACAAACAGTAAAAAAAAAATTTTTTTTTTTTTTAAATTGAAACAAAACCCAAAAGAGCAGGAAGGTAATTAGCCCCAAACAACACAGCGCAGTGTCACTAGCATAGTGGATGCTGCGGTGTCTGTGATGAGGTCAGTATTTGTGGGCCCTGCACTCATACGGTGTTTTTTGATAGTCAAAGTATCATTTCAAGCACGGAAGAATGGTCTTTAAGACATGCCGGCTGACAGATGCGACTACTTACTCTGCAGTTTTGTAAACGTCAGAATACAGCCCTGCTTTCTGATACTTCTTCTTTGGGGGACGTGGGGCCTTCTTCTCCCTTGGGATGAGAGAAAGCACAGGCTGCAAGCTACCTTCAGGTTCGGGAGGCTTGGCTGGGGTTTCAGGAGGACCGGGAATCTCAACTGTTGTTTCAGTAAAGCTAGAAAGAGAGTTTAAAGGTAATTTTTATTACTGTCTATTCAAAAAACACCACAGCAAGTAAAACATGAGATACAGCACTTCCTCATCTGACTGTGATGGAGTAACAGATGCCACTCTGGTCCTCCAACAGAAACTAGCAGAAATATGGTAAACTACTATAAACCTACAGAAAGTTTAGGGCACCTGGGTGGCTCAGTCGGTTAAAAGTCGGACTTCATGGGGCGCCTGGGTGGCGCAGTCGGTTAAGCGTCCAACTTCAGCCAGGTCACGATCTCGCGGTCCGGGAGTTCGAGCCCCGCCTCAGGCTTTGAGCTGACGGCTCAGAGCCTGGAGCCTGTTTCCGATTCTGTGTCTCCCTCTCTCTCTGCCCCTCCCCCGTTCATGCTCTGTCTCTCTCTCTGTCCCAAAAATAAAAATAAACGTTGAAAAAAAAAATTTTAAAAAAAGTCGGACTTCAGCTCAGGTCGTGATCTCGCGGTTTGTGAGTTCAAGCCCTGCATCAGGCTCTGGTGCTGACAGCCCACAGCCTGGAGCCTGCTTCGGATTCTGTGTCTCCCTCTCTGCCCCTCCCCCCTTGCGCTCTGGCTCTCTCTCTCAAAAATAAATAAACATTGAAACTGGAGAAAGTTTACAAAACAATGATCAGACATTAGACAACACTGTAGGATTGTGATCACCAAGAAAATTGAAAAGAAAGAAAAAAATAGAAATAAGAACTGCGTTCATAGGGAGGATGATGATGGAGGGAGTAGAGCCACAGCAGAGAACAGCCAACAACATAAACCGAAAAGACAGAGAACGCTGAGGGCACTCGGGCTGGTGAGGCAGAGCACTGGTGTGGAGAAAGCCACGGAGGAAAGTAATTCTAGACTACAGTCCGGGTGGTACCTACACAGGACGAAATTCTCTAAAGCCAGACAAAGAGCTACCAGAGTGCTGGGACCTGAACAAGTCCAAGAACTCGTACATGATGGTCGCCACTCTGATTCCACTAGGCAGAGTGGAGAGAAACTGCAGGGCATTCCACAGACAATCCAGAGGGTAGTGTCACCCAGTTTCATAGGACTCAACTATCCCTAGACCAAAGACTAGCACTAATAAAGCTTAAAAACAGTCTTCCAAAGGATCTAAACTGAACCACAAGTAGCTTAACTGCCTACCAAAAAAACCGTGAACATTTGGAAAAGAACAAAAACTAGATACACAATTATGTGACATGTACAAAGTAAAAAAATTCATAATGAAAAAACCCCAAAGATTCATGGCCAAATATTTTCCAAATTTGATACAAAGTATAAGCTCAAAGTTCCAAGAAGCTAAACAAGCCATTAACAATATAAACTCCAATACAACAAGGTGTATCACAGTAAACTGCTAAATAAATACCGGAAAGTTTTTAAAAGCCAGAGGAAAAAATAAACAATCTATACAGGAGTACAAAAACAGGAATGAGTATTTCATGTCTGAAACAATTCAAGGCTGAAGGCAATGAGATAACATCTTTAAGTGCTGGAGGAGGAGGAGGAGGAGGAGGAGGAGGAGGAGGAGGAGGAGGAGGAAAAAGCCTGTCCAAGTAGAATTCTAAGTCAATCAAAAACATTTTTTAATGTTTATTTCTGAGAAAAAGGGAGAGAGAGAGAGAGAGAGACTGTGCACACATGAGGGAGAAGCAGAAGAGACAGGGAGAGTCCGAGCAGACTTCGGTGCTGTCAGCACAGACCCTGATGTGGGGCTCGAACCCACAAACCGTGAGATCATGACCTGAGCAGAAGTCAGATGCTTAACTGACCGAGCCACCCAGGCACCCCTATCAAAAACTTCTTTAGGGGCGCCTGGGTGGCTCAGCCGATTAAGCGTCCGACTTCAGCTCAGGTCACAATCTCGCGGTTAGTGGGTTCGAGCCCCGCGTCAGGCTCTGTGTTGACAGCTCAGAGCTTAGAACCTGCTTTGGATTCTGTCTCTCTCTGCCCCTCCCCCACTTGCACTCTGTCTCTCTCAAAGATAAATAAACATTTAAAAAGTTTTTTTTTAATCTTTAAAAATTAAGTTGATTCTAGCTCCAGGCAAAGATGGAATAGATATTGCCACTTATCCTTGCACTAGGTACAAGGAAAAACCCTGGAAAATATATATAAAATAAAAATAAGCAAGCAGATTGGTTAGGGACCTTAAGCCCAAAACAATGACATGGCAGGGAATGGATTTTTCTATTTCCATGAAAAACACATCACTGGGCTATTGCACTGAATTTGTAGATCGCTTTGGGTGGTTCTGATATCTTAACAACATTAAGTCTTCCAGTCCCTGAACGCAGGCTGTCTTTCCATTTATTTATGTCTTCTTTAATTTGACTGAACAATGATTTGTAGTTTTCAATGTACAAGTTTTGCCTTGCTAAGTTTATTCTTTTTTTTTAATAAAAATTTTTTTTCAATGTTTATTTTTGATTAAAAGTATAAGCAAACAGGGGAGGGGCAGAGAGACAGAATCTGAGGCAGGCTCCCAGCTCCACGCTGTCAGCATAGAGCCCGACGCGGGGCTCGAACTCACGGACCACGAGATCATGACCTGAGCCGAGGTCGGACGCTTAACCGACTGAGCCACCTAGGTGTCCTCCCCTCCTTTTTTTTTTAATTTTCTTTTTTAAGTTTATTCTTTTAAAAAAAAAATTTTTTTTTTCAACGTTTATTTATTTTTGGGACAGAGAGAGACAGAGCATGAACGGGCGAGGGGCAGAGAGACAGGGAGACACAGAATCGGAAACAGGTTCCAGGCTCCGAGCCATCAGCCCAGAGCCCGACGCGGGGCTCGAACTCACGGACCGTGAGATCGTGACCTGGCTGAAGTCGGACGCTTAACCGACTGCGCCAGCCAGGCGCCCCTTAAGTTTCTTCTTAAGTAAGCTCTACACCCAACATGGGGCTTGAACTCACGACCCCAAGATCGAGTCGCATGGCTCCACCTACCGAGCCCCCCGGGCCCCTTGCTAAGTTTACTCTTAGGTCTGTTCTTTTTGATGCCACTGTAAGTAGAACTGTTTTTGTAATTTCCTTTTTAGAAAATTATCAGTGTATAGAAACGCAACTGATTTTGTGTTTTCAAGTTTGCTGAACTTGTTCAAAAGCTTCTACAGCTGTTTTGTTTGAGATCTTTAAGGGTTCATGTAAGATCACAGCATCTGTGAACACAGCTCATTTTACTGTTTCCTTTACACTTTAGAAGCCTTTTACTCCTTTTTCTTGCCTGACTACATCGGTCAGGAATTTTAATACTAGGCTGAATTAAAGCAGCAAAAGTGGACATTCTTCCTCATTTCTGATATTAGGGGAAAAGTTCTCAATCTCTCAGCATGGATCCTGTTAGCTGCAGGGTTTTTTGTATAAGGCCTTTAATATGTTGATGTAGTTTTCCTGTTCCCAGACTGCTCAGTTTTTATCATAAACGAGTTAGTCTGTGAAATTACGTTTCTACACTTGTTGATACGATTGTGTGATTTTTCTTCTTTAGCCTTTTGATGTGATGAGGAACCTTAATATGCTTTTAGATGTTGAACAAGTCTTTTGTAACTGGGATAAATCATACTTGGTACTTGGTAACAGGATAAATCGATTTATCTATCTGTCCAATCAATTAATTTGTTATTTCTCTTTTCATCTGTTCTTATTTGTTTGTTTGATTGATTGATTGATTGATTGGTTGCTGTTCTCCTTATCAGGCAAATTCATTTCTACTTCCGTGCCTCACCTTCTTTTTCTGTAATCAAAAACAATTTCTGCTTTCCTGTTTATCACCTGCATACATCAATTCTCCCAGTGCCACGTTTCCCCGAGTGCTGTCCATAGGCTACACACATCAGAATTACCATGAGGGCTTATAAGACATGCAAATGCCCATCCACAGATTTTTAAAAATTCTCCTTAGTGAAGTCTGAGTGGACAACGTCCCGCCCTTGCCGGTGTCTATACCAACACTGGGCTCTCTCTCCACAAGTGCATCCATCTCATTCTACTCAGGCTCTGACACCCTAGGCGGGGTTGAGGTTCTCTCCACTTTGTCCCAGGCCCCAACTCTTCGCTCCATTAAGTCTCCAACACCCAACTCAGGGTCACCATGGTTTCCATACCCCATGTGGACACCTAGACCTAACGACTTTAAGACTGAATTTTTCAGGGCACCTGGGTGGGCTCAGTCGGTTAAGCATCTGATTCTTGATTTCGACTTAGGTCATGATCTCATGGTTCATGAGGTGGAGCCCCATGTCTGGGTCTGCACTGTCAGGGCAGAGCTTGCCTGGGATTCTCTCTCTGTCCTTCCCCTATTGGCATTCTCTCTCTCAAGATAAATGAACACTAAAAAGAAAAAGAAAAGAAGATTGAAGTTTTCTTTTTAATTTTTTTGTTTATTTTTGAGAGAGAGAGAGAGAGCGAGCGACAGCGAGTGCGGGAGAGGGTCAAAGAGAGAGGGAGAGACAGAGAGGGAAACACAGAATCTGAAGCAGGTTCCAGGCTCTGAGCTGTCAGCACAGAGCCTGATGGGGGGGCTCAAGCTCATGGACCAAGAGATCATGACCTGAGCTGACGTCAGACACCCAATTGACTGAGCCACCCAGGTGCCCCAAGACTGAATTTTTCAAGAAAAAAAAGAGGAAGAGGTAATGCACATTAAAATATGGTTCATCACAGGGTGCCTGGTGGCTCAGTGGGTTAAGCATCCAACTTTGGCTCAGGTCATGATCTCGCAGTTCATAGGTTTGAGCCCTGTGTCGGGCTCTGCGCTGACAGCTCAGAGCCTGGAGCCTGTTTTGGATTCTGTGTCCCTCTCTCTCCGTCCCTCTCCAGCTCGCACTCTGTGTCTCTCTCTCTCAAAAATAAACAAACGTTAAAAAAATACATGGTTTCATGATATATCTATCTACATCAATACAGTAATTTGGGTTCACCTGGGTGGCTCAGTCAGTTAAGCGTCTGACTTTGGCTCAGGTCATGATCTCGCCATTCCTAACTTTGACCCCAGCGTCAGGCTCTGTGCTGACAGCTTGGAGCGTGGAGCCTGCTTGAGATCCTGTGTCTCCGTCTCTCTCATTCCCTCCCCTGCTTGTGCTCTTTCTCAAAAATAAACATTAAAAAAATTAAATTATTTTTTTTTCAACGTTTTATTTATTTTTGGAACAGAGAGAGACAGAGCATGAATGGGGGAGGTGCAGAGAGAGAGGGAGACACAGAATCGGAAACAGGCTCCAGGCTCCAAGCCATCAGCCCAGAGCCTGACGCAGGGCTCGAACTCAGGGACCGCGAGATCGTGACCTGGCTGAAGTCGGACGCTTAACCGACTGTGCCACCCAGGCGCCCCTAAAAAAAATATTAAATTATTAAAAAAATGCAGTAATTTGTTTAGTTTGTGTGTGTGTGTGTTTGCTTTATAAAAGTAGGGCCAGCTAGTATGTCATTTTTAGGAACTTGGTGTTTTTTTTTTTTTTTTTTTTTACTTAATGTTTATAAGATTCATCCACTATTATTACATTATCAGCTGTAATTCATGAATCTCTATTACCATATCATTTTCCATTGCGTGGAAAACTGTGTTTATTCCTTTTCATGGTAATGTTGGATATTTCTATTTTCTATATATTATAATGAATCTTGCCACTACCTTTCCGAAAAGTGTTCTGGTGACTGTTGGGCAAGACTTTCTCTAAAGGGTAACTGCTAGATTACATAGGGTTTATTTGTAACACAATTTTCTTGCTGTTCATGTATTCTGGACACCAAAACTGGATACATCACACGTGTTACAAATTTCCCAGTTTGTAGAAAGTCTTCATATATTTGTCATGATGTTTGATGAATGGAAGTTTAGCTTTAATATAATTGAGTATGTCAGTCTTTTTACCTGTATGGGTACTGCTTTTGAGATCTGGCTTATGAACTCCTTTCTGACAATAAAGTTGTGAAGTTTTTTTCATCCCATTATGGATTTAATCAACTGGGAGTTAACTTTTATATCTGGGATGAGACAGGATCCAATTTCATTCCCGTTAGTATGTAATATCAACTTTTAGGGCACAATTCATTAAATACTGTTCTCTGTCCCTGTCGATAAGCAGTGTTACGGTTTCATGTAGCAAGGTTGCCTTCTCTTACCGAACCAGTTCCGTACTAGCTTAACGCACCACGGCTTCAAGAAGTCTGGGGACAAATCTTTTACGTTATTTGGTAATTCCATCCCTTGGAATAGACCCTGGGGAAATTCGTGCCCATATCCACCAGCAGTTTTGGGAAATAGTCTCAAAGTCGAAACGACCCAACAGTGAAGCAGAGAACTGAATTCTGTACCGACAACGGAAAGGACTACAGCAACATGCCACAGCACAGATACAGATGTACATGTTGAGCAAAGAAAGGGAAGACACAAAAGTGTACGTCCTGTGCCATTCCATCCAAACGAAGTTCAGTGAGGGTAAGCTAAACGACATTGTCTAGGCTTGCAAACTTAAATGGTGTAAAAGAAAAAGGTAAGGAGGTGGTTACATCAGAAGTCAGGAAATTGATTTTGGCTAGTGGTGAAGCAGTTTGTGACTGGGGAGGCACATGGGATACTAGCTAGCAGAGTTCTATACATTCACCCCTTCCATGTCTACATCAGTGTTGGCTTTATGAAAAAAAGATGAACTTATTTCTAATGTTTATGTGCTTTCTGTGGTGTATTCCCCTCCCTACTTTCCCCATCATCTCTAAAGAGTTTTGTTGTTTTTTTTTTTTTAAGTTTGTTTATGTCTGTACGTCTGTCTGTCTCCACCCAGTGTGGGGTGTGAGCTCATGACCATGAGATCAAGAGTCACATGATCCTCCGGTTGAGCCAGCCAGGTGCCTCTAAAGAATTTTAAGGAGAATGGAATGATCCTTTTCTTTCAAGTATGGTAGAAGTTTCTGGTCCTGCTGCTTTCTTTGCAGCAAGATTTTAAATTAAAGATTGGATTTATGGAAAAGAAACACTCAGGTTATCTCTTCTTGAGTAGGTTTTCCCTAGGAATACGTACATTTCAACTGACTTTTCCAATTTGTGGGGCATAACACGCTTATAGTAGTCATTTTTTAATCTCTCATATACAGCTTATCTCCTTTTTAACTTATAATTTTCTTCACTGATCAACTTTACTAGAAGTTGGTATATTTTATTAGTCTTCAAGGAACTAACTTTGGTCTTCAGTGAGTCTCTCTATTGTACCTTAGCTTTATTTTGTTAATTTAATATATGTTTCATTTCCTTCACTTCCCATTTACCTTTTGGGGCTTATTCTCTGGTTTTTCTCATCTCTTAATTGGACTCACGGTTCATAAATTTTCAGCATTTTAGAAAGTAATATAAGTATTAAAGGCTATGAATCCCACTCTAGCCACCTCTTTAGATACATCCCACAAGTTGATATATGTAGCATAGTGTTGATTCAGTTTTAACTATTTGAATTATGATTTTATTTTGTCGTTAAATTTTATTTAATTTATTTTAATTTACATCCAAGTTAGTTAGCATATAGTGCAATGATTTCAGGAGTAGAATCCAGTGCTCAACCCAACAAGTGTCTTCCTTAATGCCCCGTGGACATTTAGCCCATCCCCCCCCTCCCACCACCCCTCCAGCAACCCTCAGTTTGTTCTCTGTCTTTAAGAGTCTCTTAGGTTTTGTCCCCCTCCCTGTTTTTATGTTATTTTTGCTTCCCTTCCCTTCCCTTATGTTCATCTGTTTTGTATCTTAAAGTCCTCATATGAGTGAAGTCATGGGATATTTGTCTTTCTCTAATTTCACTTAGCATAATACCCTCTAGTTCCATCCACGTAGGTGCAAATGGCAAGATTTCATTCTGATTGCCGAATAATACTCCACTGTGTGTATGTGTATATATATTCTTTATCCATTCACCTGTCGATGGACATCTGGACTCTTTCCATACTTTGGCTAGTGTGGATAGTACTGCTATAAACATGGGGGTGCATGTGCCCCTCAGAAACAGCACACCTGGGGGCACCTGGGCGGCTCAGTCGGTTAAGTGTCCGACTTCGGCTCAGGTCATGATCTCAGGGTTCATGAATTTGAGCCCCTTGTCGAGCTCTGTGCTGACAGCTCAGAGCCTGGAGCCTGCTTTGGATTCTGTGTCTCCCTCTCTCTCTGCCCCTCCCCCACTTGTGCTCTGTCTCTCTGTCTCTCTCTCTCTCAAAAATAAATAAAATGTAAAAAAAAAACCCTTAACCCCCCCCCCCCCCAAAACCCAAGAAACAGCACCTATATACCTTGGATAAATACCTACTGGTGCAATTGCTGGGTCATAGGGTAGTTCTGTTTTTAATTTTTTGAGGAACCTCCATACTGTTTTCCAGAGTGGCTGCACCAGTTTGCATTCCCACCAGTAGAGCAAAGGAGAGATGATTTTATTTTTTACACAGCTTTTAAAATTTGTCCTTTTTCCTTTTAGAACCAGGGTTTGAACCCAGATTCTTCTGATCTAGAACCCAGCTCATAACCATTATACTATTCTTTTCTTAAACTTAAAAAAAATGTCTACTTAGTTTTGAGAGATAGAGCGAGTGAGCAGGGGAAGGGCAGAGAGAAGGAAGACACAGAATCTGAAGCAGGATCCAGGCTCCGAGCTGTCAGCACAGAGCCTGACGTGGGGCCCCAACCCACGAACCCTGAGATCATGACCTGAGCCGAAGTTGGATGCTTAACCGACTGAGTCACCCAGGCGCCCCATAGCCATTATTCTTTTGCCATCTGGGTTGTTACTAATCAAATAGTGTCCATACTCTTTAACATGGCATACAAGGCCCTCTGCATGATCTGGCCCCCCACAACCTTTTCTTTAGACTCATTCTCTAAGCTCTAGACCACACTACTAGAATTTGCTCTGTGTTTTGGCCACAAAAGCATTCTTTCACTTCCTTGAACCTGCTCTGCCTTTTCATACTGAGCCCATAATGTGTGCTCTAGCCTCACGCCTTACATAACAGATGCAGTCAATTCTTCAGATTTTAATTAGTAATTACTTCCACAGGGAAGCTAGGTCAATTACCTCAACAATTCGTTCTCATAGCACTAACTCTCCCTACTCATACTTAGGCTGCACAATCCATGAGGACAGGACAGGGAGTGTATCTCTATCTGCTTACCACTCTTACCTACCCTCAGCACATGGGGTAAGTAATTTTGCAATAAACACTTACTGAATGAGGAAATGAATAAATTCCTGCTACATACCAAGTACTATAGTAGGTTCTAATCAGAAAAAGGTGACAAATTGCTGCTGCCCCTGGGATCTCATACGTCATGTCCTTTCTTGCACAATCTCCTAAGAGGAGTCCCTCCCAGCATGGGGCTCACACTCATGACCCCCAGGTCAAGAGAGGCATGCTCCCCTGACTGGGCCAGCCAGGCACCGCTACACCGTGTGCTCTTTAACGCCCGTGCCCACAAAGAGAACAGGATTTGAGAAGAAATGAGGTCATGTGAAGAGACACAACTTCTCGACCAGTAAGCTTTCAGTTTCACTGATGTATCTACAAGCTTGTATTACTCATGAAAAAAAAAATATATCCTGTATATTCTCTAGGAAAAGAAGTCTTTTTTATAGATGATGCATTAGAGAGATATAAGAAACCTCTATATGGGATTCACCAAGGTAGATGACAGAGAAAAAGACTGATAACTGTCCTACTGCTGTTTGGCAAGAAAATATAAAGAAAACCAAATGATGTCCTACAACAAACATTAAGGGTTATCATTCTTTTTTTTTTTTTTTTTTTTTTTTTTTAATTTAAGTAATCTCTACACCCAACATGGGGCTCAAACTCACAACCCCAAGATCAAAAGTCACAGGCTCTTCTGACTGAGCCAGCTAGGCGCCCCAGGGTTATCATTGTGACTGCATGTAATGAGCACTTAAAAAACAGGTATGGAACACAACACATACTAATGTCTTCTAATATGCAAAAACGTGCAAATTAAAATAAGCAGCAAGTAACATTTAGGAAGTAGATTTCACCTGTATCAGATTGAGGAAGGTTTTCTTTCCCTGCCCCCGGATACAGATTTTTTAAAAAGATAATTTCCAGGGTAGATAAGGGTGGGGAGTAAAGAGTACGTGACTATTACCGCATGATGCTAGTCAAAGTATAAACAGACGTGGCTTTTAAGACAGCAGTCTGACAATATACGTTAAGAGGCTTAAAATGTAGGGGCGCCTGGGTGGCGCAGTCGGTTAAGCGTCCGACTTCAGCCAGGTCACGATCTCGTGGTCCGTGAGTTCGAGCCCCGCGTCAGGCTCGCATCAGGCTCTGGGCTGATGGCTCAGAGCCTGGAGCCTGTTTCTGATTCTGTGTCTCCCTCTCTCTCTGCCCCTCCCCCGTTCATGCTCTGTCTCTCTCTGTCCCAAAAATAAATAAACGTTGAAAAAAAAAAAAAAAAGAGGCTTAAAATGTATCTAGCACTTTCAATTTGTATTTCTCTGTGAACGAGGGATGCCATTATCTGTGACTGACATGCTACATTTAGTAAAGGAAAAGCCATTTGCAAATGGTGAATATTGTCATCAGCTCATTTAAAAATACCAAATATACCTTCAGGGAATGAATCTGGTTGGATACATAACAAAAGGATTAAATGCTCTTATTTTGGATGACTTTTGGCTCTGTGTTCTATTATCTTTTAGAAAAATGTAAAAATGTAACCAGGACACTATGAAGGAAATAAATCTAACATGCAGAAAAACGTATGCGATGACAGGAAGACAAGGTTAGAGCATACAGGAGATGGTGTGATAGTAAAAATAATTCCAGGCCCACAGCTATATACTGGGTAAAATAGGTAACCTCTCTGGGCCTGGACCTCCTCACCTGTAGAGTGAGGGGATTAGACTGAATTGTTACATTCCCTGTGCTTAATTATTTGTAATTTGGGGCAGTTATAATAAGAACCCCCCTCTTTTTTTAAACCTAACCCTAACTTACTTTTTTAAAGTAAGTGGGGGAGGGGCAGAGAGAGAAGGAAAGAGAGGGACTCCCAAGCAGGTTCTGCATGCAGGCTCAGACTCAGGAACCTTGAGATCGTGACCCAAGTCAAAAATCAAGAGTCGGACGTTGGGGCGCCTGGGTGGCTCAGTCGGTTGAGTGTCTGACTTCGGCTCAGGTCATGATCTCACTGTTTGTGGGTTTGAGCCCCGCGTCGGGCTCTGTGCTGACAGCTCGGAGCCTGGAACCTGTTTCAGATTCTCTGTCTCCCTCTCTCTCTCTGCCCCTCCCCCGCTCATGTTCTGTGTCCATCTCAGAAATAAAATAAACATAAAAAAAAAAAAAAGAGAGAGAGAGTCGGACGCTTAATGAACTGAACGACCCAGGCGGCCCTGAAGAGGAACTTTTCAATAAAACAGAGAAGTGCAGGTTTTCTATAACGAAGAGTCACTCAGCTGCGTATGGATAGATCACATCTGTGACACGTCTGTGTGTCCTCCACCCAGACCAAGTGTGAAAGCAGGAATTACCTTTCAGTGAGCTCTCGTTCTTCCTCTGGGAACGGCTTCTGCTTTTTCTTGGTCTGTTCTTCCAAAAGCCAACTTTTCCTCTTCAACCCCTTCTTCTGTTCTGGACTCAGGTTCACGCTCTGGACAACAGCCTCAATGACATCCGTAACGGTGTCAGGACGGAAGGGCGCCGCTGCTCTCTCCTCGCCTTCGCTCAGCTCGGGGCCGACCAACTGGGCGGCCTGGAAGGCTTGCATCGACACCACGGCCTGGAGGGGGCATTTCCGAGGTCGGCCCGGTCTGCGTTTCACGAAGTTGTTCCCTGTCCTGGCCTGTCTTTGCAGTTTTTTGGCTTTTAGTATTTTGTTGACATGGTCCAGGTTTTTCTTGGTGGCCAGGATTTTGTCGTAATTGCACATTTTCCGAGCTTGGCGCTGCATGGCTTCCACTACGCTCCTCTTGATGTGCGGGGGCGAACGGCTGCTCGGCAACCTCTCGGAGAGGGGTGAGATGCTACCACTACAGGAGTCGCCGGGGACCGCAGGCGCGAGAAGGCTGTCTGGTCTCCCCGGGGCTCGCTCCTTGCCGTGGCCGTGGCCGTGGCCGTGGCCCGGACTGGAGGAAGGCGGCACAGAGGCGGACGGGATCGCGGCCTCGACGCTCTTCCCCAGGGGCGCCTGGTCCTCATGTTGTACCATCCGCTGCAGCAGACCGTCCACGGAGTCGTCCCCAGAAGCGGTCGCTCTCGGACTTCGAGAGGAAACGCCATTCACTAAACGAGGTGACAAATCACACGCAGAAGAAAAACGAACACAGCCAGTCATTTAAACGACTCTTTACAAGGAAGAAAAGGAGCCCTGCTCCATCTGTCCTCACAACGTCACACATCCTAAGACCATGTGCGGTTCTCTCTCCCAGGCAAGTTGGTGGTCTACTTTCCTGAATCAGGCCTATGTGACAGTCATCTCAGGAACTTCAAAACTGGCCTATGCCTCCCTATTACCAGTGAGTTAAAAAGCAACAACAATAACGCTCACTCTCTGAGATGAGGACCAGGAATGAATCGTTTATTTCTTCAGACATGAAGGTCCGTTTGAGTTAGGAGACTCGACAGTTCAATGCCGGACAAAGACCTTCCACTTAACCCTTGTTACCTTAGTGGCCCAGGGACTTGGTGATCTTTGTCTCCTCAGATACCACTCAGCGCGTTTTCGTGACTATACTGCGTGTGGGAAAGGCTCCCGCTCCTCTGGGCAGCCATGTCAGTTTCACAGTCTTTGTAAACATCGAACTGTAATAGGCCTACTTCCCAAGATGCCTCGTTGTTTCCTACTAATGATCACAGGTAATGCTTCTCCAAAGTTGATGGATGCATATCCTGTCTATCTGAGTTTAAAATGCGGTAGGATTCTAGGGGCTACTGTACAAGCCCCAGGCATTCCAGATTCCAATCAGATTACACTGGACTTTTTCTCCAATTGCCAATAACTTCCTTCAAATAATATCCAGTAGTACGGTTTAAATTCAAACTCTCAGTGACATTTTAGATCCCTAATTTTTAAAATCCGGCCTCCACTGTTTCTCTGATAACCCACTTTCTCTCCCCATTCCTCAGCTCCATCAGCATTAGCCGTAGAGGCCCCTCATCCCCAGCACTGCAGTGTTACCTTCTACATTTATTGCCCACGGGGGACACGTTCGTTCTCATAGTTTCCACGATCAGAACACACGTGCTAATCTTCACTTTTATCTGAAGGTCACCAGAATGAGGACTGTCCCCTTCTCACTCTCTGGCCCGAGCGCTTCTCTCCTTGATGCAGGCCTCCCCGCTCCCTTTGACAGTTCATTCAACAGCACGTACATTCTGGTGTCTCCCCAGTCTCTCTTTTCTGAGTAACACCTGTTTTTCTACTTCTCTACTTTTGCATGTTTCATCGATCTCTCGTACTCCTGTTCATTACCTCCTCCCTCAACCTTGTTCCTCCAAAGCGCCAAGCTCAGTGACTGGTAACATAAAGCCAGCTCTTCAACATTATATACACAGAGCACCAATCACGTGCCAGGGATTTTGTCAGCCAAGCTCAGGCCACATCGTCCGTCATTTCTCCTCTACTCTCCCCACAACTCAAAACGTTTGATTTTACGTTAGTCTGGCCTCTTGAACCTATCCACTTGCCTTCACACCACCACGGCCCCTCCATACCCAGCTAATCTTGCCTCCCTGCCCTAAAGCAACAGCCCAGCTGCTTGTAGAGCTATTACAACCTGTACATACACCACCCTTTTAATAATTCTCCCTTCAAGGGGTAGGATCTAGGGGCACCTGGGGGGGCTTAGTCGGTTAGGCGTCTGACTTTGGCTCAGGTCTCACGATCTCACAGTTTGTGAGTTTGAGCCCCCACATCAGGCTCTGTGCTGACAGCTCAGAGCCTGGAACCTGGTTTGGAATCTGCGTCTCCCTCTCTCTCTGCCTCTCCCCCACTCATGCTCTGTCTCTCTCTCTCTCAAAAATAAATAAACATGAAAAAAAATTTTTTTAAAAAGGGGTAGGATCTAATGCCTCTACTCTTGAGTATGAGTTGCCCTTAGTGAGCTGCTTCTAGCAAAGAGAAGTCGATAGAGGTAAGAATATGGTGATTTCTAAGGTTGGGCTAGAAAAGGCAGGACACATTCCACCTGAGTTTCTCTGAAACCTCTGCTCTGGGAACCCAGCTTCCACATTATAAGTAAGTCCAGGCAATCTCCTGTCATGTTTCCCAATAGATCCCGCTAAGGTCACAGCCAATAGCTTTCATAACAGTGACTGCACTCATGAGTACTATCATATACTCTTTTAGTGTATTTAAGTAAATTATCCCTTTGGATTTGCTTCAAAACAGTTCACGGATGGGCCATAAGATATCCTGTACAAAACTGTTTTCCTACGGTTGTTTATATATCTCAATGACTACACAGATAGTCTCTACACATATTTCATTTCTTTGAATATCCCTGGAAGGTTAGGAGGACATAGTTTTGGTTGAGCTAGTTGCCTTTATTTTTAATTAATTTATTTTTTAAAGATTGTATTTTTTTTTTTTTAATTTTTTTTTCAACGTTTTTTATTTATTTTTGGGACAGAGAGAGACAGAGCATGAACGGGGGAGGGGCAGAGAGAGAGGGAGACACAGAATCGGAAACAGGCTCCAGGCTCCGAGCCATCAGCCCAGAGCCTGACGCGGGGCTCGAACTCACGGACCGCGAGATCGTGACCTGGCTCAAGTCGGACGCTTAACCGACTACGCCACCCAGGCGCCCCTAAAGATTGTATTTTTAAGTAACGTCTACACCCAATGTGGGGCTCGAACTCACAACCCTGAGATCGAGAGCGGTGTGCTACACGGACTGAGCTGGCCAGAGGCCCTCCTGCTTGCCCTTCGACTGCAAAACAGAGGGTACCATCCCAGTGCTGCTGGTGATGATGAGAATGCCAGGTCAATCAGGACTGAGGACGGTCAAAGACACTCAGGTTTATGCCAAATAGGAATTAAATTTGCACTTGGCCATGGAAGAACTCAGGGCCCTACTACTCTACAACAAATTTTCATTGATTTTTTTTCTGGGTTCCACAGGCAGTGTGAGACAGGAGGTGACACAGAGCATGTGTGTGGAGAGGAGCTCCTTTTCGGGCTCTTCCCAAAGCCAAACTGAAACAAGGAACCACCAGGTTCTTCTGTGGCGGCTTTGTCCCTATTTGCTCTCATCCTGGTAAATGTCACCTTCAGGGAGCGCCAGATTTATGGAAATCTGATGGGGACTTCTGTGCTGCTAGAGCCTTAGGCTTTGTCCTTTGTCTCTTGCACCTGGATGTTTCCCAGTAATCAGGCTCTCGCCACACCGGGCAGATGTCAAGCAGCTCTAATACTCCTAATTCCTGTTAATCAAGTTTTATGAAAGTTTCTGGTTTCCTGGCTACTTACTTCAAATTTCAGCAATGTTTTAAGAAATATTTTCCATATTTTATCTAGTATTTTTAGTTTTAAGTACTGAGAAGCATATCTGTTGGCTCTGTACATCTCCTCTGCCTCCCTGCTGGAAGCAAAGCTCAAATCCGTACCAGGGTCACCTGAACTCAGCACCTTCTCAAGCAGCCAAACTGCTCTAACTCGTTTTCCCAATTACTTAACACTTTTATAAAATCGTTTTCCCAATTACTTAACACTTTCTGTCCACATCTTTTTATAAAATCGTTTATAAAATCGTTTTCCCAATTACTTAACACTTTCTGTCCACATCTTTCTTGACCTCTTTGTGACATCTGACATTAAGAGGTTTCCGTTCCACGTACTCTGTGATTTTTCTATATAAAAAATCTATTTAAAACTTGTATGTTATCACTGATCTCTTTTCTTCCGCTTCCCTCGAAAGCGAATGTTTCTTAAACCTGCATTCCTGCCATCCTCCCAATTGGTATCTTCTTGCTGGGTAATCTCACTCGCTGCCAGATTAAAGTTTGTATTACCTACTGTTAGGCCTGCGTCTCTACCAGAGATGCCTCTCAAACTACAAGCCGCCACTTCCGAATGGCTAATTAACATCTCCACCCCAACAGTCCAAACACTGTTCAATTCTAACATATCCCAACCCAAAGCCATTATCAATGCATTTCTCCACACATTTCTTGTCACATTCCACTCTCTACATTGTAATGCTGTAGAGTTTTCCCAAAATGTGTACGTGGTAGACTGAGCCATTCTTCATAAATATTTGCTGCCCTGCCTTCAATGACATTATACACCCGACACTTCCTCGACGTAAGACTTAACCATGAGATCTGCTTTAGCGCTGAAATGTGAAGAGTAACAGTTAGTTCTGGGCAGAAACTTTAAGAGCTGGTCAGTGCGTTGTATGAACCTTCACCCTTTTCCACACGACCAGCAACGCTCCAGATAGAGGCTGGGCTACACAAGGTCCTAGAAGGAAGACAACGCACAACAGACCCATTATGGTCACACAGCGTGAACAAAAAGTAACAACACTTTGTTGTTTCAGGCCACCGAAATGTGGGACTTCTTTTAGCACTGCAAAATCTATCCTATTTTGAACTGCACAATATATCAAATAATTTTTATCTTCCTGTTCAAAATCCTCTAGTGGCTCCCAACTGCCTCTACAGTAAAGTCTCAATTCCTTCAAATGAAAAAAACAAACAAAAAAACCCCCTGTGCCATGTGGGTTATTACTTTTATAGCTTCATGTTCAACCACAATCACACATACTATCCCTCACACGCTAGTAAACTCAAATAACGTGCTGCTCTCCAAAAACAGCATTCCATTTTATGGTTTTGCGCTTTTCTTCGGACATGTTATTGTCAGTGTGTTAAACACATTCTTACTGTTTACCCACTCATGTACTCAAATTACAGTAGTATTATGTGTCACATCTTCAGGGATGTTGTCTTCTTCTTTTTTTTTTAAGTTTATTTATTTTGAGAGAGAGAGAGAGGGAGACCACACATGCGCACCTGAGTAGGGGAGGGACAGAGAGACAGAATCCCAAGCAGGCTTATTAGCACCGTCAGTGTGGAGCCCAACGAGGGGCTGGAACCCACGAACCGTGAGATCATGACCTGAGCCAAAATCAAGAGCCGGCTGCTCAACCCACTGAGCCGCCCAGGCGCCCCAGGGATGTCTCCTTTAGTCACCACGCATGTGGTAAGTGCTCGAGTTGCCTACACCGACCGGTCTGTTACAGAATTTAACCCACCTTTTAATGGCGAATATGGCTGACTCCTTGAGGGCAGGAACCTTATTCATGTTCGCATCTCCAGTGCTCAGTATTCATAGTAACTCAGAAAGGATTTATTTGAATGAATAAATGGTGGTTGGTTTTATGGTGACAGTAACCTTATGGATCTAGGTAGTATTTCTTTTGTTTACTCAAGTAAAACATTTGGGTGATTCTTCTTCGTGGATATCTCCATGAGATCTCATTCTTTCTTTTTAGGGGTTGGCAAACTTTTTCTATAGATAGCTAGATAGTAAATATCTTAGGCTTTTGAAGACACATACGGTGTCTCACATATAGTTTTTCCCTTGCTCCTGTATTTTTTTAAGCTACCCTTTAAAATGTAAAAACAGGGGCGCTTGGGTGGCTTAGTCAGGTAAGCATCTGACTTCAGCTCAGGTTATGATCTTACGGTCTGTGAATTCGAGCCCCACGTCGGGCTCTGTGCTGACAGCTCGGAGCCTGGAGCCTGCTTCAGATTCTGTTTCCCTCTCTCTCTGCCCCTCCCCACTCATGCTCTGTTTCTCTCTCAAAAATGAATAAAAGTGAAAAAAAAAAAAAAGTAAAAATAAATAAATAATAAAAATAAATAAATAAAAACGTAAGAACAGTTTCTAGCTGGGACTACACCTAAAGAAGCCTTGGGTCGCATCTGGTCTGCAGGCTGCAGCTTGCTAACTAACCTCTGGTCTAGGTCAACATTGTCAAAAGTAGTTCACTGGATGTTTAAGAGTCTCCCTGAAGCAGTATGGAAACAGCACTCTGAGAGACAAAACCCTAGTGATGCTCGAGTTGGTTCCACTGCACCTCTGAGAGCACAATGGTCCTAATAAAAAGCTTCCAATATGTTGAAGCTCATCATAAGATAAATTCAGTAAGTAGAACATGGATACAATTTGACAGGGTGGCCTTGAACTAATGAAGGAACTAGATTTCCTGACCATAAGTCACAAGTGATTTACTAATCAAAAAACATGGATGAGGGGGCGCCTGGGTGGCTCAGTCAGTTTAAGTGTTCAACTTTGGCTCAGGTCACGATCTCACAGTTCCTGAGTTCGAGCCCTGCGTCGGGCTCTGTGCTGACAGCTTGGAGCCTGGAGCTTGCTTCGAACGATTCTGTCTCTCCCTCTCTTTCTGCCCCTCCCCCGCTCATGCTCTGTCTCTGCCTCTTTCTCTCAAAAATAAATAAAACATTGGGGTGCCTGGGTGGTTCAGTCGGTTGAGCTTCCGACTTCGGCTCAGGTCATGATGTCACACTCTGTGAGTTCGAGCCCCACGTCGGGCTCTGTGCGGACAGCTCAGAGCCTGGAGCCTGCTTTGGATTCTGTGTCTCCCTCTCTCTTTCTGACCCTCCCCCGTTCATGCTCAGTCTCTGTCTCAAAAATAAATAAACATTAAAAAAATAAAAAATAAATAAAAACATTAAAAACAAAAACGTGGTTAGGGCTGTCTAGGTGGCTCAATTGGTTCACGGTTTGTAGGTTTGAGCCTCACATTGGACTTTGTACTGACAGTCTGGGGCCTGCCTGGGATTCTCTCCCTCTCTCTCTGCCCCTCCCCTGCTCACACGCACACTCGCTCTTGCTCTCTCTCAAAAATAAACATTTAAAAACAAAAAACCCCTAAAAACATGGATAGAAAGCCAAGAATTGATAAGTCACTTCCTTGCCTAAAACTTCCAGTGGTCCCTCAGTGTCATTAATAAGGTTCCCTACCTGCCTTTCTAGCCTCACATTCAGTCCTTGACCATAACTACACTGGCTCTTTTATTTAGTTTCTTAAGGTTTACTTATTTTTGAGAGAGAGAAAGAGCACAAGTCGGGGAGGGACAGAGAGAGAGGCAGACACAGAACTGGAAGCAGGCTCCAGGCTCCAGGCTCCAGGCTCTGAGCTGTCAGCACAGAGCCCGACACGGGGCTTGAATTCAAGAACAGCGAGATCATGACTGGAGCCGAAGTCAGAGGCTCAACTGACTGAGCCACCCAGATGCCCCCCTTTTATTACCTCCCCCCACCTGGAATGACCCTACCACTCCCCCATCTCTCCTGATGACACTGACACGTTAAAAAGCCCTTCCTCCTCTCCAATCCTCACTAAAGGCAGAGGACAGATACATATATGTTACCCTCTAGTTTGTCTGGTTCTTTTGTAAACACACATACTATCAGAAAAAACAAAAACTGGGAGCATAACCTGAACCTATGTAAAAAGCTACACAAATATGACACTGTAGTAAGAGGTTATGTGTATACAAACATTAAACATTTTAAAAGTTGAGGTTAGAAATAATTATTAATAGGGATTCTTCTTTCAACCTCCTAAATTGTTCTGCATGTCTGAGACATCTGTGAATGCTACTTTGGAAACTACTGCGTTATTACAATAATTTTGTACATATATATATCTAAGTCTTCATAAAGTAGTTCCAATCCACACTGCCTTAGCGCACCCACAGTCCTTCACCTCAACACAACTTGTAAAATCTTTATTTTCCTGTCCGCCTACTCTTGAACCTAGTCATTTTGAACGATTTCCTCTGGATCACATCCAAATCTCTGCAGGTCTGGGAGTGAGCCCACCTGGACTCAGGGAGACTGGGGGGGGGGGGTCCGCACTGTGTCAGTCTGCACTGTGGCCCCCTCGTGCGTCCTAGAGTCACTTCGGTCTCGTCCACAATAACGTCTTGTAAGCAAACGTAAGCTGTGATTTCCGTGAGAAGCTTATCGCGTTGTGCGGGAAGTCTGCTCACAAGTAGCAGACGGGAGAGTCGGGTCAGAGTCCGTCCGTGCAACAGGGGGACTTGCCTGTGGACGAAGTGCTCTCCGAGGACGACCGCTTCCGGGCAGGGCTGCTGCTCGTGCTCTCGGACAGTCGCTGGGAAGACTTCTCTGAGGTTGGCTGGGAACCTGGAGAGACAGGAAAGGCCAGGAATCACAGGGAAACTCACGTCTAAGCACAATTTCAAACGACTGTGTGTCAGAACTAGACTATTTGAGTTGCTGTCATCACCACTCCCAGCAGCCATACAACTTGCGAGAGGACGGGGAGTGGACGAAAAGCAGGGAGAAGCCACACCGCGTGCTGCCAGCACAGCCTCACGGGCCTCTCCCACGTCAATTTCTCCTGTCACGTTACACAGGGAAAACGATTTTAGAGGGAGAATGAACGGAATTCATGTTAGTTCTGGAGCATCACCACCAGGAAACACATCATCGAGATATTTATCGATAAAAGTCACCGGCAGGACTACAATCACACCTGTTCGTGATTGTCAGTTCGAATTCATCCCAGAAACCGACGGACAAAATGTACAGTGCAATTAATTAGGAACAACTGATGTGAGAAAAGCAGGTCCAACCTGAGCGTTTCATTTAATAGAATCAGAGTTGGATCTTAAACCTGTGAGGTCACCTTCATACTCTGCGTGTTTCCCCTATAGCATATTCTGCAAGGACTGCTAACTTATCTAGGAAACAGAGCAAACGTACTTTAAAGCTGTACGCTTGAGGTTCCTTCGTTATATACGTAAGAGCTCTTAAGGACAAAGAAACTCGATTTCCTTTCAAAAGTCACATACTTAATGTTAACCAAAACCCCTATCAACGCGGCATAATTTAACACATCTCTTACTCAAGAGAAAAATACGTTGTTCAGGAAAGATTCTTCTTCTGAATAAAATATACTTGGTTCTGATACTGGATTCTTTAGAACCAAAAAAGCCAGCTGTTGAGAATGCATAATAAATGTCTGTATCACGTTGGTCAAAAAAACTAGCAGTACTCTGAAATGTTCACTTTACACTTGAAAGAAGTTACAAATAGAAAGCCTATGCATAACTGTAGTACAACTGTAGCACAAAAGTATCAGAAATCAAATACCTGAATATGAGATTTTTAAGATCCACCTCTAAACGAAGAGTGAACTCCTTGATGGAGATGTGACTAAGTGAGCAAAGAACAACTTGGGGACAGAACTGAATGGAGCCACGTTTCTAGTGTTTCCCTTTCTCTGACACAGATAATAATAAACCGTGAGCTTTGTTCTAATTATGTATTATCATAAATCACATCATTGTAAATCCTCTCTGAGTCCTGCTCAGGCGAGACAGAAGGCTCTGTGCTGCCATTCAACAGTAACAAGTTAGGTTCTCGGGAAACTGGTATTGTAACAATACATCCTACTTCCCCCACACAGACATGACCAATGTGAGATCTATTCAAGAAGCAAGACTGTTTATCCTTGAATCTTAAAAATAAATACAAAGGGATTTTAAAAACTGACAGTACAATGAATCCACCCTAGATTGTGGTTGAGATAAGATTTCCATTAAAGAGTTAAAAACCACAAAAATATCTTTTTCAATAAAGATTGTACTTTTAAGTAATCTCCGCACCCAACATGGGGCTCGAACTCACAACCCTGAGATCAAGAGTTGCATGCTCCACTGACTGAGCCAGCCAGGCGCCACCCCCCCTCCCCCGCAATAAAAATATCTAAGAGGTAAAAGCCCAGGCATCAGTGAAGACATACCTTAGTAAGTATTAATATTGAGGGGTGCCTGGGTGGCTCAGTCGGTTATTCCGGCTTTGGCTCAGGTCATGATCTCACGGTCCGTGAGTTCGAGCCCCGCGTCAGGCTCTGTGCTGACAGCTCAGAGCCTGGAGCCTGCTTTGGATTCTGTGTGTCCCTCTCTCTCTCTGCCCCTCCCATGCTAATGCTCTATCTCTGTCTCTCTCTCTCAATAATAAACGTTAAAAAAAAGAAAAAAAATAAGTATTAACACTGAAAAATTCACACACTGGACAGATAACTACTTCCTACTGAGACACAGAGCCAAGACAGAAGACAACAGTGGCCAAGAAGCTTGAGACATCAGAGGCCTCTCTTTACCGTTATTCTGCTGAATGCTCAATCTTGGGACTAACAACTAGGGAAAGGAGTGGTTGGAGAGCACTTTTTATAAAGTCTTCTCTCTCAGTCATAAACTAACATTCATCGAGTCCAGTTTATATGCTTGCTTCTACGCTAGACATTGTGAAGGCAGGAGGAGAGAGAGAAAAATTATTTGAAAGTCTCTGCCCCTAAGGAGCTTATCGAAGGTCTTGAATGTCATCACGTGCACTTCAGACGGCGTTTGTGCCATCCATGCTGGAGCTCTGTCTTCAGTTTCTAGGCTACGTGGTAATGTTCCCCAAATTTCTTGGTCATCTTCAAGAAAGTCTTGATGAAGGTTTCAACTGTACCTTTGAACATCAGGATATCCTGAGAATCACCCTGCCTGGCCTCACCGCCCTCAGGGTCAAAGAGGGAACCGGCACCATCCTCAAAGCTCCTCCATTTGGAGGCATCTGCCTCCTTTGGAGGCAGCTCCTTTGGAGCTGCACAGGAGGCAGGAGGAGGTGGAACGGGGGTCAGATCCCTGGAGATCATTACTGGCAGCATTGTACGGCAATTCCTGAGAAACTGAAACAATTGAGAGAGAGGTGGCTTAGCTCACCTAGCTTCTGAGCCACTTTTCATTTCCTGAAAGTACTGGAGGCCGGCAGCCTATTCTTAGGATTTAACAGGAGACTGGAATGAAACTTCATTCAGGATGTTTTTCACTTTTCATTTGTAAAAGTCTGTTTGAATTCCCTTTTCATAAAAAGCAGAGATGGTCTTAATATTTCATATTTCAGGGGAAAAAAAATGTATCCCTGAGATACAGTTCCCTAGGGCTTGGTAGTCATGAGATCAGATCCTTATTTTGCTAAAAGAATGTTGGTCATAGGACAGTAAGAGGATGAGACAGCTGGAGGAAAAAAAACTACCTAATGATAGAAAGCAACCAAAATTAAGACTGGAAAATGGTGATAGAAGCTTGTATGTAAGAGGCAGCAACCTGTTAAAGATGTTGAAATTGGCCTAAGAGCAGAAATTGGGTGAGATTTGCAAACGTGATCTCCAACACTGCCAAAAATGTACTATTTCATAAGTGCCATGTGCAGCTGGGTGGCCGGGGGAGAGCAAGCTAACGCCCGGACACAACAAGAATGCCCATTTCAAGGGACAACAACATATCCACATTTCGAAACCTAAAGTGGAGTGCTGTGCACAGCTGTGCGTGGCGCAGTGTTAGGTACATCACCAAAGGTGCCCTGACTTTGAGTCCTGGCTCTGCTATAATTAAGACTTTTAAGATCTTGGCAAGTCAATGCACTTGAACGTTGGTCTGAGAAAGCACTCGAACTCACTGGGCTGATGCGAGTTTCAAAGTGAGGTAACGCAAGCAACTGAAAGGGTTTTTATAAACGTTATGCTCTCATACATAAATTGGCTCCTTAGGTTCATCATAAATTTTTAGACCTTAATTACTTAACAATGTCACTGATGCGTAGGCAACTATTCAAAATAAAAAGAAAAATGAAACAAGGGCAAGGACTTATGCCCACTTGGGAAGTGGAACTAGTTTAGGGGCTCCAGCATTATTCCTAAGCACAAAGAAGTACCCCCAACTGGGAAGCACTGGTAGGACAGGCACCTCCCAGGCTGGTCGGCACCTGCAAGGTGGTAAAAGCTCCTGGAAAGTGAATCTTCCAATCCGCTGACTCTTCACCACACCTCCTTCAGGGTCACGGCCGCGCTCTGGATTCCATCAGTGAAACCCGATGTGCCCACGGCGACCGGGCGCCAGTGCAGCTCTGGACGGGGAGGGGCGGGGAGGGCACCGCCGTCTGCTTGCCCCGCTTACTCTCGGCTTCGGCCACGCCACGGTGGGACTCCTCAGGTCAGTGACTGCCTTGTCGCTGTCTCCACCACGCGATGCGTGTTGGCTCCCGTGTCATCAGCGGTCATTTCAGATCTGCCTCGAGGGTTGTGAGAACACTCTGCACTCCTTACAGGACAAGAGGGTTGTATGGATTTCAGTTCAAGACGATGTGATACTTCGTCAAAGAATACACACGGAGAATACCTATGATTTTACGTATCAGAGAGTTCCCATGTCGATATAGCACGAAGCCAAATAATTAAGTACTTCAGAAGTGAACAGAATCGAAGTGGTAATTCCGCAACTGACAAAGGACTGGGTAGAAACACTACTGAATAACTCGTTACTCAGACCTCTGACAGCTTCAGAGATATGTTTAGAGCTTCCACACACATAAATGAAGCAGAAGTTATAAGTAAATCACCAAGAAAGCAACCAAATAAAATTGGACTTCAGCATAAATGTAAGGTGATTACTACAAGTATTCTTTTTCTTCAGGTAGAAAACTAGAGGTCTTCGTGGAAAAAAGAAGGCAGACTATCAACAAGGAGGGAAACAAAAAAAGGGACTATCATAAATTGGGAAAATAATAAGGGAATTAAGAATTAAAAGCAAACTTAGAAATGTGAGGGAAGCTTGAGGTGGTTTTGACCGTAGAGTCTCTGGATTTTTCTTGGCCATTATTCACTGAGCTTTTAAACATAAAGGCAGGTTTTGAGGAAACACCTTTGACAAAGAAGACAAAAAGGGGGGAAGATGGTACTTCTACAGCAAAACCATAGGGTGACATCATGGGTAAGAATGTGAGAAAGTGGAGAAAACAAAAAAGGACATAACTGGATTTAATGGATAAGAACCTGGAAATCTTTTCATTATATATAAAAATGGGTGGAAACCAAGCAGCTGTTCTGAAGTTGATTTGTCACAAGAGATCTTGCTGTCTACACAGGAGGAACTGAAACCCATCTAAGATAAAAAAGAAATAGTACGTTTTCAGATGTCTGGGTATGAGGACGGAGTCAAATGGGCAGAGACGTCAGCATAAAAAGAGACAATTCCCACTGATCGTGGTGTCTGTTGGGAAAAAGGTATCACCAAGCAAAAACTAGAGTAATGATTCTTCAACCTCACTACTTCATTGAAGCCCTGAGTACCTACCCTAGGCTAAAAAACGAGGGAATTTCCAAACGTAAATTAACAAAAGAACACAGTGAATGAAACCAACAGCTGCTTGGATAAAACATGTATTTCTCTAGTGTAAATCCACTATGAAAACTTTCGAAACTTATTATAGTTACGAATTCTGGTCACACTCTGTTGGGAGATCAGCACTAAAGACCCAAGTAACCAGGGAATGGTTTGGGGGAGCAGATTGTCTGCTGTTTCCAATGCTAGAAATATCGTTGGGTAAGCCATGGAAAAACAGATTAAGTGTGCTAGATTTGGAAGGATACCATGCTGAAGCCAGTTTATAGATGATACACATTTATTTTAAGATCACATACTTAAAACTAGTTTCTAACATTTAAATCATTCCTTCCCACCAAAACAATGTATTATAAAATTTTAAGAAAGAAACTTATTTTATCATTTACAAGTTAAGACTATCGGGAGTGTTTGTTGAACAGTGACTGCATCAAAGCTGGCTTATCACACAAAGGAATACCATAGTAAAAGAATATGAACCGGGGTGCCTGGGTGACTCAGTCGGTTGGGCGTCCGACTTCAGCTCAGGTCATGATCTTGCAGCTCATGAGTTCAAGTCCTGACGTCGGGCTCTGTGCTGGCAGCTGGGAGCCAGGAGCCTGGAGCCTGCTTCGGATTCTGTCTCTCTCTCTACCCCTCACCCACTCACTCGCTGTCTCTCTTTCAAAAATAAATACACATTAACAACAACAAAAAGAATATGAACCAACTATTGGGAGCTTCTGATCAGGTTTTTTTTTTTGTTCCCAGATTAAATTCTGAATCCTTTGCTATGGTTCACAGCTCACAGGAGTCCTGGAAGCTTCTACTGAATGAGCTGAATGCTGAGATAAAAGCTGGTTCCATGATAAAAACAGCTGTTTCCAATTGTGGGAAATACATTTACTGAAAGCAATACATTTCATCTGACTCACCAATTAAATGCACTACAAGAGAGAATGATTCAGAGCCTATGCTGGTGATTTTTAAGCTAAAAAGTCTGTTTTCCTCCCTCTAATTAGGCTATTTCTCGTAATGCCCAAAGCACATCATCCACTGAAATGGAATCCCACTGGAAACCCCAGAACTGCACTAACCACCATAATCAATTTTCGGATTTCATCTTCACACATGTTCGCGCTTTACTTTTGGGGGTACCTTTATACATCATGCTAGAGACAATGTCCTATATCAGAAAATTCTGATCAATGCAGACACTCTCCAGTTAAAAAGAAAACAAAGCACAGTATACTTTTCTTCAACCATTACATTTTTACAGTAAATATACTTTTTCCAAACGAAAATAAAAATCAGCTCTAATTTACTCCTGGGGGGACAAAAAAGTTATTGAAACCTGTAGTAATTACGTGTGTGCGCGTGTGTATACATTCTCTACTTTGTGAGCTCTAGGGGGAACCATCCCCCATTTTTGAAGTCAGGTTGCAGACTGACCACGTACAGCCAGCCATGAGTTGAAAACGCTGAAAAACAGGGACAGAGTATGTGATTCTCTTTCTCATCAGGCCCTTCTTAGGTCTACCGAATGTAGATACTGATTTAATTGGTTACCAGGACCAGGCGAGGCCAGAAAGGCCAGGCGAGGCTTAGGTGTGGAATCCCTATGATTTCACATGCATCAGGTTGGTCTTAGACTATTGGTCTCTAACAGTTCCTACAGAAGAACACAGAAGAAGAATGAGCTAACCACCACACAAACATCACTTACAAAATGATGAGAGCTGTTACTCCTTTTAAAGCTTTATGCCACTTAATTTGTTTAGTCCAAATTTGCTCAAGTGATTATCAGTTTGCCCAGCTAGGAAACAAGGCAAGGTCAGCCACCTGGCTCCAGACCACACAGGAAGGAAGATCCTTCCTGCCTGTGCCCCTGATCTAATTTTATTTTCCTCATATGCACACCAACATAATTCATAGATATGCCTGCTTTATGCCAACAAACACGAAAAATCTACTCAATCCAAATCGTAAGAATCTGTTTTATTTTTTCTTTAGTTATTAGAGATAGTCTTCCCTCAACAATGAGTACTGTTTAAAAAAAAAAAAAACTAAACTAGTTGTTTTGCTATAATGTTAAATTTATGGAAGATAGTACAAAGTGAGACTTCTCACACAGCCTTTACCCAACTTCCCCTAACGTTAACTTAACGTCTTATATTTTAACTATGATACATCTGCCAAAACTATGAAATTGACATTAATATGATTTTTTCCACATATGTCTTTTTCCTGGTCTAGGGGCCAATCACAATATCACATTGTATTTAGTTACCATGTCTCAATCCTCTCTCATCTGTGACAGTTTCCTAATCTTTCCTTGTTTTCTCAGGTCCTCGATACTTCTGAGGTACACTGGTCACATATTTTGTACAATGTCTCTTTTTTTGGTTTTAGTATTATTAGACCAGGGTTGTGTTTTTTAAAAGAATACTGTGGTTATAAGTTTTGGAAAGAACACCACAGAACAAAGTTCCCGGCTAATTACATCAGAGGCTACCTGTTATCGGCACGATTCATCATTGATGAAGTTAAACTTGCACCCGGTTAAGGTGTGGTCGGTCTGCTCGTCTCCTTCACTGCAAAGTTGCTATTTTCTCCTTCTTGTCCTCTGTTACGTGGCCTTAGGTCACTAGGTGCAGTCCATATTCAAGAAGAGGGGAATTAAAGTCCACCTCCTTGAAGAGGCTGGTCTACATATACTATTTGTAATTCTTCTGCAAGGAAAAGTTGTCCCTTTCTTCCATTGATTTAATTGAGCATTCTTTTTTTTGTTTGTTTTTAGATAAGCTCTATGCCATACATGGGGCTTGAAACTTGTGATCCCGAGATCAAATGTCGCATGCTCTTCCAAGTGAGACAGCCAGGTGCCCCATACGATCACTTAGTTACATCAACATGGAGTAATGGGTATTTGCTGTATCTTTACATTATAATCCGATACTGTCACTTAATAGTGACATTATTATTATTATTATTATTATTATTATTATTATTATCTGTTGCTTACATTGTTCCTGCTTTGGCCACTGGGAAGCCTTTTCATGATAATAATGTCCAGAAGGTAACTGGCAATTTTGTAGTATATGGCACAGTAGGAAGTCCTATTTTGGGTATTTTAACAGGATACCAATTAATGTATAATGAATCTGTCTTTAAGTTATACATAGAAAAAAAAATCAGCTGAAGGCCGAGGACAAATTAAAATAACAAAGTTTAGTTATGCTCTTTGTACACTTTAAGAATAATTACCATGTGACGTCGAAACAATCACATACTGAGAAATGCAAATATCTCCTTGACAGGATGTGTAATTACGAGTACGTAATAAACCAGCTGGAATTACCACAAAATGTAAAGCTGTAAGAATCTTAACGGTCTGCACTTCCTCACTTCCCGTTCGTTCCTGCACCCCCAGAAATCCAACATTTACCTCCACAGAAACCACTGTGAGCTCACAGGTGATAATCGGCCAAAGGCAGCCTCTACTCCCAGCCTCTTCGAGTTGACCCCAGCAGCACCTGACATTCCTGTCCCCTTAGCAGTGTGGTGCGCCCAGCGAAACAGGACCACTTCTCACGGCTTCAACAATCACTTACCTACAACCTTCCTCTTCAGGGTGATTTCTCCTCTGAGCTACAGATGCATATATCCCACTGAACAGCATGAAACCCAAATCTGCCTTTTATCTCCAGCCATCTCTTCTGAGCGCCTCCTTTCACTTAATTACACCGCTGTCCAACCCATTACCAGAGGGGCATCCTGCAGACATTCTAAAATCTTCCCCTTTCCTCGCCTCTTTTTAACGATTTATTTATT
This sequence comes from Herpailurus yagouaroundi, assembly GCF_014898765.1. NCBI lineage: Eukaryota > Metazoa > Chordata > Mammalia > Carnivora > Felidae > Herpailurus > Herpailurus yagouaroundi. The sequence continues at coordinate 4,214,100 of NW_024412438.1, read as the reverse complement.
TATTTATTTATTTATTTATTTATTTATTTATTTATTCATTCATTCATTCATTCATTCATTCATTCATTCATTTATTTTTGAGACAGAGAGAGACAGAACATGAGCAGGGGAGGGGCAGAGAGAGAGGGAGACACAGAATCCGAAGCAGGCTCCAGGCTCTGAGCTGTCAGCAAAGAGCCCGACGCGGGGCTCGAAATCACGGACTGTGAGATCATGACCTGAGCCGAAGTCGGACGCTCAACTGACTGAGCCACCCAGGCGCCCCCTCCTCCCCTCTTTTTAAAATCTACTTCTTCTGAATATGTTTTCTCCATCACTACCTTGGTTCAGGCTCCCAGAAGATTCTGCTGGGGCAATTCCCAAACTAGTACACCTGATCTCTCCCCGGTACATGTACCACAGTGTTGTCAATTTAATCTCAGCAAATCATCCTGCTTTAAAACCTTTAACTTCCCATTGCCCACAGGGTAAACTCTAAACTCCCTACAATCTTATATAATAAACAAGAGGCTTTATGATCTGTCTCCTGTCTTTCCAGTCTCATCCTGTGGGTTCCATATCAGACTGTAAACAGTTACCTAAGCACACTATGAGGTCACTAAGACCCTGAAAAGCTTCTTTCTCTGTAAGAAATAGTCTTCATCCTTTATTCTTTGCACACTAAACTAAAAACTAGGAGTCTTTCTAGCTCCTCCTAGGTGAGCCCCTCTCTTGTCTGCCCCCGAAACATGTTGTGAACATATCTTCAGGAGTTATCAGTCAGTATTTAAGATTTGTTTTTTTAACATTAAAAAAATAGTTTTAACATTTATTTTTGAGAGACAGGGCACGAACAGGGGAGGGGCAGAGTGAGAGAAGGAGGGAGAGGTAGACACAGAATCCAAAGCAGGCTCCAGGCTCTGAGCTGTCAGCAGAGTCCGAGGTGGGGCTCAAACTCATGAACCATGAGATCATGACCTGAGCCAAAGTTGAATGCTTAACTGACTGAACCACCCAGACGCCCCACGTAAGATTTTTTTTTTTAAAGAAACTTTTTTTTTTTAAAGTTTATTGATTTTGAAATAGAGAGAGAAAGAGCCTGCGTACGCACATGTGTGGGAGGAGCAGGGAGAGAATCCCGAGCAGGCTCCATGCTGTCAGCACGGAGCCTGATCCGGGGTCGACCCCGAGAACCCTGAGATCATGACCTGAGCCTAAACCAAGTGTCAGATGGCCCAACCAACCAAGCCAGCCAGGCACCACTGTTTAAGATTTTAGGTGATCTCTACACACAAAGTGGGGATTGAACCCACAACCCTGAGGTCGAGAGTAGCATGCTGTACCTACGTAGCAGCCAGGCGCCCCTGGAGCCATGGATAATTATTTGTAAACATGCCTATGTTCTCTGAGTAAGTGTAAATTCCTTCTGGCAGCAAATCACATCTTACTCATGATTTTATTCCCTGCTCCTGGCAAACAACAGACAATAACTGTGGAAGGGATAGCCATCATCATTAATAATTAAAATTAAAAAAAATACATAAAGCTGTGCCAAAACAAAGTTCTGACTTTCAAAGAGATTAAATTAGAAGATACCCCAGGCTTTAGTTAGTAATTTTTTCTTATAACTTTCCTTAACTAAAAATCATTTTCTCAACTGGTTTTAAGAACTAGGATACGTAACCAGTTTTCATGTCTACTTGAAAAAGTTCCTAGTAGAAAATCAAGACACATTTCTACTCACTTATCAAAAGAGTAATTGTGAAGAAGACGCAGAGGCTCCACGAATTTGCGGATTTGTGATACAATAAAGAATGTATCTGTTCTCCGTCTGATTCTTGGCTTCAAAAACCCTTAGAATTTCCTGAGTGATACAAGGGTCTTTGTTATGCCAAAGAGCTGACTTAAGGTGGACCCTGGGTAGCCTCAGGGTGGGGCTGCTCACTACAAAGACCAATCACAGGATTAGAGGGCTGAAATTTGGGGCCAGCCCTATCTACAGTGGGGGGGGGGGTGGAGTGGGTAGAGATAGGGTTCGAGCACACAGCCAGTGATTTAATTAATCATGCCTATGTAATTAGGCCCAATCAACACTCTAGACACAAAGGCCTGGCATTGCTCCCCGGTTGGTGAACACAGTGGTGTGCCGGGAAGGCGACACACCCTGATCCCACAGACAGACACCGGGCAGGGAGGCTGTGTGTCCTCCACCCTAGGCCTTGTCCTGGGAATCTCTTCAATTCCTGATCTGCATTCTTTAGGACAATAAAACTGTAATCCTATGTACAGTGGTTTCAGTAACTTCTGAGTTGTTGTACGAAATTATCAAAACTTGAGGGTTTGTGGGATTGTGGGAAGGCCCAAATTTGCAGCAGTCTAGACAAGAGTGTAGGTGGACTGGGGTCACTGAAACTTGCTCCGGCACAGGAAGTGGGGGCAGTCTTTGAAGGACTGTGCCCTTAAAATTGCAGGGTCTTTCCTCAACTCCAGAAAACTAGCGTCAGAACGGTGACTTCAGAGATCTTAATGTTTTTGTTATTTTTTTTAAGAGGGAGGAGACAAATTCTTACTCTTAAGGCAGATATTTTCCCACGTTAGACCTGTACCTCCTGAGGACCCTGCAACCAGGCTCACATCCATCCTTTCACCCCACCTCCTGTAGCCGGTCTCCTGGGTGACTTTAGCGTTTGCGCGGCTAACACGTTCAACCACCCTGTCTGTCAGCTCGCTTCACTTCCGCCTCGATTTCCCTACCTGTTACAAGCTCCTTCTCACAACTCTTAGATTAGAGGCCTCAAACTAAAATGTTCCTTGGAGGGGCGCCTGGGTGGCGCAGTCGGTGAAGCGTCCGACTTCAGCCAGGTCACGATCTCGCGCTCCGTGAGTTCGAGCCCCGCGTCAGGCTCTGGGCTGATGGCTCGGAGCCTGGAGCCTGTTTCCGATTCTGTGTCTCCCTCTCTCTCTGCCCCTCCCCCGTTCATGCTCTGTCTCTCTCTGTCCCAAAAATAATAAACGTTAAAAAAAAAATTAAAAAAAAAAAATAAAATGTTCCTTGGAGACAGATACACACTTCAATATCTGAACTGAGCCAGATACAGCACACCACAAGGAAATGGTGTGGACTGAGACGAATTGAATAGCGCCTGCCCCAACAGAGTGGGGGGGGGGGGTGCCATTGATGTCATCCAGGAAATGGGAATTGGGGATTAACTTTTGCCAGATGTTCTGCTTTTTATTTTCCTTTCTTTTTTTTTTTTTTTTTTTTTAAATTTTAATGTTTATTTTTGAGAGACAGAGCATGAGCAGGGGGAGGGGCAGAGAGGGAGACACAGAATCCCAAGCAGGCTCCAGGCTCTGAGCTGTCGGCACAAAGCCCGACGCAGGGCTCGAACCCACGAACTGTAAGATCATGACCTGAGCCGAAGTTGGACGCTTAACCGACCGAGCCACCCAGATGCCCCTGTTCTGGTTTTTCTTTTAAAGGAAAGCAGATTTCTGAACTTTGTGTGAAATCTCCAGAGTTTTAAGCCTTGGCAATTAATTTTTAAAAACCTGAAGAGATCACAAATGGTTACAGACAAACCAAAGGGTGATGGCTTTTAACCACTGCTTCTTTATTACTTTTTTATTTCAAGTTTTTATTTAAATTCTAGTTAGTTAGCATACATGGTAAATAACCAATACTTTAAATGGTGCGGTTCCTCAGGGCTGTCTGAGGCCCCGGATTCCGGGTCTATCCCCTCCTTCGGGGAACATCATCCATCACACTGTGACAGATCAACAGACATATGAACGCAGCAACTGTTTTGTTCCAGTGAAGCAAACCAGCTCACACACAACTGGTAAGCAGAAGAATACCAGGATGATATGGTCACTGAGCAGGCTCACACACGATCTCAACAGAGTGAGCCAGGGAGCACCGCTCCTCGTCAGAGCACCGGCCACAGATCACCCAACACGTGCTTTTCCCCAGATCTTCCTGCAAAAGAGCCAAACGAGGACGAGAAACCAGAACCAGCCGTATCTAGCATCACTTCTTTTAATCTGCCAGCGACATGCTTTTGTGTCCACAACTGAGTGGCTCTGACCCTTCTCTAATCCCCTTCTATCAAGTTACCTTCGTCTTTTCCTGAAAAGTTAAATGCTATGTTTACTGTAGTCTTTCTTTCTTTATCAAACAATTTGTCTTTTTAACTGCTGCTGGCATTTTCTAGAATTATTAGTTTTCTTGGTGCTCTGGGTACAAAGTTGCACACATTTTGAGAATCTGCTCCCGACTTTATCTTTTCTAGAAGCCCTTTTATTTTTTGTAAGTGATATTGACAGTTTCTCAGAACCTCATAGTGAAACACCCCTATCTCCAGCCAAAACAGCTTTATTGAGCTCAAGAATCAGATCTCCAACTGCCTGCTGTCTCCCCGCTTGAACGTTCTAAAGATGTTCTAAGACATTCCAAAGTTCACGCGTATTAAAAGAGCAAAGTGTGCCTCCCTATGTATGCCTCCTCCAGGTGGCACCACGCCGACCCCTGCAATGTCCCTGCAGGGGTCTGCCCACACCACACGCCTCCCCGCCACCACCACCGACAGACTGCCAACCTCCCTACAACCAGCTCTCTCCTCCACAAGTGAACGTTCACACACGAGCCAGGATGATCCTTTAAAGAAGCGACTCTAAAATCAGTACTCCTCTGTCTCTCGCCTAAGCCTAGTGTAAAACCTAAGCTCTCTGAACACGGTCTGGCTGCTTTCTTCACCCCCAATTCTCGCACCGTCCTGTGTTCCCTGTCCTGCCACCGTGACCCGGCCACCAAGGTCTTCCAATACATTTAGGTGTTAGATAGTAAAGAGTATCTCTAGATACTCCTCTTTCTCAGCCCAGCATCTTCAAACGTGCTCTTTACTCAAACTTCAGCCTGAGAAGCGGCGGCTTCTCATCCTTCAAGCTTCAACTTTTCATCCTTAGGCTGTAACCAATAACTTTACCTAAACAGGCGCCCCCCTCCCGGTAACGACCCATCCTGACACTGTAGTATCAACTTGACAGCATTTCCCCCCGATTATGCCTTTCCTTGTGAGCTTACCACTCTACTACTGGTCTTGTGTCACTAGGGCTGACAGTTCACGGGGCCTGACCTCATGTCTTGACGCCAGTGACTGGAAGAGTGCCACACGTTCTAGACTTTAACAACTAAGTGAGGGAGTCAATGAGTGAGTACAATTGTCTCCCCAGCTAACTGCTGCTCGGCCTTCAGGTAACAAACAGTTTAGAGTCACCTTGTCACGGACGGCTTGCTGAGTCAGGCCCCCTTCCACACTCCGTGTTTTCTTTTCTTTTTCTTGCTTGAACGCTCTGATCACATCTCTAATGACATTTAACATGTACATTTTTGTTCATCGCCTATCTCCTCCTCTGTAAGTCCCATGAGAACAATGTATTTGTGTGCCTTATTCCTCACAAGAGCCCACAAAGTAGAGTGCCTGACAAACTGATACTCAGTGACTTATTCATCAAAAATTTGCTGAATGAACCTAATTAAAACTTAGGAATTTTTCTTCTCTTTATTACATCGTTAGAAACTAAAGAATGCTCAGTTTCTCAACAAAAATGGCTTTTTCAAAATTTCGTGAATAATGAACATCATAAGCAAAAACACATTAGAGGGGTTTATCATTTCCTATAATGCCTAAGTTTTTAATCTTTTGGGGAATGATTTTACCAATTAACATCTGCGCACTTACAATGTGCAAATCACTTCAATACACACATTATAATCTCATTTACTTCTCACGATAACCCTATTGTTACCATTTTATAGGAAGAGGTATGGAGGCTTAGAGAATTGACTTGGAGAATGTGATGCAATTTATAGATTTTTTTCCCCTGAAAAGTACGCACAAGCACACATACACGATTGTACTTATAACTCTACAGAGGTTCCGCAGACTTCCTAGAGTTACCTACAACCAAACCCCCAGAGCTGAGATCTCTGATAAAGACCTTCTGACTCACAGATGCCTTCTTTCTACATGAATGGGCAATGCTTCCACTTTCTTGTTTCCTATCTTTGTTTCAGTTCTTACGAGCTCTGCAGGTGTTTCAAATGTATCATGCAGATTTGTTTTATGTCATTTCATATGCGACTGAAGCAGCTTTTGTGAGGATACCTAGAGATCACTCTGCAGAATGAAGTCCCTTTTATGATGTTGATAATTTTGAAAGCCTAGATTTTTATTATGAGACACACTGGGTTGACATTTCTTCCTGTAACATAAACTCACTTATAATTATTAGATTAGAATATATTAAAAGTCCTGCACAGCTGCCAACAACACCCATGGGCCATTTCTCCCTAAAGAAACTGTAACCGCCTTTTTGCGTAAGAAAGAAGAATCATTTTTCCTGGTTTCCAAAACTTGAGTGTTGTTTGTTTTTGTAACGGTACCTCTTCTCAAAATTCAGAGTTAATGCAAAGACAGGCCTTATCTTACTTCTCACATGTACCAAAAACAAGAACGCTGAAGATACCATGCCACATCTATTTATACAAACCAAACCGTTAAGAGTTCACATACACGCATCAGGCAACCTGAGGGCCAAGTCCTCTCCTTTCCCAACACAAACAACAGGCAGCGAAGGAGCCCTCCTTACCTGTCGCGGTCTGCACTGCCCTCTCGCCGGAAGGCAGTGGCTCCTTCCTGTGAGGCCGAGTGAGCGAAGTGTCCTGTGCAGAAAACAGTCCAGGACTGTCAGCTAGTCTCTTCCGGCCGCTGGAGTTCGGGTTGGGGACTCGGCAGCTGCCTATTGCACTTGTGAAAAGGTTTGTATGCTCATCGCTGCTGGCCGGGTCAGAGCTGGGAGTGAACCCTCCCAGGGATAAGCTCGGAGAACTCTCTGAACAGTCGATCTGTAAAGGTGTTTGCAATCCCAAAGCCAGTGGACTAGATTCTGAAGGCTCTCGGTGGACCCACTGTTCTTCTCGATTTATTAAGCTTTTCGAAGGAGAGAGATGAGGGCAGGACATATGACATCGGTGCTTTTCCTTATGCTTATATCGCTCTCCAACGGTTTCCTTCCCAAATCGATAGCGTTTCAAGGACTCCAAAACAGATCTGGAAGAGCCGGCGTCCATGGAAACCTGGGGTTGCTCAGAAGAGCGGTGTTCTCTGTGCTTGTGACGGTGCCTATGTTTGTGCTCGACCATCCAACCATAGGCCATCTCGGGAGGGACGCTAGGGTAGGTGCTCATGGAAAGGAGAGGAGTCCTGCTGGTCGTGAGAAAGGCCTCCTGTCGCAGTAGCTTATGCTTTTTCTTATGGTATTTGGTGGGGTTGAGAAGTAAGTGACCAGCATGCATGTAGGAAGGAGGTGGAAGCGGAGGAGTGAAAGAAGGAGACGGAGGAGGGTAGAGAGTGGGGGGGTACCTTCCATAGTAACCTAGTCCCAGGGGAGTGGCTGTAAGGGGTGACGGAGAGTAAGGCATGCCGTAGGACGGATAGAATCCTGTACCGGAAAGAGGAAAACTAAGGCTGTGCATGAAGGGCATTTCGGCCATTGCCTCCCTCATCTTAGGGGGTCTCCCTCTCTTCTTTTTTAAGTCAGGTTTTCGAATGTAGTGCAAAGGGTCCAAGGGGAAAGAAGGATGTGTATAGAAGCTATTAAAGTTGATGCGAAAAATAGTGGGCAGCAGGTCTCGGGGGATAAAATGATGACTTCGATGGGTGATTCGAATTTCACTCAGACGACTTATCAGTTCCTCCAGATCTGCAATAAAGTCTGGATCCTGTCTGCTTCGGAGCTGGGGGTATTTCTTTTTCCGTTTTCGTTTCTGCCTCTTCGTCTTGTCATAGCTGAGGTAATCGTGATTCCTGCGCTTACATTTGTGTTTATGTTTTTCTTTAAGACTGCTCAGGACTGTAGAGGTTTCAGGGGGAATCAGAGAAACATGCTCAAAAGAATGCCGCCTCTTTTTCTGTCCACAAAACTTCTCTGCTCTGTCCGAAGTGCTGTTATTGTCGGTTCCGATTCCACTATCGCTGGGAATGGTCTCGTCGCTGTGAGACTCACTAATGGGAGAAGGAGTGGCCTCCTTCAGGGAGGTGAGTTCACTTAAGTGGGAGGGAGAATTCGGCAACAAAGTAGGAGGAGACAGTCGCCTCCTCCCCTTCGAGGCCTTCTTCATTGCAAGCGTCTGGATCATACTGCCCTGTCTGGAGTGTAAATGCAGATACGGCACTGAACTGGGTTCCACGAAGCCCGCGTCACTGCTCACAGGGCTCTGACCCCCACTAGTCCCAGAAGACTGGGAGCACACAGGTGACGGGAGAATCTCTGACCCACTAGCAGAGGAGGGCAGCAAAGGGGGAAGGATCTGTCCCAATGCCGAGCCAGCTGCCTGCTGAGCAGTTTGCTCAAGGACAGCAAGGCTGGGAGGGCTGCCAGAAAGAATGCCGTTTAAGACCGTTTTTGGTTTTCGACCCCTTCTCTTTCCTATGTAAATGGTTCCTTTCTTGCTGACGTTTATCTGCTGGCCCAATTTAGAGCCAAACGTGGCGGCAAGACTGGACACTGTATTATGGAGTTTGGATTGCACTTTCCCTTTACTACTTGATTCTACGGAGCTTGACAGAATCTGATTCAGCAGTTTCTTCCTCTTCAAAGTCTTCATTTTATTTATTTTGCGGATAATTGTTTTCATTAGCTGTCCGTTGTTTCTCTTGGTCATTTTTTTATCTGGATCCCTCTCTAGGTCACTCATGCTGCAGACAGCGGGCCTATGCCTGTCGTCCAGATCGTCTGGGTCCTGAAGCTGATCCTCACTCTCAAAGAAATCACTGCTGCTCCGATGGTTATCGCTTTCAGACTCCAGCTTGCTTGGACTCTCGGTGGCAACAAACGGAGCCACGGATAGTACAGGCGGCTTCATCTTGACTGGTGACCTCATCTGCCTCTTCGGTCTGCCTCTCTTTTTCGGAAAAGGAGACACAGAGAGACTTTGCTTGAAGGAAGGAATTTCGATTTCTGGCTGTAAGATCGGGGGTTCCTGTTCTTCCTTAGACTGCAAAGAAAACACTTTAGAGGCAGGGATTTTTAAAGTCCTCTTAGGTGGCCCTTCCAGTTGAGGCATCTCCTTAGCTTTAGGTCTTCCCCTCTTGGGCTTATAAATGTCAGACAAAAGGTCACTAGACACACACATACTGGAGGAGAGCTTGTGAGTAGCAAAAGCCTTGTGAGCGGGTTTTTCGCTATCAGTTAGGAGAGCAAGAGACGGGGCCGTGGACTTGCTCAGCTTTGGCAATCGGCGTTTCAGGAAGTCATGATCTACAAACGAAGATGGTCCGATGTTTTTCATAAACTTGGCTGGCTCAGAATTACTACCTGATAGCGAGCTACAGGCAACATTCTTAAAAAGCTCTGATCTTTCTAACTCTAGCCCTTTGGGAGACCGGCACGTGCTTCTCGCCACCACTTTAGTCCACCGAGGTTTCCTTCCTTTCCGTTTTTTCAATGGTTTCGACTGCAAACTCGTGCCTAGGCTTTCAGCCACTTGGCAGTGTTTGTCCGACGCACCTACTGCACCAAGTTTTAGAAAGGGCTTGTTACTAAATAAACTAGTGAAGTTAACAACCGAAGGGGTAATTGCGTGAATACTGGAGTCGGAAGTCAAACTTGGCTTTTTTCCCAGGGAAGAGCTTATTCTTGGAATATCTAGATGCGCGGTTTTTGAATCAGTTAGCTCTTTATCAATCCCTTTACATTCGATGTTCATGCTGTGACCCACGGACCTATGACCAATGTTCAAGTGGGTACTTTCAGGAGTAAACTGGTTCTTTCCAACAGATTCAGAAATTTCTTCCATTAATTCTGTGGAAGGACTTAAAAGCAATGGATTAGGGGCCAGCTGTGAAGTTTCAGGGGGACTTCTGGTTAGAGGGTTGACAGATACGGTGGGCGATGGGGACGGGAGACTGCTCTCTCCTACTGCACTGAACGGGGATTTTGCTGTGGATGCGTCTGAAGCAGCTCCCATCTGAAAGTCCGGAGAAGTGCAGTACACGGGAGGTTGCTTTTCATGCTTTGAGGTTTCATAAGGCCCCCTGTCACTGGATGAGAAACTGTCTTGCTGAATGCATGTTCCTTCGCTGAACATTTCTTTCTCCAAATTGATGATTTCTTTTCGAACTGAGAACTTTTCCAATATGCTTTCTTTACTCTGCCGTATAACATTCTTCTCAAAAGTTTTGCTGGTGGTGCTGTCTTTCAGGGATTCAGAAAGTTCCTGACTTTCATGACTACTGATGTTTGTACTACAAGAAGCCTTAAGTGGTTCCTGAGTGGGGAGCAGTGCTTCGGCTTTAAGGTTTATGGCATCTTTACTGACCAGGCCTGCCATAGAGCAACTCACCAGTCTCTTTCCCATGTCCTTGTTAACTAATCCCATTGCTGAATTTGCTACAATCTTCTTTGCACAGTCCTTGGCCACTAGGCCGACAGTAGAACTCAATTTCTTTCCCAAGTCTTTATTAACCAGCCCAACCACAGTGCCAAGTCCTAACTTCTTTCCAGAGTCCTTGTTCACTAACCCTGGAACAATCCCAATTCCTAGCTTCTTTCCTGAATCCTTGCTCAGCAGTCCTACTGTAGTGACAGTTCCTGGCTTTCTGCCTAAGTCTTTATTAATGAACACCGCCGTAGTGCCCGTTCCTAGTTTTTTCACAGAGTCCTTATTGACCAATCCTACTGTTGCATTAAACACTGGCTTTTTCCCAGGATCTTTAGTTACCAATCCAACTGCTGTGCTGATGGCTGGTTTTTTTATTAAGTCCTTATGTAGTATTCCAGCTACAGAGCCAACGCCTGCTTTCCGGATCAAATCTTTGCTAACCAATCCCGCAGCAGTGCCAGTTCCCAACTTCTTCGGTTTAGTCTTGGAAGACTTAGAGGGAGGGCAAGTTGCGATGAGCTGTGCCAACTTCTCTGTTACACTCGTTCCTCCATTAAGTAATGCTCGGTCCTTTAAATCAGGCTCCCGGCTCCCAACAAGAGTAGATGATGTTGCATTAATGTAATCTGTCATTTCTGAGTGTACTGGAGACAGCTTCTTCGACAAAGGACTGTTTTCTCCCTGTGAATGAAGACGGATGCCTTCTTCGGATTGGCATTCAATGGCTGCAACATCACCTGCTTTCTTGTACAACTTTGAAGGGTCCTAAAATTTGAACAAGAAACAGGTTTCAGAGAGAGTAAACCTTGCATCACACTTCGGTTTAGCATTAAAACTGAACAACCTGGCTGATCACATATCAGATAAAACATAGGCAAGAGTGCTTTATTTAAAAAGGTTTATTTAAAAACCTAACTAATGTTAAACACCATGTCACCATATAGGAGTTCCTCTGCTGCTGTATCAGAGGCTAGCAAAACGTTACCTGTGCTGACTCTCAACCACACACACTTATATATTACTCAACATTTAAAAATAACCTGATTTTTTTTGACATTGTTTGAAAATGGCAAATTAGCAATCTACTCTTACCTTACTTTAGACTGAACATTTGCATACAAACATCCTATTTTTAAAAAGATAAGTATTGTTAGTTACAATAACCAATGGCACTCTTTTAAAATTAATAGTTCACTGGGGCGCCTGGGTGGCTCAGTCGGTTAGCTACCCGACTTTGGCTCAGGTCATGATCTCCCGGTTCGTGAGTTTAAGCCCTGCGTGGGCCTCCCTGCTTTCAGCGCAGAGCCCGCTTTGGATCCTCTGTCTCACCCTCTCTTTGCCCCTCCCCCGCACGCATTCGCTCTCAAAAATAAATACACGTTAAAAAATATATACTTAAAATAAAATAATTGTTCACTGCCTACCTCCTTCATTGACAGCAAAGATTTCAAACCAGTGCTGTACAACCCCTAACCTACTTCCACTCCTTTAACTCATTCTCAATTATAGTTTATTTTTATTTTTTCAATGTTCATTTATTTTTAAGAGAAAGAGCGCAAGTAGGGGAGGGGCAGAGAGAGAAGGAGACACAGAATCCGAAGCAGGCTCCAGGCTCTGAGCCGTCAGCACAGAGTCTGATGCAGGGCTTGAACCCACGAACCGAGCCCAAGTTGGACGCTTAACCGACTGAGCCACCCAGGTGCCCCTCAGTTATAGTTTTGAAAGAACAGTCAAGTTCTCTCTTAATGTGAGAGGAATAAAAAAGACAGTAAAATACATTCACATTTTCTATACAATGCACTTTTATATAACATTTAGGGGGCATCTGGGTGGCTCAGTTGGTTGAGCATCTGACTCTTGATTTTGGTTCAGGTCATGATCATGAGTTCGAGCCCCAAGTCAGGCTCTGTGCTGACAGTGAAGAACCTGCTTGGGATTCTCTCTCTCTCCTTTGCTGTCTGCCCCTTCTGTGCACATGCTTTCTTCCTCTATCTCTCTCTCAAAATAAATAAATAAACTTGAATAAAAAGATTTGTATCACATTTTGGAGTTGGAAGTAACTTTTAAGTCATTAACATAAATTGTTACCCAATTCAGGAATTCTCACCATACACTTCACAAGTGAATTAATTACTTCACACAACAATCTGTTTTACTTTTGGATAACAATTAAAGAGTTCTTTTTTTTTTAGAAAAGCAAAGCTGGAGGCATCCCGATTCTGGACTTTAAGCTACATTACAAAGCTGCAGTGATCAAGACAGTATGGTACTTGCACAAAAACAGACACATAGATCAACGGAACAGAAAAGAAAACCCAGAAACGGAACCACAACTATAGAAGTCAACTAATCTTCAACAAAGCAGGAAAGAATAACGAATGGAAAAAAAGACAGTCTCTTCAGCAAATGGTGTCGGAAAAAACTGGACAGCAACATGCAGAAGAATGAACCTGGACCACTTTCTTAGACCGCACACAAAAGGAAATTCAAAATGGATGAAAGACCTAACCACGAGACAGGAAACCATCAACATCCTAGAAGAACACAGGCAGCAACCTCTTTGACCTCCGCCGCAGCAACTTCTTACTAGACACGTCACTGGAGGCAAGGGAAACAAAGGCAAAAATGAACTATTGGGACCTCATCAAGATAAAAACCTTCTGCACAGCAAAGGAAACAATCAACCAAACTACAGAATGGGAAAAGATATTTGCAAATGACATATGTGATAAAGGGTTAGTATCCAAAATCGAGAAGAACTTCTCAAACTCAACACCCAAAAAACAAATAATCCAATTAAGAAATGGGCAGAAGACATGAATAGACACTTTTCCGAAGAAGACAGCCAGATGGCTAACATGCAGGAAAAGATGCTCAACATCACTCATCAGGGAAATACAAATCAAAACCACAAGGAGATACCACCTTGCGCTTGTCAGAATGGCTAACATTAACAACTCAGGCAACAACAGATGTTGGGAGAGGATGCAGAGAAAAGGGAAACACTCATACACTGTTGATGGATGTGCAAACTGGTGCAGCCACTCTGGAAAACAGTCTGCAGGCTCCTCAAAACATTAAAAATAGAACTACCCTACAACCCAGCAATTACACTACTGGGTATTTATCCAAAGGATACAAAAGTACAGATTTGAAGGGGTACACATGCTCCCCAATGTTTATAGCAGCATTATGAACAACAGTCAAATTATGGAAAGAGTCCAATTGTCCAATGACTGATGAATGGATAAAGAGGTGGTATTTGTATGTATGTGTCTATATATTAAAATATACACATATATAAACTTATAAATATATACATACAATGGAATATTACACAGCCATCAAAAAGAATAAAAGACTAGAATCTTGGGGCGCCTGGGTGGCTCAGCCAGTTAAACGTCTGACTCGTGATCTTAGTTCAGGTCTCGATCTCAGGGCCATGACTAAGCTGTGTGTGTACTTAAAAAAAAAATAATAATAACTGAATCTTGCCATTTGCAATGATGTGGATGGACTAGAGTGTATTATGTACGCTAAGCAAAGCAAGTCAGTCAAAGACAAATACCATATGATTTCTTCCATATGTAGAATTTAGGAAACAAAACAGATGAACATATGGGAAGGGGGAGAAAGAGAGAAAGATAAGAGACTCTTAATGATAGAAAACAAACTGAGGGTTACAGACTGAGGGAGGGGGGTGGGGGGATGGGATAGATGGGTGAGGGCACATTAAGAGGAACACTGGGTGTTGTATGTAAGTGATGAATCACTGAATTCTACTCCTGACACCAATATTACACAATATGTTAATTAACTAGAATTTAAATAAAAATTTTGGGGAAAAAAAGTCTAAAGAAGTAAAAAAGATTTATTTAAATCAAAAATATGAACTTCATCTGACACTGTCAGGGAAAACAAATAATTTTTCTCCCATGTTTCAACATAGATTTTCTTGAACAACTGAAGTATAATTGATGTAAAGAGTTCTTTTTAACCATGAAATAAAAATGAAAGACTTGAACAAATGGAAATACATACTGTGTTTGTGGATAGGAAGACATAAGATGACAATTTTCCCAAAACAAATTTATAAATTTAATGCTATCCCAATAAAAATACCACCAAAATTTCACTCAGGAGTAAGAAAAAATATAAAATTCTTTTGAAAAATTAGACAAGCAAGAATAACTAGCAAAATCTTAAAAAGAAGAAAAGCAGGGGTACAACTGTACCAAATGTAAAATTATTTTTTAAAGCTTCTATCGTTAAACAGTACAGAACTTAACACACAAAAAGACCGAAGAACCAATGGAAGAGGGCGAACAACAAAAAACAAATTCAAGCATACCCAGACATGTACCACATGTAAAATGGTGTAATTTCTATAGAAGGGAAATGGGTAATAACTAGAATACCATATGCATTTAACTACAGGAACCCCACCAGTAGGAGATCAAATCCCTACTGGATTAGATTTTTGCCAAGATACGCTGGCAAAAATAGAACAGCTGCAGAAAACTATAAAATGTACCACTACTTTTTAAGATTTTAAGTAATCTCTATATCCAACGTGGGGCTCAAACTCACAACTCTAAGGTCAACAGTTATACTTGACTGAGCCAGCCAGGCACCCCCTACCACCATTTTAATAGCAAAACTCTAAAATAATTATCTACAGGAGAGTGGCTGATTAAACCAAAGGAATGTGTATAAGAGAGTACTATGAAACTGCAAAAAAAAAAAAAAAAAAACAAAAAAAAAAAAAACACAGCCCCAAAAAACAAGACCCCCAAAAAAGGAGAGACCAACCAACTGCTGTGTGATCCTCTTTAAGAATACGATGTTAAGGGGCGCCTGGGTGGCGCAGTCGGTTAAGCCTCCGACTTCAGCCAGGTCACAATCTCGCGGTCCGTGAGTTCGAGCCCCGCGTCAGGCTCTGGGCTGATGGCTCGGAGCCTGGAGCCTGTTTCCGATGCTGTGTCTCCCTCTCTTTCTGCCCCTCCCCCGTTCATGCTCTGTTTCTCTCTGTCCCAAAAATAAATAAAAAACGTTGAAAAAAAAAATTAAAAAAAAAAAAGAATACGATGTTAAATGAAAGAAAGAATTAGAACAGTGGCTATAAATATACCACCTTACATATAAAGAGGAATATGAATATATACACGTATCTGATCACATTAAACATGGAAGGAAAAAACCGAAAGATTAATAAAAACGGTGACCTACAAGGGGAGGAAAGAGGCCTAGATGTCAGACTTCTCTGCATCTACTTATGGTTCTGACTTTGCAATTAAGTACTTTAAGTATTTAAGAAACAAAATTATATATATAGAAAAATATTCCAAATCTCTAAATATTGAAAACAATGTAAACAAATATATCTATCAAATTAAGTACATAGCTACATGGAAGACGATTATTTTGAATTACTTTAAAACAGTCTTTGGACAATACATTTTAAAGACAAAATGATATCCACAAGAAATCTTAAATTCCATCCAGGGAGACTGATATTAGTGGTAATATTGGTATAATTACTTTGAACCTAGATAGATGGATAATTGATAGATATATAGATCAAATATGTTACTATGTGAATGTCATTAGGAACCAATTTTTTTTTTTTTTAACGTTTATTTATTTTTGAGACAGAGAGAGACAGAGCATGAACGGGGGAGGGTCAGAGAGAGGGAGACACAGAATCTGAAACAGGCTCCAGGCTCTGAGTGGTCAGCACAGAGCCCGACGCAGGGCTCGAACTCACAGACCGCGAGATCATGACCTGAGCCGAAGTCGGCCGCCTAACCGACTGAGCCACCCAGGCGCCCCTAGGAACCAAATTTTTGTAAGAAAAAAAAGGAGACACAATATAAAACCAAAGAGATTAAAACCCCTATAATTTCAAGTTGAAATATTAGAAACGTACAAAGTCTTTAACACACACCCACACTTTCCCCCTTATCTCTATCAAACTGCCTAAATAACAATGAAAATCCAGTAGCAATGAACACCTCTAATACCCAGGACTGTGGTCTCTACCTATCACTTCCCAGTAAAAGGGGAGGAACCAGGGTTCCCTGAAGAACAGACTACATCCAAGTATTAGATAGGAAATGTAGCACAAGAGGATCCTAGTGATGGACGTAAATAGATCTCTGAACTTGTACTAGTCACTCTACTCTTTAATTTGAAATTTACCACAATGAAATGTGTTTATTAAAATAAGTTCTTCCTAAGGGGCGCCTGGGTGGCTCAGTCTGTTGAACATCTGACTTCAGCTCAGGTCATGATCTTGTGGTCCGTGGGTTTGAGCCCTGTGTTGGGCTCTGTGCTGACAGCCTGGAGCCTGCTTTGGATCCTGAATCCCTCTCTCTGCCCCTCCCCCGCTCATGCTCTGTGTCTCTCTCCCTCAAAAATAAATCAACATTAAAAAAAAAAAAAATTAAAGTAAGTTCTTCCTAAGAGTGATGTAGAATCTGCCTTTCTGCAACTATCACTGACTGGTCTGAGTCTCACCTTCTCAAATCACATAGAATAAGTCTCATTGCTCTGCTTTCCAGCAGCTTTTCACCCATGTGATCTCAACCACACAGTCAACCTTCTGCCCCAAATGGCTTCACTTCTTTCTGGTCATTTTCTGACGGACGCGTTTCAGTTTCTCAACACTCCTCTTTACTTTATGGCAACTAAAGGAGAACACAATTCCACCAATAGGTGATCACCTCAGAATTAAGGAAACTTAATTATCTCTTTTGGACTAGACTCTTACAATTTTGCCCAAGGGGAAAATGGACTTTTTTTTGACAGTCTCCTGTACAATTTATAAATACTAAGCTTGTGATTAAACAAACCCCTTACATTTTCCTCCCATTTTACTAAGAAACAATAGGCTCATTCTGTACGTTCATAGTTACTTTTGAAAACTTAACAATTAAGAGGCTTTATAAAGTACTTTGAAATATATTTGTATCTGAAAACTACATTTCTTTTTTATTTTGTTTTTTATTTTTTAAAATTTACATCCAAATTAGTTAGCATATAGTGCAACAATGATTTCAGGAGTAGATTCCCTAGTGCCCCTCCCCCATTTAGCCCATCCCCCCTCCCACAGCCCCTCCAGCAACCCTCAGTTTGTTCTCCGTGTTTATGAGTCTCTTCTGTTTTGTCCCCCTCCCTGCTTTTATATTCTTTTTGTTTCCCTTCCCTTATGTTCATCTGTGTTGTCTCTTCAAGTCCTCATATAAGTAAAGTCATATAATATTTATCTTTCTCTAATTTCAGTTAGCTAATTTCACTAATAATACCCTCCAGTTCCATCCACGTAGCTGCAAATGGCAAGATTTCATTCTTTTTGATTGCCGAGTAATACTCCATTGTATATATACACCACATTTCCTTTATCCATTCATCTGTCGATGGACATTGGGCTCTTTCCATACTTCGGCTATTGTGGATAGTGCTGCTATAAACATGGGGGTGCATGTGTCCCTTCAAAACAGCACACCTGTATCCCATGGATAAATACTCAGTAGTGCAAATGCTGGGTCGTGGGGTAGTTCTATTTTTAGTTTCTTGAGGAACCCCCATACTGTTTTCTAGAGTGGCGGCACCAGCTTGCATCCCCAGAAAACTACAACATTTCTAATGTTAAAACTTACCTGTAAAAATCCATCTTGTACAAACTGAGACTATGTACAGTGAAGTGGATAAAGTTAACAACAGTGAACGGAAGGAGCCAGAACAAATGTTTATACTATATAGTCCCATTCAGGAGGCCCCGGGGGGCTCAGTTGGTAAAGTGTCTGACTCTTGATTTCGGATCAGGTCACGATCTCACGGATTGGGAGTTTGAGCCCCACGTCAGGCTCTGTGCTGACAGCGTGGAGCCTGCTTGGGATTCTCTCTCTCCCTCTCTCTGCCCCTTCCCTGCTCATGCAACTCCCTCTAAATACATACGTAAACTTAAAAAAAAAAAAAAAAAAAAGTCAGGAAAACAGTCCCCCGTGGTATGAGGCAGCGTGGCGTGGGCGGCAGTGAAAGGGAAGGAGCATTAGAGGGTTTGACAGGTGCTGGCAGTGTTGTAGCTCTTAAACTGAACACTGGCCAGAGGGGGTACTGTGGACTGTGAAGATCCACTGAGCTGTCACACGATTTATGTGTGTTTATACTTCAACAAAAGTCATTTTAAAAATTCTGCCTAAAGTGGAGACATATACAGTTCCCATATCCTGCTAAAGGACTGTACTCAAAAGTCTGGGTTTTTGTGTCTGTCAGAAATATTAACTAAAATCAGCCTAAAACACTATCCCACAGTAAACGGTCAATGATGAAAAGAGAAGAAAAAAGATATACGCAGATAATTTAGTTTTGGTTTCAAAGATCTCTTCTTCCAAATTCTGCCGCTGGATAAAGTGAGTCAATGAGATTATATTAATAAGACAATGCAAAACTACCTACGGTGCTGGTGGTAGTAGTCTCTTACATTCCTAAGAACCTTTTAAAATGACAATTGGTCATAAGAAGGGTCATTTTTAACAGAGTATATTATATGTTGGGCAACAAAAAGGATATCTTATCAAAACGTCCCATTAGGCATATAATGTTTTTCAACACAAAAATAGCTTTACTCCAAATATAAAGTTAGGCTTATTTTAAAAAGTGACAAAAGTACTACCATCCATGGATAAACACTTTTACATTTCAGATCTTTCCATCACATGCACAAAAACACATGTACATCCTTGTATAAAAATGGTCCAGGGGCGCCTGGGTGGCGCAGTCGGTTAAGCGTCCGACTTCAGCCAGGTCACGATCTCGCGGTCCGTGAGTTCGAGCCCCGCGTCGGGCTCTGGGCTGATGGCTCAGAGCCTGGAGCCTGTTTCCGATTCTGTGTCTCCCTCTCTCTCTGCCCCTCGCCCGTTCATGCTCTGTCTCTCTCTGTCCCAAAAATAAATAATTGTAAAAAAAAAAATTAATTAAAAAAAAAAAAAAAAAAAGGTCCAAAATGCTTTTTGTTTTGTACCTTGGTTAACTTAAATGCTACAAGAAGACACCTTTCTGTGCAAACAAATCACGAATTAGACTACTGATTCAACGGTTTCACAACAGTCTGCAGTTTATTAAATCAACCTACTTGCTGCTTTTAAAATAACTTCTGGTTATTTATTATTATAAATAGTATATGATAAACATCCAATTACATAAATCTTTGCTATTGTCCGATTATTTCCCTCAGAGAATTGTTAGGTCTAAAGGTATAATATATAGAATAGTTACACATGTTGACCAGCTATGCACCAAAGGGGGGAAAAATTATTTCAAAGGGAAAAAAAAAGTTCATTACAAAAATCCAGAATGGGGGTGTCTGGGTGGCTCAGTCGGTTAAACATCTGACTTCAGCTCAGGTCATGATCTCGCGGTCCGTGAGTTCGAGCCCCGCATCGGGCTCTATGCTGACAGCTCAGAGCCTGGAGCCTGTTTCAGATTCTGTGTCTCCCTCTCTCTGACCCTCCCTCTCTCGTGCTCTCTCTCTCTCAAAAATAAACATAAAAAAACCCAAACAAACACAGAATGTATAAAACAATACATTTCTACAACTCAAGATAATACTTTATGATGTGTGATATTCCATACTGTTAGGCAATGCTTCTTAGAGCAGAAACAACAATACCACCTGATAGCCTGATCCTGATAATTCTGAAATTAAACACTGCCAATTCGGGTGATTTGATTACAGCAATCTTCAAAAATTTTACTATCTGCCATTTCCTGCTCTAGTAAGTTCATGGAGTTCTCATTTCAAATGCCATTATTTCTAGGATTACTTACTATTTAAGTTCATTTTCAAATCTACTTGTTATTGTCCTGTTTTTATCAAATGCCTTTTTGCCCACTTTACACATTTAAACCCCCTCCAGGGGGTCCCCACGCTTACAGTTCTCTGGTTGTAAAGGCCACGTGTTCCTGTGCTAACTTCCCTGCTGCGGGCCTGGGCTCCCGCACCGGCCATACTGTTTTCTGTCTATGGCTTACATTAAGCCATGTGAGTTTTCTGGTGAGACATCAATGTTCTAAATGTGAAGACAAGCCTTTTTACTCCCATTGTCAGTGCTTAAGATTTCACAATCTACAATTTTTTTTTTTTTTTTTTTTTTTTTGCATTTCTATTTACATTTCATTTATTACCTGTTATTGGGAACTTCTGGTGACATGACTTTGCTGGCCGTGTGTACTTCTTCAGCACTGAAACAACTGTTAAAAGGTCCTGGTCCATATTATCTTTCTAAATTGTGGAGTTTATCATTACTGATTTAGAAGAGCCCTTAACCTGTCAGAAATAAGTTCTTTTCTTCTGCCATGTTACACTTATTTCCCTCAACTTATCAGTTGTCTTTCCACTTCCTGTTAGATTTCTTAAAGTTTTATGCATTCAAATACATACGAAAAACTGTACTAAGTACGTTACACGCTCTCTCATCCAATCCTGACTGTAGTAACTGCTGCAGTTACTATAATTGACTTCATTAAATAGAAAAAAGAGAACAGTGTAGATATTCCCTGCCCAGCATCACCTAACCAGTTAAGTGACTGAGCCATGACTTAAACCTAGTCTCATTTCACAGCCAAAGCTTTTAGCCATTACGTTCAATAAAACAGTCTCTCTAGCTCTAATGCTGTTGTCACAGATTACTTGGAAAGGTCATGTCCTTCTGAAGACAACAATCTTCCCTTCATCTTCACTGAATTTTTTTTCTTTTTTCTTTAAATTATTTACCTGTCTTGAATTTTGAAAATAACCTGTGAGTAGGTAAGCAGCCTTTACCTCAGAAGGTCTGTCTGTTTCGAGGATTTCCATTATGCACTTCATGTTAATTCACACTCGGGTCTTTCTTTAAGCTCTCCATTTTACTTCATTCACATTTACGCTTATTTCCGAGCCACTAACACAATGTATGATATTCTAACTTTATAAAAACTTCTAATACTTGAAAAGACTCATTTTTCTTTTTTGTATTCCTGCAGAATTTCCTTGGGTTATTTTATAGTATTATGGAAATATAATCACATACCATAAAATTCCATCTTTTAGAGCACAAATCCAAGGGTTTTTAAGTTCATAGACTTGTATATCCCAAATCACTAATTTTAGAAGATTTTCATAAGGTTTCCTCATTATTTTTGCATATATATACTTAGCGGTGGCCCTGAGATCCATTTGAAGTTTGAAAAAAACTCTAAATGTCTTTAAGTGTATGTGTATGTGTATATATGTGTGTGTGTGTGTGTGTGTATGAAAAAAGATATCTCAACACTAACATTAGCTCTACAATAAGAAAGCAATTTTATCTAGTGAAAGTTTTTAGTATTACTGGATATTTATAATCTTATTCAAACAGATCCTAAACACTTGCTGTCAAGGTTATTTCTAAATATTTCATAAAAAATGTTACATGCATGAATGAAGTTTTTGTTAGCTTTTCTAAATTGATGATATGCAAAAACACTACTGATTTTACTTTATAATCTTGAATTCTTGCTTAATCAGGAACTCATTTTTTTTCAGGCAATAGTTATTAAGTACCTACCGTTTAAGTGCAAAGAATAACACCAGTGGAAAAAATTCCTTTTAACATGGATATTTCATTCTAATGCATGAGCAGGGGAGAGGCAATAAAAAGAGAAGTCAAACAGTCAGTATTTCAGAGGGTGAAATATGCTATGCAGAAAATCAGAGCATGGAAGAGGAGGAAACTCTAGGGTTGGAAATGATTTACAACATTAAAACAGGGTGACAGTAAAGTCCCAATTGAGAAGATCACAATTCCCCAGAAACCCAAGGGCAGTTAAGGAGGGATTTATATACCTGAGAAAAGAGTAATACCCCAAAGATGAAACAGCAAGAGCAAAGGCCCTGAGGCAGGAGGTGCAAGGGCAGACTTCTGTCAGTCCAAGAGAGGGAAGGGAACACCAATAGAAGGTTTTATGTAGAAGAGGTACGTGACCTAATTCTTCATTGGACAATATATATTGGGTGTATACTCAGTGTTGGAGATTTGTGAAAGAATAAAGACAAAAATCCCTGTTCTCACATAGCTTATATTTTAATGGAAGAGGAAAACAATAAAGAAAAACACAGATTTTCAAAATATCATTTGCTAAAAGGTGGTGACCGTTCTGGGAAAAACTGAAGGCTACCAAGAGAGCCAGGAGTCTGCCAAAAACGGGGCTGTGGCACTGGGCGAGGCCTCACTGGCAAAGACCTCAAGTGAGGAAGTGATGAAAGGGAACACCAAGAACACTGGTGGGGCAGGACCTGAGCAACTGAATGGGGACAGGAACGCAACATGTGCGGAGGGGACGATCAGGCAGACGTTTTAGGCCGTTACCAAGGCTTGAGCTTTTACTGCCTGAAAGGGGAAGCACTAGGAGGTTCTGAGGCAGAGGAAGGGCAGAAGGGTGACAAGATTTCATTTAAATCTTCCAACAGGCCCTCCCTCTAGCTGCTTTCTTCCTCGTGCTTCATAAAGTGACCAGGGTCTTGTTAGCAACCCAGAGCAGTTATCCTGATGAGAGATGACAGCGACCATGGACCAGGGTAAAACACCGTACGCGACGAGAAGATCAATCACAAAGACTGTGGTGGAGGACGGAAAGTAAATGTCAGGAGATCAGTCTGGGACATGTTAGGACTGAAATGCCTTCTAAACACCCCAGTAGAGGAGTCTGAGCAGGAAGTTTCAAATCGGAACGGCGGCACATAGATATTTAAAGCCCTGAGACGGGCTGACATAACCAGGTGAGGCACGGCCACGTCAACAGATGAAGAAGAACCAGCAAAGACTAAGGGGCCAGAAGGTAACAACAGGGGGAAAAAAAAAACTTAGCGTGAGTGAACATGCGGTACCCCGGACGTGAGGCCCAAGGGCTGCCACCCCAGTGCTGCTGGTGGATCAAAGAGAAATGACAGCGTGCATCCAGCTACGGGACGTGGCCCCACGGGGTCACTGGTAACCACGCAACAGCACTTTCTGGAAAGCGCGAGAGCAAAAACCTGACGGGAGTGGGTACAAAAGAGAATGGGCAGAGAAAAACGTGAAGTCAAGTAAAGGACAGCAAGGGAACTGAGAAGTAGGCGGTCAGAGTTAGAAGATAAAGTGGAATCAAAGCAGCGTCGTCTTTTTTTTTCAAATGGGGATAACAATGGCATCTTTATTCTCAAAGGAAAAACAGCAGTGAGAGAGATGAAAACCCTCATGGCGTTTAAAATATACGTATGTCTATGGATGTATAAAATCTCCTAGAGAGCCACCTAGTTCCAATGGGATTTGCTGAATCATTTTGTCCTTCTTTCTGTGACATGAAATGCTACACTTTTCATGAACTGAATTCTTTTGTTTTTCTTTTTGAGAGACACAGGGTGTGAGTGGGAGAGGGGCAGAGAAAATCTTAAACAGCCTCCACGTCCACCCAAAGCCTGATGCGGGGCTAGATCCCACAAGCCTGGGACCATGACCTGAGCTGAAATCCAGAGTCGGACACCTAACCGACTGAGTCACCCACGCACCCCCACGTGCATATACGCGCGTCTGTTGCTATATACTCCATTCTGGGTCACTGATTTTCTGTCTGTCCATGCACCACTACCACAACGTGCTGGACATTTCAACCTGGTTTCATGTCCTGGTAAGACAGATTCCTACACGTTACTGCTCTTTTCAGCAATGTCACTGCTGCTTATTTTTCCATATAAACCTTGTAAGCAACTAATCTAGTGCCAAAAAACCTAGGTCATTTTAATTTTCATGGTTAAATCTGCCAATACCCCAAAGAAGTGAAGTGAGGGACTCGTGCTGATATCTGCGCACTGATGTCCACAGCAGCATTATTCACAAATAGCCAGCAGGAAGATGCACATCCGTCCACGACCACTGGCAGGTGAAGGACAGACAAAATGTGGCATACGCATACAACTACTTGTTACTCAGACTTAAAACAGAAGGAGAGTTTGACATATGTCATACAACATGGATGAACCTCGAGGATATTAAACTAAAAGGAAGCAAGCCAACCACAAAAAGACCAATACTCTAGGACTCCACTGATAGGAAGTACCTGGAGTAGTCAAATTTAGAGAGACACACAACAGAATGGCAGCTGCCACGCACTGCAGAGAAAGGTAGTCACTGTTCAGTGGGGCACAGAATTTCAGTGACGGGAAGACTGAAAACATCCTGCAGGTGGATGGTGATGATGGTTTCACAACAATGTGAATATAGTTGATGCCCACAGAACTGTATATGCAAAACTGGTTTAAAAGGCAAATTTGGGGACACCTGGGCAGCTCAGTTGGTTGAGCATCCGACTCTTCAGGTCAGCTCAGGTCACATGATCTCAGGCTCCTGGGATCTGGCCCCGTGTCGGGTTCCGTGCTGAGGGTGGAACCTGCTCGAGATTCTCGCTCTCCCTCTTTCTCTGCGCCGCCCCCCACCCCCGCCCTGCTTACACTCTCTGTCTCTCAAAAGAAGTCTGTCCAATTTGAGGGCATTATGAATATTATTATTTTGGTTCTGAATTTTGACGTTTGAGAACACCCCGAATTTTATCCTCCAGAGGTAACTTGATCCTTTGATCTGGATCGCAAAGAGATTCTTAGCTTTACTGATAAAATCTAAGACTGTAACTGTGGTTTCCATGATAAACACTCAGGCAACGATATTAAATGAGACCTAACACGTCCTTTCAGTCTATTTATTGAATAGACTTTGTATTTCTTTGTATTATGCCTTTAACAGTAAATCTAAATAAAAATTTCTGCCTTCCTCTTTGAAGGTATCAATTATGCTATCTTATATATCTTCTCCCTGTTACCATATACATCACACATCGCCTAACCTTTTGAGCTTTGTTCATTTCCATTTTGTTCTTTCTTTCCCACTGTTTTCGCACGTGCTTCTTCTAATGCCACTTTTCTATAACTGTTTGCCTTCCACTCATCTCCTACTGTGATATCTCATCTGTCTACTGTGCTCCTGAAATTGCTGCAGCATCCTTCATCCTTTTTACAAAGGCAATTGTTTTAATTTTTTGTAACTTCCAGCAAAATAGTTGGAAACAGTACCTTGTTCTGTGTGCAATCCATTCTGCTAACCTTGTGAGTTGGAGAAGCTCTCTCCAGAACTGACAGTTATTTTCTGTCAGCATTTGAAGATAACATTCTTTTATTCCCTAACCTCAGAATGTGTCCATCATAAATAATTCTGGAATATTACCCTTCAAATACTAAATCTCCACAGTTATTCTTCAGGACTCCAACTAGAACATATTGGACTTACTACCATCCTTTATCATCTTTTATTATTTCTACCACATTTGACATCTCTGGCCCTGCTACATTCTAGGTAATTTTCTCAACACTATTTTCCAGTTCACTATTCTCTCCACAGCTGCATCTATAATGAATGCTTACACTATTACTCACTGAGCCTTTAAAAGTAAATGGGTGCTGGGGTGCCTGGGTGGCTCAGTGGGTTAAGTGTCTGACTTGGGCTCAGGTCGTGATCTCACAGTTCGTAAGTTTGAGCCCCACACCTGAGCTGTCAGCACGGAGCCTGGAACCTGCTTCGGATTCTGTGTCTGTCTCCCTCCCTCCCTCCCTTCTCTCTCTGCTCCTCCCTGCTCACATGCTATCTCTCTCTCAAAAATAAATAAAGACTAAAAAAATAAATAAATAATAAATAAAAGTAAATGGGTGAATTTTTTTCACCTCGAAAATACACTGTTCATATCCAGAAAATATATTCCATTGGCTTCTTTTGAAACTCTGCCTGGTTATTTTCTTAAAGGTTTATCCTTTTCTCTAATTACTTTTTTAAGACACTAATCATTTCAAATAGTTGATATTCCTTTTTTACTTTTTAATGGAAGATTCACAACATCCAACATGGGGCTCAAACTCACAACCCCAAGATCAAGAGTCACAGGCTCTACTGACTGAGCTAGCCAGGTGCCACAAACACTTTACATTCTGAATTCAACAACTGTATTATTTGAAGTTCCTGCAGAACTTAATCCTGTTTTTAGCTGTGTTTGCTTACTCCTTCTGTTGATGATTTTTTTTTTTTTTAATGTTTGCTTCTGAAACCTTCTTAACAGGTGCTGCATTGAGGGTATAGACCCTGAAGAATCCTAGTTCCGACTTCCAAGCTTAGTGGGTTTAGAATAAAATGCAAATCAACTTGAAATTCTTCCCACATTCTTCTGGGAGAAAGGTAACAACAATATCTATAGAGAGGAAAACAATGAGGTAATAGCTTAAAAAAAAATAACAGAAAAGCCAGTATCTCAAAATAAACATGAGTGAACATATAAACAGATAATTCAAAGCAGAGAATTAAACACCAGAACAAGAAAAAAAGCTGAAATTCACTAGTAAGGGAAGAAATACACGCTCAAAAATAGGGCTTCTGTATTTTGCCATTATAACGAGTGACTGCCAAGAAGTGAAGGAGAATAAAGAAATGAGGCCTCGAGAAACATATCCACAGAATCTAATGAGAGGGCAAGCTACAAAGAGGAAGACAAGAATAAAAATTATACAAATATTCTAAAATATCTCCTTCTAAAAGATATTATGAATTTATGAAGGCAAATTTTTACCAAGTTTGGCTTCAGTCTCAAGTAAGTCAAACAACTAAATGCTTACTTTCACGTTATTTCCAATATCATAAAACTTATGAGTAATCAACATAGTGGATTACTACCCATTATAGTCAGTCTAACATTGTCAGTAATACAAATAAGGCATGACACTTGGATTTGTGGTAATTATTTGAATATTCACTTTCAAATAAAGGCAAAAATTTTTCCCTGAAACAAGAAGAATTTCCTTTTGGGCATCACGTGTTAACATTTAATAAGTTAAGGTACATGTATTAATGCAAAACTGAAATCCTGAAATACTTATTATCACAAATGCTGTTAATTTCATGTTCTAAAACAAGAACTATCAAATAGTTAAATAAACAACGAAACGGACAATATAAAGAGTATGTTATCTAAATTAGTATGAACATTATTTTAAAATTAAGTAAATAAATGCTAATAGAATTTAAATAATCATGTAAGACAGAATAACAGGTTTGCATTTCTACCATAATTCTCACCTTCCTGGAATTTTATTTATTTTTTTTTAACGTTTATTTATTTTTGAGACAGAGAGAGACAGAGCATGAATGGGGGAGGGGCAGAGAGAGAGGGAGACACAGAATCAGAAGCAGGCTCCAGGCTCTGAGCCGTCAGCCCAGAGCCCGACGCGGGGCTTGAACTCATGGACTGTGAGATCGTGACCTGAGCTGAAGTCGGAGGCTTAACCCACTGAGCCACCCAGGCGCCCCTCACCTTCCTGGAATTTTAATACACTAAACAAAATAACATTAAATGTATTAATTTTTTTTTTTTTTTTTTTTTTTTTTTTTAGAGAGAGTGAGTGCATACACAAGCAGGGGAGAGGGGCAGAGAGAGATAGAGAATCCTAAGCAGGCTCCATACTCAGTGTGGAGCCTGAGACAACGCGTGATCCCATGACCCTGGGTCATGACCTGAGCCAAAATCAAGAGTCGGACACTCAACCGAGCCACTAGGTGCTCCAAAAATATTAATTTTTAAGTAAAATGTTTCTACTCTATTTAATCCTCGAAGCTTCCAAGAAAAATACCTCTTTGGCAATTCTTCACATTGTGTGAAAATTAATTAAAACATGTCAACTTGGGGCACCTAGGTGGCTCAGTCGGTTCAAGCGTCTGACTTCAGCTCAGGTCATGATCTCATGGTTTGTGAGTTCGAGCCCCGCATCGGGCTCTGCACTGACAACTCGGAGCCTGGAGCCTGCTTCTGATTCTGTGTCTCCTTCCCTCTCTGCCCCTCCCTGCTCACACTCTCTCTGTCTCAAACCAAAAAACAAACATACAAACAAAAAACAGAGAAAAAAAAAAAGTCAACTTAGCTCAAAATTTCAGGAGAGAAACTCCAAAATAAATCCACTTCATGCATAATAACCTTTGGTCCGGACGTAATAAAGAACAGTATTAAAAACAGAAGAAAATGTCAGAGGAAAACAAAACATCTACCAGGGTTGTTCTAAGACCATTAAAAATATTAAATGCTTTAAGATGTCTTTATGAATATGAGTCAGGAAGCCTAAACCTCAATAGGCTTTCTGAAGTGTTGCTACAGGCTGACAATCATTTTCAGCACTTGATAAAAAAGTTTTTGAGATCTGCTCACAAAGTTCCTTCCAGAAAATATTCTATTGAAAAACTTGTTCCTCAATCTCATTCTACTGTAAACAAAACACGAATAATATGATTAAACATACTACTTCTGTTTCTTGCACATCAAACATTTAGGTACATAAAAACACGAATGCTTGACAACAACGAGCTGAGGACTAAACTCCTACTTCGGTTGTTGCTAAAAGATAGCTACATCTCGCACTGCTAACCACAGAATGAATCCCACTTAAATTGTACAGAAAGGAAAATCAGTAAAGAAAGGAAAAATAAGTTTAATTATCACTTAATTAATGTTGGCAACAGAACAGTGAAGTTATGAGTGGCTGGGAATCCTAAGAATACAACGTTTTGTTCCCATTCCTCAAGTTGGATGCTTAGAATTACGGCATGGACTTACTGTCTGTAATCAGAAATACCGGAAGCTCTATTCTACATTCTTGATCGTTCTTATTACACTAGAGATTTTGAAACAGGGAAGGGCTCGCCTTATGGTGTTAAAGAAGAGGTCTTGAGATATGGAAAGCTCTAATATTACTCTACCAATAACAGCATCAGTATAGGAAAACTTATTCAACGTAGTTTCTTTACTGGAACTCACTGAAACAGTGTTTTGCACCTGGTGGGGATGGGGGGAGGGAGGGAGGGAGGGAGGGAGGGAGAGAGAGAGAGAGAGAGAGAGAGAGAGAGAGAGTGTGTGTGTGTGTGTGTGTGTGTGTGTGTGTGTATTCTATACAGGCTACCTCCTGGAAAGTTCCTCCTACCCACTGTTCTATTACGTGGCAGATTTTGAAACTAGTGTCCACACGATGAAAGCTGAGATGTAGATGGAAATTCAGACAATTTTATCATCTTATAACCCAATTACACACAGCTCCACTGCAACATTTGTAGATAAAAAGTTTATGGAGAAGCTAGGAAGCTGCCATTCCATCCTAACAAAAAGTAAAAAGCTAAACAAACTGAGAAGTCAACTCTTCTTAGATCTGTATTAGAAGTGAGGTCACAGGGCAAACTACTATTGCCCCCCAGATGGAAGTGACCGACAGAGAGTCCTAATTTACCAGAGCAGAAAACCAGGAGCTGAAAGCCTGGTGGGAAGCACTGCCGGAGTAGGGAGCCCTGAACTGTAACTGGCAAACTGGGAGAGCCTCAGTGCACACGTGTCTGAAAGCAGAAAACTCCAGCAGATTCAGCCACTGGGATCTCCCCCACTTTTATTAGTTTTAGCTCCTGCTAAACTAACTCTGGGGGGAGAGAAACATCCAACTCTACCCTACTCTAGCCATCCTGTCCCACCTCGAGAGAGAAGAGGAAACTGAAAAGCATTTGTGAAGTTCACAGTCTAGAGGTCCAGGCTCCCTAAAAGACTGAGATCTAATCACAGGACTAAGGAACACTTCCTCTCCCCTCACACTTTCGCACCACATCGCCAAAAGTCTATTCACAGCAATTCCTTTTACCCAGTATATTATGCCCACCTATTAAGAAAAAATTACAAGACATGCTAAAAGACAAAAAACACAGTCTGAAGACAGAGGAAGCATTAAAATCAGACTTCGATACGGTAGGGATGTTAGAAGTACCAGACTGGAAATTCAAAACAACTGTGATTAATATGATGGTAGATAAAGTGGCCCACATGCAAGGACAGAGGGGCAGTGGAAGCAGAGAGGTGGAAATTCTAAGAAACAAAACAAATGCTAGAGAACAAAAACAGTAACAAATGAAGAATGGCTCTGATGAGCTCATTAGCAGACTAAACATGGCTGAGGACACAGTCTCCAGGTCTGAGGATATCTCAACAGAAACCCCCAAAACTAAAAAGCTAATCACAAAAAGACTAAAAAAACCCCAAACAAACCAGGACAGAAGATCCAAGAACTGTGGGACAACACACACTGGAACATCTGCATAATGGGAATAACGGAAGGAGAACAAAGAAAGAAAGGAATAGGGAAAATATTTGAAACAATGACCGATAGTTTCTCCAAATTTCATGCCAGCCACTGAACCCACAAGTGCAGAAAGCTCAGAGAATACTAAGCAGGATAAATGCAAACAAAACAAAACAAAACAAAAACGAATACATGTAGACAGATTTTTCAAACTATGGAAAATCAAAGATAAAAAAAAAAAAAATCCTGAAAGAAGCCAGAGGGGAAAAAAAACACCTTTTCTACTGAAGAGCAGAGTAAGAATTATATCCAATTTCATCTCAGAACCATGCAAGCAAGAACACTGGACTGAAATTAAGGTGTTAGAAAAAAGAAACCCACGAACCTAGAATTCAGTACCCTATGAAATTATCCTATAAAAGTGAAGGAGAAATAAAAACGTAGTTTGACAAAAATTGAGGAAATTTGTATCCGGCAGACAGACCAGGCTTGCAAGATGTTAAACATTTTTGAGAGAGAGAGACAGAGAGAGAAAAAACATGAGTGGGGGAGGGGCAGAGAGAGAGCAAGACACAGAATCCGAAGCAGGTTCCAGGCTCTGGGCTGTCAGCACAGAGCCAGATGCAGGGCTTGAACTCACGAACCGTGAGATCATGACCTGAGCTGAAGTAGGACACTCAACCGACTGAGCCACCCAGGCGCCCCTAAAAGTTCTTTACATAGAAGGAAAATGATAGGTCAAAAACTCAGATCTACACTGTAAAAGGAAGACCACTGAAGAAGGAAACAACAAAGCTAAAACATAAACTTTGATTTTTCTTGTTCTCAACTGATCTAACAGGTAAGGTTGTTTAAGATAACAGCAACAATGTATTTGACAAGGTATGATTTTATACAGAAGTCCTTCCACAGAAGTAAAATTAATGACAGTCATGATATGGACAAGGGAGGAGAGGGAGGAATCTAATTATGTTGTTATTATAAGGTGCCCGAGAGGTGAGAGTGTTATCTGGAAGTGGTCCTGGATCAGCTGTAACTAAGTGGTGCAAACTCTGGGACAATCACTAAAAAATGTAAATAAAAGGTTTACGGACAAAATTCCCCCCAATGATTGTAAGTAACATAAGTTACTTGTAAAACTATGTTAGAAATTAGAAATATAAGTAAGCAATCATCTTAAGTTGGCTCCTGAAAATACTCAGAGAATACCTTAAAGAAATGCACAAACTTTGGCGAGGAGCCTATCACCAGAAGAGAACCAAAACATCTGAGAAAAGGAGGGGGGAGTTCCCTGACCAAACATTGTTTAAAAAAATTTTTTTTAATGTTTATTCATTTATTTTTGAGAGAGAACGTGTGTGTCTCACCAGGGAAGGGACACAAGAATCCGAAGCCCCCGAAGGGACACAGGTTTCACGCTCCAAGCTGTCACCACAGAATCCGACGCAAGGGCTTGAACCCACAAATGATGAGATCATGACCTGAACCAAAGTTGGATGCTCACCCAAACTTATTAAAGAAAATTTAACAAATAGATTATTTTTTTTTAACCAGGTCCCTTTAATGGATCTAGAGGTATTCTGATTTTAAAAAAATGTTTATTTAGGGACGCCTGGGTGGCTCAGTCGGTTAAGTGTCCGACCTCGGCTCAGGTCATGATCTCACAGTTTGTGAGTTTGAGCCCCACGTTGGGCTCTGTGCCGGCAGCTCGGAGCCTGGAGCCCGCTTCGGATTCTGTGTCTCCCTCTCTCTCTGCCCCTCCCCTGCTTGTGCTCTGTTTCTCTCTGTCTCAAAAATAAATAAAACATTAAAAAAATTTTTTTAAATAAAAAAATATTAAAAATGTTTATTTATTTTTGAGAGAGAGGACATGCACAAGTGGGGGAAGGGCAGAGAGACAGAGAGAGAGAGGAGGGAGGCAGGGAGGGAGGGATCTCAAGCGGGCTCTGCATTGTCAGTGGCAGAGTCTGACTCGAGGCTCGAACTCACAAACCGTGAGACCAGGACCTGAGCCAAAACTGAGTCGGACACTTATCTGACTGAGCTACCCAGGCACCCCTGACATACAGAGGATTAAGTCAAGTGTTTTAACAGATAATTGCCAAGTATTTTTTCAAACGGGCTTTTCTTGAATTACAAAATCATTAGGTGCCACACTTGAACGCGGAGTTTCAGACCGAAGTGCACGCACACCCACACTCATTCTCAGCGTACCGTACTGCTCCTGTTATAATTGAGAGTCAACTCATACACTTGTATTACCAGAGGAAGTTTAATTCCTTCAGAGAACAGCATGAGAAAAGAACAGCAACGATAACATGGAAATCGTTATCAGATGTCACCCTCCACCAGCAAGGAGCTCTTCCAGCCCATCAACAGGATTTCAGGAACAGACACAAGAGGCCCATCTGTCCCAGGTGTCAACAGCAGAGGAGGACGAGTCTTTCGACCCTTTTTTAGGCCTATTTCATTCCTGAAGTGACAATCAGCAGCACAGCACTTATCCATCTATGGTCTTTTTCTCAGGATTTCTCCCCTCAAACCCCTAGTTGGGAAAGAGGTACAATTAAGAAATAGGCCGCCTGGGATTTTGACTCACAAAGTAAGGTCAGACAGGAAACAACTTCTCTTTCATCATGTATCCAACCTTTTCTCTCTATTAAGGAAGTTTCATAAAATCCCTATGTTTTGTTACCTCATCATATAAGGCCTTCGATTCTGATGTCTCCCCAGAAGTCTTCATTTGTTTCTACTAGGCAGCTTTATCTGAAAATTAGTTGGCAACGTGCACGTACGGGGCCGTCTGTATGTGAGTGACTTACGGCCATTAAAATGAAATAAAAGATAAGGACAGGCAACCATAAAAAGCAGCATCTGAATTAGCAAGTCAGTGTGAATTACCTGGGACTTAAGGAAACCTATGCCTTTTACCAATTTGGTTCAATAATGACTTTTTCCATTAGCAAGATCAACAATGAAATGAGAAACATTCACTTTCACCATCCCTCATTTTGTACGCCATTAAAACAAACCACGATACGGACTCAAGCAGAGACCCCTAACATCCACCACGCAAAGAGAAAGTGAACTGCTCACTCAGCCAAATGCAGCAGCGATTTGAGCGGTTTCTACTGCAAAATGAGAGACTTGAGAATGAACCTGATGAGGCCACGTCTGCAGAGCACGATGGAAGGGGCCTGCTTTCTCTCCACTTGCGGGAGCAGATGCTTCCACAGCGGACAGTATTTGGGGGAAAGTGGCATCTTGAGTGTCTCCAAGGCTTCAGACAGAACGTGGCTGCCCCTCAGGTGTTGTGTCTGAGAAAAGGCGGCTTCCCCGAGATGTGAAGACCCAGGGGGATCTGCATATTCTGCTGCTGCCCCGAGAAGCTGGGCTCTGTGCCAACTGTCCTCCTCTCTGCTACAAAATAACTCTGGCTCAAGCAGCTTCCAAGATAAACAATGGATAGATATGACGGTGAGACAACAGGACTCATTCAGAACAGGACCTGGAGATAGCCGCACACCATCAGGCCTTCCCGCTTGAACAACTGCTGACAACAAGAGGATGGGAGTGGACAGGTAGCAGCGGAGTAACGCAGTCTTGTATCCTGGACCTTTTCACAAGGGGGTATAGGAAAGACTACGCGCACAGATGGCACCTAACTCAAAGCACAGGTAAGAGAAGAGAATGTGACCCTCTCCTATTTAGCAAGTCTCAAATTCCCTGGACAGAGCTAAGGAACCTACACAAAAAAAGTGATTAAAAGCGGGGGGCGGGGGGGGGGGAGGCCGTGGGATAACCTGACAGCAGTAAGGATGAAACAGTGTCACTCGGGCACACCCAGTACTGGCACCACCTTTCAGAGGGTGAGTCACTAAGATGTGTTAACTGCCTTGAAAAGGTGTTTGACACCTGAAACTGTTTTCTTACAGAAGGTAATGTGGGGTTTTTGAACGGGGATATTACAGACAGCTCAGTTTACCACTCTGTGTTGTGGTAAAATATTGAAATAAAGGTTTTGTTTGACCTATGATAGATGGATGGGTCTTCTAAGGGTAGTCACCAAAGTTGTGCTTTACCAGGAAATTCATGAAACAGCCACAGGTAATACTAATTTCGTAAAAAGAGCAAACTATAGATTGCTTTTAAAAGACCTAAAGTTTTAATATACGCTTTTAGTAACTGATAGGAGAAAGTACCTATGAGTAGTTCAGCTAGGAAAATACATGCAAAAGCACTATCTTTTTTTTTTTTTTTTAATTTTTTTTTTTCAAACGTTTATTTATTTTTGGGACAGAGAGAGACAGAGCATGAACGGGGGAGGGGCAGAGAGAGAGGGAGACACAGAATCGGAAACAGGCTCCAGGCTCTGAGCCATCAGCCCAGAGCCTGACGCGGGGCTCGAACTCACGGACCGCGAGATCGTGACCTGGCTGAAGTCGGACGCTTAACTGACTGTGCCACCCAGGCGCCCCGCAAAAGCACTATCTTAATGCCAGGGAAACAAGTCCTCTTACTCCCAAACTATTTAAGGGGTGTATTTTTGGTGGTGGTGTTGGTGGTGTTTGGTTTGTTGTTGTTTTTTTTAATGCTTACAGATTTCAAAACACAGTCCATAATCTGAATGATTTATTTCTAAAGCAGTTTGTGTTGACCATTAAATGCAAAAACTAAAATGATCACTGTGACACTCAAGGAGCATTTTCTCACTAGTAAACAAAAGACAAACTAAAAATTCCACTACAATGTGACACAAGTTAAAACATACATACATATATACACATATATACATATATACATACATATATATATACATATATATACATATACATTATATATGTATATATGTATATGTACACACACACACACACACACACACACGCACGCAATGGAAGCAAAGAGGCTGGAGTTCAGGGGACGTTTCATAGAACTGGGTGACATGTGAGTGGGAACTTTCCACCCCCTCATCCTCCCTCCTTTCTCTACTGCATACTAAAACTTCTTTTTCTATTTAGCAACTTGATGACAAATTTATTTTTCTAATTTTTCATTCTTATCTTACATAATTTACCTCTTGAGACTGAAACTAGCAGAAAAATGTTGCCAGGTATGCTTAGGAGAGTCTCCAGTTGCCTACAATTCTCAGCAGTCACAGTAACAAGCAGCTTAGAAAAAGTTAACCAATCTCCCTTTTGCCTTTGGCTCCTCGTTTTCAGCCTCTGTCTGTCTTCAGGGTCAGCAGTCTTCTGTAACCCTACTCAGGCAACGAAGGACTGGATAAGGAACTACAGGATAATCACTCAGCAATTTTGCCAATAAGATAAAAAGGTGGGGTGCAGAAGGAGGTTCTGTCTTGTGTCACTGCTTTTACTGTGAAAAGTTACAACCGAATCCTGTCATTGTTAGGGTCATCTTTCTGCTCTCACGTATACTGAGATGTTACTAATTCTATGGAGCTTGGCTACAAATAGCTAAAATATTCTGGTGTATATAACTACCATCTGTGCATTTGTATCAAAATGCCTTTGCACACCTCCTAAAACGGTAGCCGGAACTTTGTATTGCAAACTTGTCTACTTGACTTTGAGATGCTTTCCAAAAATGACGGTGAAATATACATAGTATATTTTGGCTGTTAAAAAAAAAAAAAAAGAATAGAAAAAGACCAAATTTAATAGTACAGAACCTATTTTGTTTTAAATGAGTGAGTAGTGGTTACTATTTCACTTTACCAATATTGTCATTTCTGAAATCTTTGTTGACATTATTATCATCTTTTGCTAATCTGTATAATCTCAATCTAGGTAACAGACTTTGAATGAACTAAAGCCTTAGGAACACCACAAATCTGGCTTGAAGGCCCGTATCTATATTAAGGGGATCTAAGGAAGTCACAGTGAATACACAAACTACCACCCACCCACTCTCTTCCTTGGGAGTCTTCACCCAATCATATCCACTTTTCTTAACCCCTGACATTAGGTACTTGCTGGTACAAAGCGATACTCATTTATAACAAAAAGGCAGAAGTTATTATATAGATCTCAGATAATGCCCTCATATTTTCCCACCTTTTAGTTGTGAGGGGAGAGGGGGGATATTTGACATCAAGTTTCTCTTTCTTCTGGAAACAGAACTCTTATTCTGTGAAGAATTCTATTATGAAGTAATTTTTTTTAAGTTCATTTATTTATTTTGAGAGAGAGAACACACGTGAGTGGGGGAGGAACAGAGAGAGAGGGAGAGAGAGAGAATCCAAAGCAGGGTCTGCACTGTCAGTGCCGAACCCGATGTGGGGCTTGAACTCATGAACTGTGAGATCATGACCTGAGCCAAAATCAAGAGTCTGACACTTACCCGACTGAGCCACCCAGGTGCCCCTGAAGTAGTTGGTTTTAAACAAACATCTTTAAACAGGCCAATAGCCAGCTGTTTCCTGAACCCCCAATACACCTTACTTCCCTTCCCCCTTTGATAGTTAAATCTTTGCAACTCATGCTTAAACCTGATGTCTACTGCCACCTGCTGTCGCAGTTCTGTGTGCTCATGAAGGTGTACCAATCTGCCCCAATGTCATTATTCCTGCTGGACTTTCACTCCTGCATGAAGACCAAGGTAGTTCACTATTAATAGATCTGGAAAATAAAACTCAGGTATATCTTCAGTAAGGTATAACGTTGCAGCTATCCTACTTACTATAATGACAAATAATCCCAAATTTCTCAAATAGAAAAACTTTCCAAAAAAGCAATTTTAACTTTAAAATATTTCCTCTTCCTAAGAAGAACAGTCATATAAAATTTTTTTTTAACGTTTATTTATTTTTGAGACCGAGAGAGACAGAGCATGAATGGGGGAGGGTCAGAGAGAGAGGGAGACACAGAATCTGAAACAGGCTCCAGGCTCTGAGCTGTCAGCACAGAGCCGGACATGGGGCTCGAACTCATGGACCGCGAGATCATGACCTGAGCCAAAGTCAGGCGCTTAGCCAACTGAGCCACCCAGGTGCCCCAGCAGAACAGTAATATAAAGTACAACCACAAAATGTTAAAATGTCACTTTAAAAACAGAAAAAATCCTGGGGGCGCCTGGGTGGCGCAGTCGGTTGGGCGTCCGACTTCAGCTCAGGTCACGATCTCGCGGTCCGTGAGTTCGAGCCCCGTGTCGGGCTCTGGGCTGATGGCTCAGAGCCTGGAGCCTGTTTCTGATTCTGTGTCTCCCTCTCTCTCTGCCCCTCCCCCGCTCATGCTCTGTCTCTCTCTGTCCCAAAAATAAATAAATGTTGAAAAAAAAATTTTTTTGAAAAAAACAATAAAATAAAAAAAAAAAAACAGAAAAAATCCTTAAGAACAAATGGGTATGGTCATGAAATTTTTGGTTTAAAATTTTATATTAGAAGCAATGGTAGGTGGTTACAAAATTTAAATACTTTGTAAGTCAGAACATAGAAGAAACTTCAACCCAAGATTTCTTTCCTTCCTTCCTTCCTTCCTTCCTCCCTCCCTCCCTCCCTCCCTCCCTTCCTTCCTTTCTTTCTTTCTTTTTAAAATTTTAATTCTTTAGAGAGAGAGAGAGCAGGGGAGGGGGCAGAGAGAATCCCAAGCGGGCTCCACACTCACCCCAGGGCCCGACACAGGGCTCAAACCCACAAACCATGAGACCATAACTTGAGCCAAAATCAAGAGTCAGATGCTTAACTGACTGCTACCAGCTTCTCGAGACTTCTTAATGCTCTTCGAGATTTCTTAAATGTAGGCAAAAAATGTAGTTTCCCCAAGGTTTTGAGTGCGACACAAAAAAAGCTGACTACCTAAGTACCCCACTTGTCCTCCACTGTTTGCTGAATACTCACCTATACTACCGGACTGCCAAATTCTCGCCCTACATCACAACTAACAAAGATCTGTGAGACATGCTAACTAGGTCTCTGCCCTTTATTATTTACTTTGACCTCCAAAGCCCTTCTCTTTCTAGCAAATTCTAACAAAGATGCCAACACCTACTTCTGAACATGAACTCCTCTGTAAAGCTTCCCTGCATAGTCTGCTGCTCCCACCTTGTCTCAAGGATTCTGTGAATTGAATACTGTGTGTATTTTTATTACGGAAGTTCTCACGCGACATCGTAATAACTTGTTTACCACACAGGATAGGCAACTCAATTTATTTGTGGAGAAGTAAATAAATCAAAGAATACTCTGATGCCAGACTGGAGATTCTGTTCAAAATTGAAGGATACAAAACTTGATCCTTTTTTCTGAAAAGTATACATATTAGTAATATAAATAATTAGAATACATACAAGTAAGGAAAGTAAAATATTACCTCCCTTGCTCAGTTATCTAAAGTGTAATAGACACAATAAAAATACACATTTAGGGTAATGAAGATATTCTGAGATTAGACAGTGTTGATGACTGCACATCTTTGTATGTGGCTAATACACCACAAACCACTCAACTGTATATTTTAAAAGAGGGCAGGTCATGGTATTTGAATTATATCTCAATTAAAAAATATACACATTTTATCTAAAACCAGGCTGGTCTAGGGGCGCCCGGGTGGCTCAGTCAGTTAAGCGTTTGACTCTTGGTTTGGGCTCAGGTCATGATCTCAGGGTTTGTGAGACTGAGCCCTGCATCGGGCTCCATGCTGACGCGCTGACATCGTGGAGCCTGCTTGGGATTCTCTCCTTCATTCTCTCTCTATCCCTCCCCCTGCTTGTGCATGCACTCTCTCTCAAAATAAGTAAATAAACTTGACAAAATAAATAAAACCAGGCTGATCTAACACAGAGCAAAATTTAAAGGAACTACAGTCTGTAGAAAGCCCAACATACTATTGCTATTTAGCAGAAATGACAAGGAAAGAAAAACCAAAGGCTAAGCAATTTCAAACGTTTTTCCTCAACATTCCATTTCAAAACATTTGGGATTTGTATGCAGCAATTTAAAAACTGCTAGACAAATTAGCTACACTAAGCAAGAAATGAGATACTATTATTATTATCTGTACATGTTCTTATTAAAGAAACATTAATCTATTATGTCTGTAATTTAATAAAATCTCAGACCAAAAGGACTTAATTAGAATACTTGGATTCATGTGGGTTTTAATAGCTCTCCATAAAAATCACTTCACTGAAATTCAAAATTGTATCTTCAATGAACTGTTTCCGAAAGAATCTAGTAAGTTGGCACAGGCACTTCTTTTCTAAACAGAAAACTATCTTTTGGAGGGGAAATTATAATTAGCACTGTAAGTTTTATTTATCATCCATTGAGCTCATTAAATCCACTCAACTAGGGGGCGCCTGGGTGGTCAGTCAGTTTAACGTCCGACTTCAGCTCAGGTCATGATCTCGCGCTTTGTGAGTTCAAGCCCTGCATTAGGCTGTGTGCTGACAGCTCGGAGCCTGGAGCCTGCTTCCGATTCTGTGTCTCCCTCTCTCTCTGCCCTCCCAACCCCCCAAATAAACATTAAAAAATTAAAAAAAAAAAAAAACCACTCAACTAGGCTAAAATGACATCAAATATGCTATTCACTGACACAATGTCAGTCAATGTAGCACTAAAGTTTAATGCTATGTGACCTAATCTGTAATCAATACATAGTGATTTTATATATCCCCAATCCTTTTAAGCTCAAACAAGTCTCAGTTTTAATCACCTGTTCCAGGAAACATATTTTGGTTATTTTTCATTTGTCAGAAAAGCACTTTCTTTCAGCCTAGTCTCCTAGTGAATTAAAATCCTATATAAGTAGCTATACTGCACGACTCCAAAACTGGAACTTCATTTTTTTAATGTTTATTTATTTATTTATTTTGAGAGAGAGACAGCACGAGAAGGGAAGAGGGGCAAAGGGAGAGAGAGACTCCCAAGCAGGTTCCACACTGTCAGCAAAGAGCCGGACATGGGGCTCGATCCCATGAACTGTGAGATCATGACCTGAACTGAATTCAAGAGTAGGTGGCTCAACCGACTGAGCCACCCAGGTGCCCCCGGAATTTTGTTTAAATGCTAGAAAGGATTGTGCCATTACCTCTTCTCCTTTTAAGTTAGTGTGTAATAAATTTAAGTAAATATTATGACTTCTGCCTCTCTTCTCACTTTCTTAAACACTGCTATAGAAGAATGAATTCTGACAACTTACGAAATGACAGACACCACAAGAAGCTGCAAGACAACAAAACCCAAATTTTTACAGGAGATTGGAAAGGATATTTCTCTTTCCACTAAAGAAAACGAGACTGGGAAATCTACAAAATTAATAACAAACATACTTATAAAATAATCAGGTGATCTCCACTCTATCCTCTTGGTAGGCTAAATAGAAGATATCTTCTATTGCAACAAAGTAAATTAACCCAGCACAAAATGTAATGCTTGTTGCGCTGTTGGCCTCATAGAACATAAGAAAAATCTCCAAGAATACCAAATGAGAAGAAAAAATGAGGCTGACCATAATAGGCATGGTTGCTCAGAGGGTAAATGCACCAAGCCATGGCCTCGAGGCAAAGTAGGGACCGCAGGAAAGGTATTAGGAACACGCCTGAATTCCTGGCAAAGCAAATTCAGAGCTTCTCAAGGAAATCATCTTCCAATTAGGTTCCAAGTTCAACCACAGAGAAAGATGAACAAAATATAAATTTTATAATTAACCAGATGAATTCTAGAAAAAAAATCTGCTTTTCCCAAAATCACATTAAGTTTATAAATCAACAGGCAAGCGTGCAAGGAGCACTCTAAAACAAGAGTAATGAAGGAGTAGCCCTACCAGATATCAAACATAATAATTAAAACTATCACAATGGCAGATAAACAGAAACATCAATGATACAAAAATGGAAAATCAGACCAGATCTAAGTACACGTATCTCCAGAATATACTAAGTGGAAAAAGCATGACAGGGAACAGTATGTGGTATGCCACTATTTATTTTTTATTGGGGGGGGGGGGGGGGAGGGGGAGAGACATGTATTTGCTTGTATACACATAATATATTATGTGGGAGAAACCAAAGACACTGATGTTGGGATTTATTTCCCTGAAGATTCTTTACACCAATTTTGGTACCAAAACAACTATTTCTTTTTTCTTTTTTTTAAGTTTATTTATTTTGAGAGTGAGTGGGGGAGGGGCAGAGAGAGGGAGAGAATCCCAAGTAGGCTCAGTGCTGTCAGTGCAGACCCTGATATAGGGCTCGATCCCACAAACTGTGAGATCATGACCTGAGCTGAAATCAAGAGTCGGATGCTTAACCACTGAGCCACCCAGGCACCCCCCAAAACAACTAGTTGTTATTGTGGTATTATTTTCCAAGTGTAAATGTAAACCTGAAAATACATTCAATATATAGATCAGTTTTCTTCATTTTGGTTGAGAAATGGTTATTCTGCTTAATCAGTTATCACAGATAGTATGGGGGGGTGGGGAGGGGAGGAGTCACCAGATGGCCCAGAAGGGGATTCCAAAATAGATTTACTCAGAGGGGGTAATGATGGTAACAGTATTTCATTGTTTCCTTTTTTTTTTTTGTCTTTTAAACTGTGAATCATGCAGTCTATTACCTAATCAAATAATATCTGCTGGTCCAATATCCACACTCTTACACAGGACATTTTTTATCCAGCTTCCCATGACCAAAATACCCCTTGCTATCTTAATTAGTTTCTGAATTCAGAGACCAAGTTCAGGGTGAGGAGGATACGTGAAAATCTCTCAGACTTAAACACAGAAGCTAAAATGATAAAACCCTGAAAAAGACAGAGGAAGATCTTCAATACACTGGACTTGACAACAATTTCTTGGAAAGGACACCAAAAGCACAGGCAATAAAAGAAAACAGACAAACTAGAGTTCATCAAAACTGAAAACGTTTGTGTGTCATAGGACACTGTCAAGAGTGACAAGACAGCCCACAGAATGAATGGGAGTCAGTATTCCCCAGTCTTAATTGCAGAATGTATAAAGAACCCTGAAAACTCAGCAACAAAAAAGCAGCACAATTCAAAACGTGCTGTACCAATTTCCACCAGCCATGTACCAGAGTGCTTGATTCTCCTAGATTCCTGCCAGCTCTGAATTAGTAGTAGCAGTGGCAGAATGAAATTGCTCAGTTTGGCCAAAACGGAATACAGAAGGTAAGTCTCAGAATTAATTAAAAACAAACCAAGTCCACAGCACGATATGTCAATTATGCCTTAAAAATATGTACTAAATTAAAAAACTCTATTGAATAAATACATTAAAAATACATTAAATAAAAACAAAATCAGGACCCTTGCGGTCTGCACTAAACTTTAAATAAAAGGCATTACAGCATCATCCTCTAATATTTTCTCAAAAGAATGAACTAAACTTCAAACCCCAGTTATTAATGTGCCAGTTCCTAAACAGGGAATTGAAATTTTTAAAAACTAAGTGACATATTTGAATCCCTCTAAGTAACAGAGTCCATGAGTAAACTACCAGAAATTTAACAATATGTCACACATTCAAGAAAAGGGAAAATTTCACTCATGGAACCGAACTTGGGTTTTGCTTCTAAAAACGACATGAACAGTTACAAAATTACATAAACAGTTAACAACCACTCAGGACTAATCATGACAGCAAGTAACTTATTTTTTCCGAGGGTCTTGTTTTTGCTCTCTGAACACTGATGAAATTCTTTTAAGAGATAAAATACATGATCTATACTTGTTTTTACTAGAAATGTAAGGCCTGATGTTTGCCTTATAAGCAGCACTGACAAAAGCTCAACGACTTTCGATTTTGAAGAATCAAGGGGTAAATGTTTTGGTTGTGTTTGGTAAAGCCTTGCTTTAAAAATAAATAAAGCACAGCCCTCAAGCTTTCTTAAGACTACCAAAGATCTCATAAAAGTCCATTCCCTCCTTGGCCAAGGATGCCTCATCTTTTCGGAGTCACGAACGGTCTACGAAGCTGGCAAGAGCTACGCAAAAATGCACCCAGACACACACAAAATTCTGCACAGACTGTCGCGTTGTGAGGGCAGTGACACACACCCAACACACCCTCCCAGGGATCGAGGGTTGTGAACTCCTACATTAGGCGATAAAAAGGAAAAGAGAATATTCCCAAGAACTACCACATGCTAGATTCTTTATAGAAATTCAATTCTTTATATAATCATTTAAGCTAGGCATTCATAACCCCACATTATAATTGAGAAGACCAAGGCTGAGTAAGAGAAAGCCAACTGCCTGTGTACAGTTTTTAAGCCAGGATTAAAATTAGGTTCTGAGTTCATAACCCATGCTGCTTCCACTACTTCTGAAGAACTAATTCAGAGGTCACGAATATATTCAACATCCTATGCTCAAGTAACTGTTGGAAAAATAAACACCTACCCTTCACTAGCAGCTCTGCTACCTTCCCTCAGAAACCACAGACTACATTCTACTACAAATAAGATATGTGGATATAAACTACCCGTATGTTGAGAGTAAACACATACTGTGGGTGAAGTCACCTCAGTACAAAACCTCATCATTAGCATGTACTGTTAAACAAAACAAAACAAACTATAGAAAGATTACTCAAGACAATCATCCCGGAGACTTTTACAAGTCAGCTGCACCAGATAAACTCTAACACTGTTTCAAATAAAAAGGTCTAGATAAAAATCTTTTTCAATCAACCTTATGGAAATCCTTGAGGTCAGAAGGAACAGATAATATCTTCATTTCAGAGATGAGAAAAATAAGGCTCAGGATAGGTTAATCAACTTAGCTAAGATTCACCCGGTTCATTTTTTTTCAAGAATTGGTACAATACCCATTTTTTTTCCTGGCTTATCATCTTAACTCATTCACAGCTGATTTTATCAACAAAATATCCCAAGCTACCTTAGGTGTCTGTGATCTTTGAAGACTACATAGCAACTATTAACAACTTCTGGATGCCACAGCAATT
This sequence comes from Herpailurus yagouaroundi, assembly GCF_014898765.1. Taxonomy (NCBI): domain Eukaryota; kingdom Metazoa; phylum Chordata; class Mammalia; order Carnivora; family Felidae; genus Herpailurus; species Herpailurus yagouaroundi. Next base: position 4,169,543 of record NW_024412438.1, on the reverse strand, counting down.
CGGAGAAGAACAAAAAGCCTGAATCGTTATGGCTTCTGGTAACATGTAGGACGCACGTGAATTTGATGTTAAGAAATTAACAGTGAAAATCACGTTATTTCACACAGCCAGGATTATTCCAAAATCTTAAACCAATTCTTTCTACCTAGATCTATTGTTTTACTTACGTATGCATAACATTTAAATATGCACGTGGGCATATAGGTAGGTAGTACTGGAATCATTTAACAGCACTGAACCTCGATTCCTTCCCTGTTAATCTGTCTACAGTCACACTGTTAGAAAAACAGGAAGGCAAGATTCAAATCTAGGTTTCCTACATGCAAACCCAATACACTTTCCACTAAGCCCTGCAGGAGTAACGGTATGGGTGCGCCCAATTCACAACATTTGCCCTACAAATACAAACAGTCACACTATCATCCACACCCCTAAACAAGTCTCGCAGCCTATTTTAGTCAAGCACAACAGACTATTTGGTGATAGCAACAGAGATGAAAATCAAACTTCCTGTGATACGTGTGTGAAGGGTGGAGGAATCCAGGTCTTGTCGCAGACCACGGATGGCTGGGAGCGGTACTCACCCGTTTTGGAGGGCAGGGCTCGTTCTTCGCGTCAGTCATCCTCCCGCTTTTAAGTGCTTTCCTTGGGTGCTTGATGGTTGTTCTTACGGCAGGTCGACACACATAGTTCTCCAAGTTCTTTGGAGGTTTTTTAGTTCTCTTAGCCTGAAGGCCAATTTTCAATTTCACGTTGCCCTCTGAAAAGTTTGTTTCTTTCACTGAAAACTGTTGCTGTGCATCAGTCAAACCATCCTCTTTCCCTGCTTCACTGTTTCTTTCCCGATTCCACTTGCGAAGGTCCTCCTCCTCTTTCGCGTTGTTCTCTAGCGCTCCTTCTCTCTTGCTGACCACTGTGCCAGTACCGACGGCAGAGGGACTCTTCCTTGAAAATCCTTCGGAGTCAGAACCCAATCCTAACATAGCAGTATTTCTAGGGTCCATCACAAGTGTATGTTATTGCCAAGGAAGCTTATGAAAAGTTTACAGAACTGTGTTCCATAAAAAACAGGGATCTCCAAAACTCGCAACCAGCATCTCTTTCTCTGCAGGACAGACCACAACAAAAATTCATCAGAATAGAGGCAACTATCAATTAACGTGAAAAATGGGTCAAAGGGGAGGAGGGACGAGGAGGTCAGGAAGAAGCCCAAATCACAATTAAGACTAACCAAAATGCAGTACCAAATACATGTAAACTGATGTATAAATTTAAAATTTTAGAATAAGCTTATTATTCCACAGGTATCACATACAAGCTATTGTGCTACACGTCGTGGTCTGAGTGCTCCAACCTTTTGTAAGGTTTTAGGCTTTGCAAAGGGTCAGGACTCTTAGGCTGGAATTACCCTTGCTGCTGGTGTACAATTCAGCTCTGAATTCATTCACTCATTCATTCATTCAAAATATTTCTGAGCTCCTATCATGTGCCAGGCATTGTGCAATAACCTGGAAATACAGTGCTCAGGAGAACAGATCCAGCTCCTAAATTTACAAGCCTTATACTCTAGTGACAAAGACAAACATTAAACAAACAATGATACAAATGATTTATAACAATTGTTATAAAAACTTTGAAAACCAGATATTTAATTTTACAAGTTTTCCCGTTAGCAAACAGTCAGGTGGCATGCCTTAATTCCCCAAGCCCATAAAATATTTTTTCCAAATGCATAAAATGTTTAAATCAGCATGCCAAATTATTGTTTGACAACAGATGTACACCTTACCTGAGAATCTGAACAGTCTACCCAGGGCAACCCCCTTCTCAGAAATAGTGAGCCTCAGGGAACCAGATTACCATATAACCAGAAGGCTAATGAATACAAAGCCAAAACAATTCACTACTTTTGAGGATTGACAGACTATATATATGCACATAGCCAACTCAAGATCCAGAACAAGTATCTGAAAAAGAGAACACCCTATTCATTAGAACATTCCATTGATAAAGTAGAATATTTCACAGTTTAAACTAGGTGCTTAAGACTTTTCTTTCCAACAAGATTGTAAGATTCTCAAGGATGAAGATCACAGAACGATTTCACAACTCCTACCAGAAATGCAAGTCAAATGCACAGCCCAGTGCCTGAGAACACAGCAAGGGTTCAAAAGAAGGTGCCAACAATTAATTACTACTAGTAACAGCAGGAGCACAACATTTTCAGCACTCAGCGAATACTGGCCAACTGACTGACCTCTTCAGTTTGTTCCCACTCTATTCATTCACAAAAGTGGCTGCAAGGGGAACCTTCCAATCAGCTCCCTCGGACAATTCTTGCAGTCTACCACCTCAAAGATTAACACTTCACAAGAGCTTCGAGACCTTTCATAATCGGGCTCTAACTATTCAAACCTGCTCATCCCAGTGATTTAGTCCACTCAGTTTTCCTTACTGTCCCTAACAAGTCATGATCATTTCTGTTTCTGTGCCCTGTGCTTGCTTTCCCTCTAGAAGTACAAAGTCCTATCTTTTCCACGATGGTTCACAAGCCTGGAATTTAACTCTGAGGACCACACGCTTATTCATAAACTCACTAGTGACAAAACCTGATCAGACCTGATCTGGATCCACTTTGGCCTTAATCACCACAATTTTTGTGAATCGTCATACATTTCAATGCGGAATTGAAACTTTTGGATGGTGGTTTGTGGACTTATGTTCTCACACCTACATTTAAGCCCGCACTGACCTGATCCTTCCCTGAATACCTATTATCAGTATGGGATCACACTTTGAATAACTGGCTTTTTTTTTTTTTTTTTTTCTTGCTGAACATTTGTCAACGCCACCCTCGAATAGGCTAGAGTAACGGCGTAAGCTTTATGAGGGCAGGGACCCCTTCTGGCTTGTTCCCCACTATATCCCCAGCACTTGGCACAATGTATAGCACATATTTCAGTACCCAATAAATAGGTGAATGGATGAATGAATTTTAAGGCCCCTGTAGCTTCTAACATAATGTCTGGTATGTAGAAAATGCTTACCCTTTCCTTTTTTATAGGAATTCATCTTGTGTTGTATCAACAATCCTATATAGGAGTCTGTTCTTATAGGTTTATTATACGTGTCCCACAGAGGTGGATTTCTATACGCTTCCTACAATATCCAGCATGAGCAACAGCTTCAAAATCACATCTTAACCTCTTCTGTCTCTGTGCCGTCCAAGCTGGTGTAAGGAAAACAATCATGCTCACTGACCTCACTTTACACTCCTAAGCACCAACCTCAACTGGACCCTCGGTGTAGCAAACCCGCTTCCCAAACCCAGCATCTCCTACACTGCGTCTTCAAGTCCTCTCCACCCTCACGGACTGTGCCTCCACTCTGATGACGGCAGTGGAAACAATCAGAGGAAAACTGCTACGAGGTCCCCCCAGACTGCATACCTTCGCACCTCCTGTGTCTGCTCCCACAAAGAGTCTGCCTTCCCTCCTATCATAATATACTTCCAACCCCTCCACTTGAGCACAAAATCCCACTCTCGCTGCCTTCTCCAGAGCATTATTCAGGCAACCATCCTCTGTCCCCTTGCATCATCTGCACCTCACACTCCTCCTCTGGCCGATGCCCATCAGCATGAAAACATACTACAGTATTTCTCATCTAAGATATCTGCTCTTGACCCCGTATCCTCTACCAGCTTCCCATGTCTCTGTTCCCCCTTACAACTTTTTCAAAGGGCAGTCCAGACTCCCCACCTCCAGATCCTCCACTTTTCTCTGCAGTGCCCCGATCACACTTTCACCACTACCTCTCCACAGAAAACGCTGGTCAGGGTCACCACTGTGCTCCACGCGAAGTACACCCATCGGGTGTACTTAGGACCCTCGTCCTCTACTGGACTTAGCAACAGAAGGTGACTTTTGGGACCCCTCTCTGGATTCAACCTCAGTCTCCTTTGTCAGTTTTTTCTTTTCTCCCTGAACCTTAAACACTGGAGCATCCCAGGGCATACTCTTCCCTTCTCTAGCTACACCCACCTGCTAAATGAGCAAATCTAATCTTTTGGTTTTAAATTATATCTAACACTATTGATTAACGGATCTTTTTTTTTTTTTTAAGTTTTTATTTCTTAGAGAGAGAGAGAGGAGAGAGGAGCCAAGCAGGCTCCACGTTGACAGTGGGGAGGCTCAAAACCAGGAACTTTAAGATCATGACCTGAGCCAAAATCAAGAGTCGGACACTTAAGCAACCGAGCCACCCAGGTGCCCCAATTCACAAATTTCTATCCCCAGAGAGAGGCCAGCTGAGAAGACTGCCTCAAACTCCAGACTCCTGTATCTAAATGCCTACCTGACACATTGCCTGCATGTCTAACGGGTGCTGCAAGCTCAGGTGTCTAAAATCAATTTACCTTCACCCTCACTCCCTCTCCATCTGTCCTTCCCACTCTTCCTCATCTCAATAAACAACTCCAGCTGGAAATATTTGGACTCAAAATTCCTAATGATCCTTGATTCCTTTTGCTAATGCCCCACATGTCCATTCAGTTGGCAAAGTCTTTTTTACCTTCGAAATACATGTAGAATCCATTTCTCATTAATTTGACAGCTATCAATCAGATCCAAGTGATACCTGACCTGGACTGTTGCAAATGTCATTTAACTGGCTCCATTCCTCAGCCCTTTGTAACTCTCTACAGTCTTCTCAACTCAGCGGCAGGGTGATCCTTTTAATCAGATCATGTCACTCCCCTCCCAAGGGCTTCCCGTATCACTCCAAGTGGAACCAAAGTCCTTACAATGGTCTAAAGGCCCCATTTACTCTGCCAGATAAACCCCTCAGCTTCTTTTCCATCTCTTACCAACCTCCCCACTTAGTTCTGAGAAGGGGGTCAGGGGCACAGGCCTCCTCCTTCTGTTTCTCAAAAACAAACTCGAACTACTCCTTTGGGAGGGCCTTGCATGTATCGTTCTGTCTGACTAGAACACTCTTTCCCACGATAACTGCACACTTTGCTTCATGTCTTTGCCTAAATGCCACCTTGTAGAGCAGGCGCTCCCCGACGATCCTTTATGAACACACCCACTGTCCTCTTCTGACATTCTGTCCTGTTTCATTTTTTCTCCACCCCTCTTCTCACCGCCTGGTGTACAACGCATTTCTTTACTGTTGATATCTTTCCATGGGAATGTCAAGTCCACCAGGAAACAGATTTTTGTCAGTTTAGTTCAATGTAATGTCCTACACCTAGAACTATACCTGGCATATAGGAGGTGTTCAATAAATATTTGAATTAACTGCATGTCTTATATAGGATGTATCTCATTGGCTTTAATTTGTTCCTTTTCTAGTTCTTTTCCCCACTTCCTTCTTTTTTTTTTTTTTTTTAATGTTTGTTTATTTTGGAGGGGGGAGGGGCAGAGAGAGAGGGAGACAGAGGATCCCAAGCGGGCTCCAAGCTCTGAGCTGTCAGCGCAGAGCTCGACATGGGGCTCGATCCCACGAATCGTGAGATCACAACCTGAGCTGAAATCAAGAACTGGATGCTTAACCGGCTGAGCCACCCAGGCACCCATGTTGTTGTTGTTTAAATCTTCTTGTTTCTTAATCTTTAATACCCATCCTGGGTTTCATGTTACTAGTGAACTGACAGATTTGCTATGTATGTTTTTGGTTATGAAACCAAATCTGTTCTAGAATAAAAACGAAAATGTACACAAAACAACTGTTTTTATATTCACTACTCACAAGTACACACATTTAAAAATTTCCCTGTAATTGTTCTTTATAATGAAAGAATTCCAGAAGTCTTAATATGTATTTATAAACGTGAGGCAGAATTTCAGTATTTCTTCCAAACAACTCAAAAGCATTTTTTACCAGCACTTAATTCATTTTTAATACATTCCAGAGAAGGGTTTGGAGAGCATGATTCTCTTCATTTTAAAACGGAAAAACTGAATCCAAGTGACACAGATGATATAAACAGCAGAATATCAATAAGCTAAAAAAGGACTTGAAAACAATGATCACTACCCGAGAAATGTATGTAAGAATAGAGAAATACTGTTTCCCTCACTTGATCAAAGAGAAAAAGAATAGCATGCCTAAGGGCATATTCTGTGAATCCACTTAGTCAGTGAGCCCGGAAAAGCATGATTGGCAAACCCTATACACCAAATTTAAGTGTTTCTAGTAAAGATAAATCCAAATTCTGAAGATACTTCGCAGCAAAGCATGTTTTTTTATCGGCTAAATGTAAACTGCTTAAAAACCAGTCCCTACAGAATGCTGATTTTAAACTTTCAAAGCAGTGTTCCTGGTGAATGATATTCTGTCGCAAAGATTTTGGAAAGGTATTTACACAATCTAGGTTCTCCATCCAGGGGCAAGGATGCCATGTTGTTACACAATATACTCTGGTTCACACTACAATGTATTAGTAGAGAAACACAGAGCTAATAAGGCTGCTAGAACCTCTTCACTCTAAGAGGCAAATTCCACGTTCACATCACATGCAAATTTGGGATTGAAAGTATGTCTTCAAATCGCTGAGACCATCCAGAACAGTCTAGTCCAAATTCAAGGGAAGCTAACACTAAATCTATAGCATGAAGCTCTTTTGCCTCGATCATTTTAACAATTTTTTTTTTTAATTTTTTTTTCAACGTTTATTTATTTTGGGGACAGAGAGAGACAGAGCATGAACGGGGGAGGGGCAGAGAGACAGAGAGAGAGGGAGACACAGAATCGGAAACAGGCTCCAGGCTCTGAGCCATCAGCCCAGAGCCCGACGCGGGGCTCGAACTCCCGGACCGCGAGATCGTGACCTGGCTGAAGTCGGACGCTCAACCGACTGCGCCACCCAGGCGCCCCTGCCTCGATCATTTTAGCGGTGAACAAACTTCTTAGAAGATTGCTAATTATATTAATAGGATATAAACATTCTATGAACACAAAGTATGATCATCTAACAACATGTCAGATATCTATAAATTTACAAAGTAAATCACATTTCACAGCGATTTATGAATGTCCTATTGCTGTACATTCTGCAATATGACAATACCCAGGCAAGCAAAACAAATACAAAATTTCCAAACAGGAACTAATCAAACTTGTTTTTACCACCACACCCCATTCCCTCTATAAAGTGACCAGTACCTACTCACCCACACCCCCCATACTAATCTCACATCCAAGTAACAAACAACGGATCCGACAAAAATACACAAATTCACTGTTACTACAATGCTCTGGTCTGTGAGATGCTACACCATTAGGGAAAACACTTCCACTAAGTTTGGAGACTGTCTTATGTAGATACCTTGTCTATCATGAGAGCCGGAAGGGAACTGACACACTTTGATAAACACTATTTAGCAAGGCAATATAAAATCAACTACGTAGTTTCTAAATACTACAAATATTGAGTCCTTACAGTGTATTCAGCACTAGTTACATAAAAAAATTTACCAAGCTCTTTACACATGAGAAGCTCTGTGCTAATGTGTTATATAGATGATCTCGTGTAAGCCTCACCATGAGGTAGTTACTATTATTATTCCCTTTTCAGGGATGAAAAAACAAGTTAACAACCAACAAAAGGTTGAACCCAGGTCTGTCTGACTCCTCTTAAATACCAAGTTATGCTGCCTCCCAAAGGCCATTTTTGTTCCTGCCCTGACTACCCCTCTCTGCTACACCTGGCATATACTTGGTGTGTGAAATCCCCTCTTGTCTTCCATGGTCACACATTCCAGGGGCTCTCCATCTACCTCTGTGATCATTATACCACTTTCTTTATGGATTCATCAATCTTAATCTATCCCTTCATTCAATATTTAGAGAACCTCAAAATAGGTTTTGGGAATTGTGACACCCACTGTAGATATGGCTGTAAGTAATATGAGACGGTCCTAGGTCTCGTGAACTTTACATTTTGGAGGGGGGGCAGATAAATAACTAATTATTTAAACATGCAATAACAACTTATAATGAATGTGAAGGTACTAACTTTGTGAGCTAGCTTATCAAGGAAACTTGCAGGGACAGGGAATATAATGTCAGAAAAACAGCTAACTCTAATCTGAAACCCAATCTATTTGCCTGAAATAGCCAGGCAAAATGTGGAGGTAAGTATGTTCCCAAATTAGAGAACAGTATGTGTAAAAAATCCCTGAGATTTGTAAAGATTAACAGCAGATACACCAAAGGGGGTGACAGCACAAAACAAAAATGGAAAGATAAATGAAAATAGCTTGCAAAGAGCCTTGTTGGGCTATATTAAGGATTTGGAATCCAAAAAGAAACTCTAAGCAGGAGAGTAACAAGATAAATTTACATTTTAAGAAAACCTCTCCGCCTGCTGTGGAAGAAAGATTAGAAAGACAGTAAAAGTTGATTCTGGAACACCAGTTATTAGAGAGGTAGCACTGGAAATTTAAAAAAAAAAAAAAAAGGATGCATTGGGACATATTGCAGGGGTGTTAACTGATTTGATTTGTTCACCAGATGCAGGAACAGAGGGAGAGAACTGAAGACTCAAGCAAGTGGTGGTACCACTGAGACATGCCATCACAAATACTTACCGAGAGCCCATCGTGGACAAGAACTGGGGGTACAGCAGTGCACAAAACACAAAACCCCTGCCCTCATGGGGCTGACATCACAGAAGTTGTTTGCCAAGATGAGACAGAAAGAGGAGACTGAGAGTTCAATGAGAATGTTAAATGTCAGATGTCTGGGACACGCTGAAGTGCAAAGGCCAAGCTGCCAGCCCCGAATGCCTACGGAGAGAGTCAGTAGGACAACGCTACATAAATATATAATGGAGTTTTAGAAAAAAATGTTTTTAACTTGGGAAGAAAGGTAATTTATCTGAACTCCCTCTAAAATGTAAGAATAACTTTTCTTTCTTTTCAGGTAAGTACACTTACCTGAAATTACCGCATTAGCTTAAAATAAGTAAAGTCTAGTTTGTCTCATCTGTGATCATGTCTTCTCTGTGGTCTTTACCAAACACACTTAGAGACTGTAACCACTGTTCTGTTTCTCAACAGTAAAAAAAACAGATATAAATGAACTATAGAAGATTTTAAAAAATTACAGCACGCTATGTATCTTTCTCCTGGCTTTCATGCTCTTACAATGCTTATAGATGACCGGCCTATTTCTTAGGACTTACCACCCCAGCTAAGTGAGCACGAGCCACCAGTGGCTCGTCAGAAACGTGGCAGTCATCCTTGACTCCTCTCACTCTCCTACTCCCAACGTCAACCTGCCACCAAAACTCGTCAGTTCCACATAAATAATGTTTGATCACACCCGGTTCTAAGTCCACTACCGTCCACAACAGCAGATCTGACACAAAGCAGGGCAGCTTCCCACCTTCCCTGTGTATTTAACCTTGTTCCCCCCCCCACCCGTCCCTTCTCTAAGATGTGGCCAGAAATATAACTTTTTTAGAATTTTTATTTATTTTGGGGCACCTGGGTGACTCGGTTGAGCATCTGATTTTGATTCAGGTCATGATCTCACACAGCTTGTGGGTTTGAGCTCGGTGTTGGGCTCTGTGCTGACAGCTCAGAGCCTGGGACCTGCTTCAGATTCTGTGCCTCCCTCTCTCTCTGCCCCTCCCCTGCTCATGCTCTCGGTCTCAAAACTAAATACACACTCAAAAAAAATTAAAACTTTTAAAATACATTTTTATTTCTTTTGAGAGAGCATGCACATACATGCACATACAGGCAAACGTGCAAGTGGTGAAGGTGCAGAGAGAGAGAGACAGGGAGAGGGAGAGAGAGAAATCCTAAGTAATCTCCACACTGTCAGCGCAGAGCCCAACATGGGGATCGATCCCGTGAATCATGAGACCATGACCTCAGCCAAAATCAAGAGTCAGATGCTCAGCTGACTGAGCCACCCAGGCACCCCCAGAAAATAGGATTTAAAAATAATCTGATTATGTCATTTCCCTGCTAGACCAAGGGAGATCTTAAGTGCTCATGTAGCATCTGTAAGTCTCTTAACACTCATCATCCTAGTAAGTTATGTGCTTTTGGTAAGTTACATGCACAATACCCAGATTTTCCACTATAGCATTTGCTCCATGAGACTAAGAATCCTGACTGCTTTATTTCCTGAAATATCCTTAGCAAAGTACCTGGAACATAAAAGGTATTCAATAAATATCTACTGACTGAATAAGCAAACATACATATTGCTGTACTTTAAGTTACGTCTATAGACAATGACTAAAAGACAACAGAGTGAAAATGAAAATATTAAAGAATTGGCATTTTCTTTAAATATCATATAATCTTATGCTGTTATTACGATTTAAAAAATAAACACTGTGTATCGCCATATAATTTGCTCTTCAGAAGTAAAAGGGTAAGCAGTATACTAAATGGCTTAAGACATTTTATACTGAATCACTGATACTACATAAATCACTGAAATCACAAAAAGCTAGAACATCTTCATAAAGATAAAATTTGAACTATGTTCCTAAATAATTTATACACCATAAACAACACTTACAGAGTTGGATAAAGCTTTCTTTACTCAACTACAGAACATTTCATTTAAAAGAGTGTGACAACCACCAATAACTTCTAACTTTCAAAGCACTAATCACAATAAATCCAGCTATTTTCACACTTATGTACTGTATATGGTTCTTAAATTTCAAGATGCCAGAGACTTAAAAAGGATTTATGAATCATTGACCACATTTTCAGGAGAAAATTTTTTTAACCACTACCACAATAAATGTAATAATCAACTGTGTTATTTCCTAATTTTGGAAACATTAAACTGGGAGGAAAGAGTGTGTCTCATGAACAAGGAAATACTATATTATAGCAACAAACTAATTCTAGAAAGTCAAACCAGGAAAGTAAAATACAAGACATAAATCACAAATAGTTAGCCACAAGGGGAAAATACATACAAAAAGCATTCCCAAAGCTAAATCCTGGGGAAGGGGGGGGGGGCCCATCATACTATTACACAGATAATCTAATCAAACCTTGCTTAGCTCTTCCTGAGAAGTAAAGTTAACAATGACTCAATTATATAACCTCAACTCTGTTTTTTAAAAAAGATGGGATGGGGAGCACCTAGCTGGGTCAGTCGATGGAACACGCAACTCGATCTCAGGGTTGGGGTTCAGAGATTACTTAAAAATAATATCTTTTTTTTTTTTTTTTAAACGTTGATTCATTTTTGAGAGACTGAGCATGAGTGAAGGAGGGGCAGAGAGGCAAGGAAACACAGAATCTGAAGCAGGCTCCAGGCTCCAGGCTGTGAGTAGAGCCCAATGTAGGGCTTGAACCCATGAACCGGGAGATCATGACCTGAGCTGAAGTCAGACACTTAACCAACGGAGCCACCCAGGCGCCCCTAGAAATAAAATCTTTAAAAAAAAAAAAAAAAGCGGGATGGGGCTGTAGTTGCAAGGAATATATAGGGATGGTGATGCCTATCCCTAGAGAATTCTAAAATGGCAACAGGAGGGAAGAAAAAGTTACATCAGATTTTCCCATAAATGAATTGTTACATTTGGACAAGGGTTAGGGGCTGTGAACTCAGGCCAATGCATGTGGTTTTACATTAAACAAAGGAGTCACTTCAAAAGAGCGCCATTCATATTGTAAACATCTTCCATTTGTTTTTCATAAAAATTTTCTTTGGAGAAATGAGTAGGAATGTGAGAGGGTGCAGACACTTTGGGAAACAGCTTGGCAGTTCTTCAAAAGGTTAAAAAGAGTCACCACATGGGCCAGCAAGTTCACTGCTACGTATATACCCAAGAAAAATGAAAGCATACGTCCACACAAAAACGTGTACACAAATGTTCACAGTGATGTTATCCAGACAATGGAATGTGATTCATCCATGAAAAAGAATGAAGTGCTGGTACATCCTATGATGCAGACGAACCCTGAAAATTGATGCTAAGTGAAGGAAGCCAGTTCCAAAAGACAACAAATTACAGAATCCCATTTATGTGAAGTGTGCAAAAAAAGGCAAATCCATAGAGACAGAAAGTAGACTAATGGTTACCTAGGGACGGGGGAAAAAGGGAAGGCTGGGATGGAGTGACTGCTAACGGGCACCAAGATCAAATTTTTTTTTTTTAATTTTTTTTATTTTTTTAAATTTTTTTTTCAACATTTATTTATTTTTGGGACAGAGAGAGACAGAGCATGAACGGGCGAGGGGCAGAGAGAGAGGGAGACACAGAATCGGAAACAGGCTCCAGGCTCCGAGCCATCAGCCCAGAGCCTGACGCGGGGCTCGAACTCACGGACCGCGAGATCGTGACCTGGCTGAAGTCGGACGCTTAACCGACTGCGCCACCCAGGCGCCCCAAGATCAAATTTTCTAAAATCAGGTGGCGGTAATGGTTGTATAACTATGCGAATATACCAAGAACCACTGAACTGTACACTTTAAATCAGTGACTTGTACAGAACATGAAATATATCTCAATGAAGCCATTTAAAAAATTTCTGGCAGATCAAAATAAGGTATTTCAAGGAAGAGGTTCCTTTCCTATTTTGCATAAAAATGAAATATGGGCTAGAGGCAATCTTGTAAAACTCTTTTCAATCAATAGCTTTCAACATGGCAACAAGCTGATTTATTTGACATATGTTGCTACATGTTGACCTAATTGGCTATTCATATGGAGAAAACAAACTTAGGCCCATTATATACAAAAATAATTTCTTCATAGATTTAATAGCTATGTGAAAAATAAAAGTACTTGAAAAATATTTGTGAATATTTCTATAGCCTATAATAGAGAAAAAAAAATTTTTTTAAGTTTATTTTGAGAAAGAGAGAGTGCACCCACGCATGGGGGAGGCGCATTGAAAGGGGAAAAAGAGAATCCCAAGCAGGCTCTGCACTGACAGTGCAAGCCTGATTCAGGGCTCTGACTCACAAACTGAACAGTGAGATCATGACCTGAGCCGAAACCAAGAGTCAGACACTTAACCAACTGAGCCACCCAGGCGCCCCAGTAGAGAAACCTTCTTAAGCAATTCAAGAAACTAGAAGCCATTAAGGAAAATACTGACAGATCTGATTATATAAAAACTCTATAGATCAGTATGTAAGAGTTACTCTGCAAAATAGTAAATAAGAAACAATATACGAGAGATATGCATAAGCAATCACAGAAAAGATGGAAATAATCAAGTTGAAACAAAATGAGGCAGCACATCACTAGCAGTCAGGGAGGTGTGAATTAAAACAAGGTATTTTTCACTCTTCAGTTCGGTTGCATTCAATTTTTTTAATGTTTGTTTATTTTTGAGAGAGACAGACAGAGTGGGAGCAGAAGAGGAGCAGAGAGAGAGAGGGGGAGACACAGAATCTGAAAGAGGTTCCAGGCTCTGAGCTATCAGTGCAGAGCCTGATGCAGGGCTCGAACTCATGAGCCATGAGATCCTGACCTGAGCTGAAGTAGGATGCTCAACTGACTGAGCCACCCAGGCGCCCCAAGTTCGGCTGAAATTTAAAACTCTGATAACTAATACCAGCAAAGTATACAGGAAAATACACACTGGCAGCCAGCATCATTTTGGAAAGCAGTATTTTATAGTGTCCGTGACAATTTAAAATTTTACATACTCTTGGACTTCAATAGAAATTCTACTTTTGAGACCCTATCATAGAAAAACAAATGCACTAATAAATGATTTATTATAGCACTGCTTAATGTGGCCACACACAAAAAGTTATAATAATTTATAAGTTCTAAATATTAAATATTTAACTATATATATATATATATATTCACACACACACACCCGAATTATAGAACTCTGTCTGCTATTTTTAAGCAAAAGTGCAAGCATGATCTTCTATCTATAAAGAGTAGGGAAAAAATCCTATGTATTTGTATGCATACAGAAATAAGTACAGATGATTATACCCTAACTGACAGCACTGGTAACTTTTGGAGGAAATGTTTGGAAGTAAAAATAATACAAAGTTATATATATTTTTTCTCAACTTACTGTAAAATTTCTATTAGCTTCACAATTAAACAAAAATCCAATAACAACATATTTTTAAAAGAGAGGAAACACACATAGCCACCCTACACACATACCTCTCAAGGTCTTGCTGTTGTTTTGTTCGTATCTACATGACACTGAGCAAACTGACCCAGTTAACTGTGGGCATACTTTCTGACCCCATTATTCCAATACTGACTAGTTATTTTCTTTTTTTTTTTTTTTTAATTTTTTTAACGTTTATTTATTTTTGAACCAGAGAGAGACCACCCTGAACGGGGGAGGGGGGGGGGGGTCAGAGAGAGGGAGACACAGAATCCGAAACAGGCTCCAGGCTCTGAGCTGTCAGCACAGAGCCCGACGCGGGGCTTGAACTCACGGACCGCGAGACCATGCCCTGAGCCGAAGTCGGCCACTTAACCGACTGAGCCACCCAGGCGCCCCTGACTAGTTATTTTCTTAAAACATTCCTCTCCTGTGTTTCCATTCAACAGACGACCACTCACTACACACATCTCTACCTTTTTATTATTGTGGTAATAAATTCTTATTGTGGTAAGAACGCTTAACGTGAGATTTACCCTCTTAAATGCTGAAGTGTAAGCTACACTATTGTTGACCACAGGCACAACGTCATGCAGCACAGCACACCTCCAGAGCTTATTCATCTTGCTTGACTGAAACTACAAAGTTGATAAGGAGTTCTCCATTTCCCCCACTCCTAACTACATACCGCCTCAAACTGCATCACCATCCTTTCTTTCTTAAGGGAGAAAAAAAGGTAAATTGGACTTTGTAAAAAAAAAAAAAAAAAAATACCAACTTCTGTTAATCAAAAGAAGCCACATGAGAGTGAAAACGCCCCACACGGGATGACATCATCTGTAGCGCCTACATCGGAGTAAAGGACTGCATTCAGAACATGTATTAGGAGGGTACTTCACAAAAAAGATATCCCAACATCCAACAAGCACTAAAAGATGCACAGCCTCACCAATAATCCCAGAAATGCAAATCAGTAAACACCGCAAAATACTATTACCCACTAGAATGCTAAAATTAACAAGAATGACACCAAATGTTGGTGAGGATGGGGAACAAATGGAATACGTATACACTACTGGTAGAGCTATAGAGGCATAAATCAATTGGGACAACTGACAGTATTTCCCAAAGACAAAAATATGCTCACCCTGTGGCCCAGCTTGAGGGCACAATGTTCCCCAAAAGGGGGGAGGTGGCCAGGTAAGGCTTCACAGCATCAACCTGAACCGTCTCAGAAGGTGGGTAGGTGTTGTCTAAGCTGCCAGGCACTGGGAGGAACACGGAAGTCATGGAGACATAAGCGCACTGAGTTGGGGAATGGTGGCGTTTCCAAACAGCTGAAGCTCAAGGGTAAGAGACTCAGAGAGACACAAAGCTGAAGAACTACACAGGACCTTGAAGAAAGTTCTGAACTGTCTGTTCTGCCAAGGGACACGGCCAGGTTTGGATTTAGAAATTACATTCAGAGAGCTGTGTGTGATGCAGCTGGGGAAGCTAGGTAACTGTAGCCAGGAAGCCAGTCAGGGAGGGGCACCGACAGATAATGATCACTTTGCTGCCATCTCACCCATTCCGAAGGAGACTTTTCTTAAACCCAGCCTGCCATTCTAACATTGGCATGTTACTTTAACTGATGATTCTCCAGAAATCACTGTATCACCAAAACGGTGAAGGGGAAATGAAGGTGGGCAGATGACAGATGGTCTAGCAATGAGTTACTTAAACCACTCTCCAACCACCACTGTCCTTACAGGAGTTTATTTCGTTTTTAGGAGCAATCTCTGTTGAGAAACAGGTAAATAATGCAACTGTCACCCCATAACATTCATAATTAGGAGGCCTATGAAATAAGGGATGGTGGCCCAGAAGCAAATTCTACAACAATTCTACAGCGAAAAATTTATCTGTGTATGTGTACTCCAGAAAAGGGCACAAAGATTTCATTATATTCTTTTTATCTAATGTTTATTTATTTTTGAGAGAGAGACAGAGAGACAGAGCACGAGTGGGGGAGGAGCAGAGAGAGAGGGAGACACAGAATCCAATGCAGGCTCCAGGCTCTGAGTTGTCAGCAACACAGCCCGACGCAGGGCTCGACCTCACAAACCGTGAGATCGTGACCTGAGCCGAAGTCGGACGCTCAACCGACTGAGCCACCCTGGCGCCCCAGATTTCATCATACTCTTAATGGGGCCCTAACTACTACCGCCACCGAACAAATTGTGATCCTATTTTTGAGGCCAGCTCAAAGGTAAGGTCCAGAATGGATGCCCACGAAACCAGGAAATGGCCACTTGAACCATTTAAGGGGTAAGCCTCGGCTTCCAGATTTTGTGGAACAGATTCACCTAGAAATATCTTTCGAGGCTTATTGGAATCCCAAATCATATTACTATCTTAAGTATCTCAGTTCTACTTAAGAAGATCACCTCTAAACTACCTGGAAATTTTTGGTAGTTTTTTGTTTTTTTTTTTTAATGTTTGTTTATCTTGAGAGAGAACAGGCAGAAGCGGGAGAGGAACAGAGAGGGGGGAGAGAGACAGAGAGAGAGAGAGAGAGAGAGAGAGAGAGAGAGAGAGAATCCCAAGCAGGCTCCACACTGACAGCACAGAGCCCAACATGGGGCTCGATCCCAAGAACCATGAGACCATGACCTGAGCCAAAATCAAGAGTTGGACACTTAACCAACTGAGTCACCCACGTCCCCCGGTAGTATTTTTGCATGGACACTATTTACCTGGAAGAGAAATGGTTCTGTAATACACACAACTGATGATTCTGACTTTGACTGGGAAAAAGAGATTACACATGATGGACCCTTAATTCTCCGATGAGCTCTACAAAACCGCAACAAGATGTCAGATAAACCCTGGGGAATCCATTATTAAAAATGTTTCTCCCCTCAACGTTCTGGGATTCATTTCTCTTCCTGGACTGACAAAGTCCAAAACTACTGGCCTTTGAGGCATAGTGCCAATCCAACAGATGGGCTCTACTTTTTCCTAATGGTAGAAGTGGACTGTCAAGTGTGAAGTCATTTTCTTCAGCAAGAGAGCATCCGTTTCCTGCAGTAGCTAAGAGGAATTCTGATAGAGTCTTAAATCAACAACACAAAACAACCTATATGCTGTGACTGACTTTATCTGTAATTTCTATTACTTTCCATTTCTGACACCTCAGATACATTTAAATTTTTTTTAATGTTTATGTCTGAGACAGAGACAGAGCACGAGTGGGGGAGGGGCGCAGAGAGAGAGAGAGAGAGAGAGAGAGAGAGAGAGAGGGAGACACAGAATCCAAAGCAGGCTCCAGGCTCCGAGCTGTCCGCACACAGCCCGATGCGGGGCCCAAACTCACAGACCGCAAGATCGTGACCTGAGGCAAAGTCAGACGCTCAACTGACTAAGCTGCCCAGGCGCCCTGACACCTCAAATACATTTAAACAGGACCCTACCCAAACTCAGAAAATGTCCCAAAATATGCAATGTCAATCTAAACAATATTAAACCCCTTAATACTTTCAAGTATACTTTCAAATATACATGTATTCTAGGATACTAGATGTGTTGGCTCAGTTAGGTCCACAGATGAAAACCTAGCTTCTTTAAAGGAACGTTTAACAATGCCCAGTGACAGACCAAATAAGAAAACAGGAGGCAGCTCGATCTTTACTCTGTAAATTTTCAAAGCTAGAAATTGTTATCACGTGAATGGGTAAGAAGCTTCCAGTCTTTTTCTTTTTTTAAGTTTGTTTATTTATTTTGAGAGAGACAGAGAAAGCGAGTGGGGGAGAGGCAGAGAGAGAGAGAGAATTACAAGCAGGCTCCATGCGGTCAGCACGGAGCCCGATGTAGGGCTCAAACTCACAAACTGTGAGATCATGACCTGAGCTAAAACCAAGAGTAGGACACTTAACCAACTAAGCTACCAAGGCGCCCGTTTAGTTGTTTAAACTCAACACAGGGCTCAGACTCAAGACCCCAAGGATCGAAAGCCGCCCACTCCTCTGAGTGAGCCAGCCAGCACCCCCAAACTTCATTATTTCATAAGTTTGTAGTTGCTTCACTCTACGTCGACCTCCACAGTGGACACTTAGGAAGGTAATGACCATTCTGACCATCTTTTCAGAGTAATCCAGTAATCCAGGCACTATGGTTTTTAGTTTCATATGAGTATTCTGATCTCTGCAACACAATCCAAGAGCTACTCAACAGATGAAAAATAATTTAGTTCATTAGCTATTTTATTTTTGTCTCTATGTCTTTACCAGTTAGTACTTGCTGGGTTTTCTGAAGAAAGTACTACTCCCAAAATTATCGAATGATTCTTTCAGCCCTGGCATTATTGATTAAATGCCTCTAAATGTCCAGAACACCCCACAATTCACTCTAAGAACTTCATCTCTACTCTAGCTACACTCACTCTCCAGGTGATCTCAAGTCCCATGGTTCTAAATAGTACCTCTACACTGATCAACTACCAACTTTACATTTGCCACAATCCTGAGACTTATATATCAAACTGCTTACTCAGTAGCTCAACTTGAAACATTTGATAGAAAACGCGAAGTCAGTATGTCCAAGCCAAATTCTTAATTTCTGCACTCCTGCAACCTGCTTCCTCCAGTGTTGCACATTTCATTCAGTAAACAGCACCCAACAGTGAGGCTATCGTGGGAGTCAATCTTAACTACTCTTTGACTCAGACCTCACAGCCAATCCGAGTTCTCATTCCCCACCTTTAAAAATATGTCTCAAATCTGGGGGCACCTGGGTGGCTCAGTTGGTTAAGCGTCCAACTTCAGCTCAGGTCATGATCTCACAGCTCGTGAATTCGAGCCCTGCGTCAGGCTCTGTGCTAACAGTTCAGAGCCTGCAGCCTGCTTCAGATTCTGTGTTTCCCTCTCTCTCTGCCCCTTCCCTCTCTCACTCTGTCTCAAAAATAAACATTAAAAAAAAAAGTTAAGAAAAATAGATCCCAAATCCATCTCCCTGAAAATACAACAGTTCAACTCACAGTCATCTCTTAACTCAAATATCACAATGGCTTAAATGGTCACTCTGGTTATATCATTCTTGCTTTTCAAGGTGTATACATTAGATCAAGTTATCTCCCTACTCAAAACCTCCCAACAGGTTCCTATCAAATCTAAAATAAAACCTACACACTTGGCCAAGTTTTTTAAGTGTCTACATTATATAGCCCCGACTACCTCTTCTACCTATTTCCTATCATTCACTCCCACCTTGTTTACGCTGTTCTAGCTCTTTGTCTTTTCTTTTTAATGTTTATTTATTTTTGAGAGAGACAAAGACAAACACAGAGCATGAGCAGGGGAGGGGCAGAGAGGCAGACAGAATCTGAAGCAGGCTCCAGGCTCTGAGCCGTCAGCACAGAGCTTGACGTGGGGCTCAAAACAACAAACCGTGAGATCATGACCTGAGCCAGTCAGACGTTTAACCAACTGAGCCACCCAGGCACCCCTCTTCTTTCTTTTTAAATGTTTTTTATGTATTTTTGAGAGAGCGCAAGCAGGAGACGGGCGGGGGGACAGAGGATCCGAAGCGGGCTCCGCATGGACAACAGGGAGCCCAATGCGAGGCTCAAACTCACCAACCATGAGATCTTGACCCGAGCTGAAGTCGGACACTCAACTGAGCCCCTCAGGCAGCCCTAGCCCTTCAGTTCTTAAACACACCAAACACACTACTGCCTCAGGGCTTATGCTCGTGCCCCAGACAGCTACATGGGGGTCTCACATCACACAGGTCTCTACTCAAGTATCACTGCCTCAAGGGACTTCCCCAACCATCCCCCATCTCCTTACTTTATTTTCCTTTATAACACCTAACATGAAAATGCTGTAACATCACACCCGTTTGTTTAACATCTATCTTACTAGAAAGTGAGCACCATGAAAGCAGTTGTTTTTTTTAAGTGTTCTCTATACCCATGTGCGGCTTGAACTCAAGACCCCGAGATCAAGAGTCAAATGCTCTACCAACTGAGCCAACAAGTTGTCCCTGAAAGCAATGACTTTTACTTTTATTCACTGCTGTATCCCCGGGGCTTAACACAGTATCTGATATGATGTAAGTATACAATTAATACTTACAGAATGAAAGAATATGTATTCTTTGTTAGAAATGCTGGTTTCAGTTTTTATTTGACTCTGAATGGAAGACTTAAGCCACTAATATCCCAGAGGACTAAATGTCCAATGACTGCTTAGATAAAACACAGACACACAATAAGGATCCTCAAGAGGAAGAGATTTTTTTTCCTAGACCTGACTTGCCCTGGCATAAAATAATCATACCCCAAGACATTCTTTCAGAAATCTCCACTACACCTTGCTTGTAATATGATGGGAGCAGCACATATTACAGCAGTACTGATCTTGTTCTGGAAAAGCAAAGTTAAAATATCCAAGGACCTTATTTTGTTCATTCATCACCGTATCCTAGTGCCTGGCACACAATAAGCACTCGCTAACTATACGTTGGTCCTGTTTCTGAATGAAATTAGGTGGTTTAGTGAAAACAATGGGTTCTGCTTTAGAAGGATACACTGGCCTCCTAAAAAAACAAAGTGCTGGTCAGCTTTAAGAAGAGAATTGTCCTAACTAAACTCAGTTCAGTTCAAAGACTTAAGGCTCTCTGCCCCAAAAACTTCACACTTCAGTGAAGATATATTCCTGTGCACTATGGAGAGAATCCTTGACTTGGTAAGAAGCAGCAGCCAAACACAAAGCCTAGTCTGGGGGTGCCTGGCTGGCTCGGTCAGTACAGCATGCGACCTCTAATCTCGGGGTTCGAAGTTCGAGTCCAACATTGGGTGGAAATTACTTAAAAATAAAATCTTAAAAAAAAAAAAGCCTCGCCTGGAGTTAAGTGGGAAAATATAAAAGTAGAATCCATACGTAAGGAAAATAAGATAAACAGAGAATTAGAAAAAAAAACACGTATACATGTAAGGAAGTTGTTTAATACACTTTCAAAAACGTGTTTTGCATAGTCTTACCTCCTATAGGCAATACACATAAGGGAGGTCATTTGCTTTGCTAAAAAAATTTCTCTTTTCAGTAAATAAATAAGAGAAATTAATACTAACAGCAAATCTACATTATGCACCTGCTGTACGACATAGATTACGCTAAGCACTTTACACACATTACCTAGTACAATCTTTCAACAATCCTATGCTATAAGTATTATCGTCATCTTACAGTCAAGAAAACCAAGGACTGTAAGTGTTTTGCTAAAGATTACACAGTAAGTAGCAAACTGGGATCTGAGCCTAGTCCATCCGATTTCTGAGTCCATGATCTTAATCACTATTTGGGATTTTCAACAAATTGAAGGGAAATATATCAATGTGGAGCTGGAAGACTTGTTCATTATTAAGAAAAGCAATTACACAACTTTTTTATTTGGCTGGACATATAACCAACGCTTGATTAAAATGCTGAACAAGTATCTTCTAGTAAAAGTTTCCAAGTAACTAAAACATAATTATTTTCTTGACTTTAATCTTTGTTAGAAATTAACAGTAATAATATAGTACTATTTTGTCTAGGCAGAGTGTACAGAACACGGTTCCATCTTCATTTTGTTGATGACCTCTAAGTACAAAACCCAACCTAACATAGTACTGGAGACACAAGAAGTCACAGGAGACTAGGTGGAAAGTACACTGATCCAAATTACAGTCCCCGGAACTCATTCTGCTATGTTATTTCCATTCTCACGTCTTTGCAGGTATCTTTCCTGCCGAGAGCACCCCCTCTAAGCCTTACTGAATAACTCATATTTATCCTTTAAGACCTGGTTCCTCCCCCTTGCAGGAAGCTATCCTTAACCTTTCCTCTCCCTCCACAGATCTAATAACTTTCTCCCTTCTCTACCTGGGAGAAATGTATCACACTGCATATTGTAATTTGTTAACAAGATGTTGCTCTTTCTAGATTCACTACTTTGAGGCAGGAAAAAAAAAAAAAAAGTCTTCTCTTCTCCCAACACCTAAATACAGAAATGGAAATGAAATAAGCACTGAAAAGTGTTGGTTGAATGACAGATGAACAGAAAGAGTACTTGTTAAACAGAATTAAACCTTGGCTTTATCTACAGTTTTGTAATTTTTTTCCCTTAAACACACACACAAAATTAACTTAAACATCTCCCTTTTGGGGCACCTGGGTGGCTCAGTCAGTTAAGCATCTGACTTCTGATTTCCACTCAGGTCATGATCTCACGGTTTGTGAGTTCGAGCCCCACATCAGGCTCTTTGCTGACATTGCAGAGCCTGCTGAGGATTCTCTCTCTCTCAGAATAAACAAACTTAAAAAGTCTCTCCCTGTAGTTTCAAAGTGATTGCTCTTTTTTTTTTAATTTTTTTTTTAACGTTTATTCATTTTTGAGACAGAGAGAGAGAGAGCATGAATGGGGGAAGGTCAGAGAGAGAGGGAGACACAGAATCTGAAACAGGTTCCAGGCTCTGAGCTGTCAGCACAGAGCCTGACGCGGGGCTCAAACTCATGGACCACGAGATCATGAGCTGAGCCGAAGTCGGACGTCCAACTGACTGAGCCACCCAGGTGCCCCAACTGCTCTTTTTTCCTTAATGTGCTTCTATGTCTAAATTTTAACTTCCCAACGTATGTGATCACTTAGCCTGATGTAAACTATACTTGAGATTTACATCCTCCAATCTTCTCTGAAGACCTTTATTCTATAGTACTGTTCACCCACTAATTACTATACATGATTGATTCACTCCATTTTCTCAGCTGTCAGCTGTTTCTTCTTTCGAAGACAATCATATATATATATATATATATATATATATATATATATATATATATATATATATATGTTTAGTTATTTTGAGAGAGAGAGAGCACACACATGCGAGCAGGGAAGGGACAGAGACAGAGAGGGAGAGAGAGAATCCCAAGCAGGCTCCACACTGTCATTCAGAGCCCAACTCAAGGCTCAAACTCACAAACCACTGAGATCATGACCTGAGCCCAAAGAGTCGGACACTTAACCGACTGAGCCACCCAGGCCCCCCTCAAAGATAATCTTTTAAATTCTCTCCATTCAAAGAATGGAGGCTTCTTATATTAGTAAACACTTAAATTCTGGTGCTTTCATTTTCAGCAGTGCTGAATTTTAGGAAACCTTATTAGGGGCACCTGGGTGGCTCAGTTGATTTAGCATTTGAATTCAGCTCAGGTCATGATTTCGGGGTTTGGGAGTTCAAGCCCCACATCAGCCTCACCACTGGGGGGTGCAGAGCCTGCTAGGGATTCTCTCTCTCTCCCTCTGCCCCTTCCCCACTTGCGCTCCCTCTCTCTCTCTCTCTCTCAAAAATAAATAACTTAAAAAAAAGAAACCTTACGATAAGTAATGTGTCCTCCATATTCTAAATAGTATCATTTATACTAAGAAGCCAACAATATAGTTACTTTCTAATCTAACAAAAATCCACCTGTGGTATCAGGACAAATAAAACTGAATGAGAAGAATGACTTAATGTCAAGTGTGGAAAAGATAGAAAAAATGTAAAGCAAGATTACATCAAAGATTAATGGTTTATTTCCTATGGGACTATAACATAAGATGTAACAAATGATAAGTTCACCAAAGTTTCCCTAGAGATAGCATTCACATTCATAATGGTAACTGTCAGTGTTTTATAGAAGGCTAAATTTTACTTTACTCACAATCACTTCAAATCTCAACACTTTGATTTATCTTCCTAACAGGAATATTTACTTTCTTTTTCTACAGTGTTTCTACTCATCATGATTATTAAGCTCTGTACCATGATTCGTATTTAACAACTGAAGCAATGGTATGGACTTTCAAATGTCCACAATCAGAATTTCAAAATTCAAAATAATGTTATTTTATACTCTTTAAGTCGGATTTTAGACCAATTCCGGCTCCTGTTCAACATTACCAGTTATCACTGGATTTCTTTGCAGTAATTGGGTCCAGTTAGAAAATCAAGAACAAGAACACAAAAACATTTGTTAGTGTCTTGTCACTATGACTTAAAAAAAAAAAAAAAAAGACTACAAGAGACACATTATTTCTCACTTTGTACATTAGAAAACAGCTGATAAGCTTTTCTGGCAAACACAGAAACTGTTCACGCATTTTTTCAACGCAAACATCTAAAAGCAGTGAGGTGAATTCTACGCCATTCATTTCTAATAGTTTGCAGAGAGAATCACAACCGACAGGTAAAAGAGATTAGAAGTAGTTTAATTCCACTTATCAGATACTTTTATTTAAAAAGTTATATAAACCTAACTATGAAGCAATAATTCCCCATTTAAGTGTAAAAAGAACGCACACACTGAAGTATTTATGAACGAAATGATACAATATCTGAAAGGTTTGTTTCAAAATAAACAAAGCGGGGAAGAAGGCAGAGAGGTCGCAGATGGGGACAGTGTGATAGCTAGGTACGTACGGGTTACTGATGCAGCTGGATGTTGAGTACATAAGGACTCACTACACTAATTCTCTTTATTTTTGTTATGTTTGAAACTTCCTACATTTAAAAAATGAATCAAATAAAATGGGAAAAGGTACACATACAATCCTGTCATCAACTTGCATATGTCTAAGAGCAAATGACTAAAAACTATGATGAAAAGCAGGGGCACCTGGGTGGCTCAGTCAGTTCAGCATCTGACTCTTGATTTCAGCTCAGGTGATAATCCCAGACAATCCCAGGACTGAGCCCTGTGTCGGACTCCATGCAAAGCGTGGAGCCTGCTTAAGGTTCTCTCTCTCTCTCTAAAAAAAATAAATAAAAACAATGAAAAGCAAAACCAATTAATGCTAAAATAAAATTTTATAGATTAGATGTTCAGTGAAAATAGATGTTCAATGAAAGCAATACAACTCTTTTTTTTTTTTTTGAAATTTTTTTTTCAACGTTTATTTATTTTTGGGACAGAGAGAGACAGAGCATGAACGGGTGAGGGGCAGAGAGAGAGGGAGACACAGAATCAGAAACGGGCTCCAGGCTCTGAACCATCGGCCCAGAGCCCGACGCGGGGCTCGAACTCACGGACCGCGAGATCGTGACCTGGCTGAAGTCGGACGCTTAACCGACTGCGCCACCCAGGCGCCCCTCAAGCAATACAACTCTTGAAAAAACAAGGTTATCAAATTTCTGTCATCTCTTAAATCCATAATTATGTTGTGTCAACCTCACACTGCCATTAACCACCCCCGATGTAGCAGTCACTAAAATACTCATTTCTAAAACATGAAATGTAAGATTGACAGTTATCACTAAGAAGACAAATCGTTAAGTATGAAAAAGCTAACCTCCCCACACAAAATATAAACAAAAAAATTTTCAAGAAATTTAAAGAAATAAATAATTTGAAAAAACTAGCAAAACATCTCAAAATAAAACAAAAATTACTTTCATTTCCCTCTTTTATGGCAGCCAGGTTTAAGGTATGTCATCCCTCAGGGTACCTGTGTGGCTCAGTCTGGTTAACTGTCCAACTTCAGCTCAGGTCATGATATCCTAGTTCATGGGTTCAAGCCCCGTGTCGGGCTCTGTGTCGACAGCTCAGAGCCTGGAGCCTGCTTCAGATTCTGTGTGTGTGTGTGTGTGTGTGTGTGTGTGTGTGTGTGTGTGTGTGTCTGCCCCTCCCCCACTCATGTTTTGCCTCTCTCTCTCAAAAATAAGTAAACATTAAAAAAAAAGAGATATGTTACGCTTCTGGAAGGGCTGGCATAAAGTGGACTTCACAGCAGACATCAGTAAGACTATATGCACCTTTAAAAATCTCAGGCATGGGGCGCCTGGGTGGCGCAGTCGGTTAAGCGTCCGACTTCAGCCAGGTCACGATCTCGCGGTCCGGGAGTTCGAGCCCTGCGTTGGGCTCTGGGCTGATGGCTCAGAGCCTGGAGCCTGTTTCCGATTCTGTGTCTCCCTCTCTCTCTGCCCCTCGCCCGTTCATGCTCTGTCTCTCTCTGTCCCAAAAATAAAATAAAACGTTGAAAAAAAAATTTAAAATAAAAAAAAAAATCTCAGGCAGCAATATGAAATTTTTAACCAGAGATGCATCACCCACACATATGGTAAAACTTCTCTACTGTGTACAGCCAGATCATGTTGGCAGGACTGAACACGGTCACTTATTAGTGAGGTATGGAAGACAACGACTAAAACCTCAAATGGTCCTGCGAGAGTGCAAAGACACAATGCCTAGCAAGACACAGGGAAGTCACGCTCCATATTTCAGAACACAGCTCAAGACTATGCCGTGAAGATTGCTTTCATTTCTCGATCCTCAAAGATCCTGAATAATCCGCAATTATTACAAGCATTATTTTTTAAATTACAAACTATCTCATACGTATAAGACTAAATACATATTGAACTATATGCACAGATTAACAAGACACACACGTATGTAACGTTATTTTAAAAACCCACAATCTACTACCCAAGTTAAAAATTAGAGAAAATATTAAACTCCTCACAAATCTACACAACACACAGGCCATGACAATGAAGAGAAGGGATAATCAAACCACTTTTCTCCGGACCTTTCCTTACCTTACCAAGTCCTGTGATCTGTGCTATCCAAACACTCTCTGAATTTCTTGTTCTTTTAACAATTCAGTAATTATTTAAAAAGGGGGGGGGGGCGCGAGAGGCACCTGGGTGGCTCAGTCGGTTAAGTGTCCAGTTCATGATATCCTAGTTCATGGGCTCAAGCCCCGCGTCGGGCTCTGTGCTGACAGCTCAGAGCTTGGAGCCTGCTTCAGATTCTGCGTCTCCCTCTCTCTCTGCCCATCCCCCACTCTCTCTCTCTCTCTCTCTCTCAAAAATAAACAAACATCAAAAACATTTTTTAAAAATTCAGTAATTATTTTAAATTTCCAATACTCAATTCACGGGTAGTCTATCAAATAGTTACTGCGTTTTACCCCAGAAGTTTCTTGGCCTTTCGTCTAAGACCAAGTGCATTTTTCCCCAATAAGTGTTTTCTGGATGCATGAATACCCAAAAATGACATTAAGACCTTTGTTACAAACTCACTACAGAAATACATAGGAAACAAGATAAGGAATACGACCCAAGTACGCCTGGTTTTCAAACCAGAGAGCCTTCGGCCAAGAACACCAGGTGATACCAAAACACGCTCGATAGCTACAAAGTCCCGCAGACAGCAGGAAGACTACCGCTTCCTGCGAATTAGTGATGGCAAAAACTCTGCAATTAAGTCATGAATCCTCCACTTCTGGGAACATTCCTCCCTCCTCCTCGTCCTTTGGAAAGCCACCACCATCATACCAACCTTCGCTTCAACTGCACAAATCTCTTCAAGGACTGAGGGCACGTTATTACTCACCTTTGTGTCTCCTACGTAGAATTAAGTCAATGTTTGTTATAAGTAAGATAAACTCCAAGGAATGGCTTCAAAAGCCTCAAACCCAATGCAAAACTGGGAAGAGAGGAGTTTAAGAATAAAAAGATAGGGGCGCCTGGGTGGCGCAGTCGGTTAAGCGTCCGACTTCAGCCAGGTCACGATCTCGTGGTCTGGGAGTTCGAGCCCCGCGTCAGGCTCTGGGCTGATGGCTCAGAGCCTGGAGCCTGTTTCCGATTCTGTGTCTCCCTCTCTCTCTGCCCCTCCCCCCGTTCATGCTCTGTCTCTCTCTGTCCCAAAAATAAATAAACGTTCAAAAAAAAATTAAAAAAAAAAAGAATAAAAAGATAATGAAAAAGAATAAAGCTATATATTTTTGTCGACATATTTTCTTACCACCTAATTCAGAATCCTATACGAACACTGCAAAAATGAGTTTGTAAAGAATAAAATGAAAAGACACGACCTGAAAGCTCTCCTTACTCGCAGCATGCTCAAAAATGTCACACAATCTGTCACCTTAAACTCATACCAACATCTTCATCTGCAAACAAAGCTCGGTTTTAAAAGGGCTTCAAATGACACCTAAATATAAAAAGGTTCTACTTCGTCACAATTTAAGTTCCTGACATGGTGTGCGTAGTGTGACTGCACTTATGCTCATTTAACAGTCAGGGTCTGTCATCAAATTCTCAGAAGGATATGCGACCCCAGAAAACTTTAGAGACCTGCTAGTCTAGCATATCGAAAACATGCTACTTTCCAGACATAGAGCCACGCTAGCTTAGGTTCAAGAGTTTTCCCCTCGTATTCACTGGGGGGGGGGGGGGGGGGGCTTACTGCAAAATCTGCATTTGGAAGACCTCCCTCAGCCCAACCCCAAAGTTCCAAACTCCACGGGCACGTACAGCAGCGACTCCCAGATCCCCAAAACAGTTAGCTCGCGAATTCCAGAAGAAAATGCCAAGCCAGGCACCCGGCGTCGCAAGCTTGCCACCCTTTCGGGTGAGAGCCTTCCGTAGGAAAATGCCCGGATGTCTAACTTCCCTGCAAACCGAACAGACTTTTCAGGGAACTTTTTGGGTCTCAGCTCCACGCCGGTCTGTCTGCCTGGCTGGCCCCAAACACCTCCGGCGGTCCAGGCAAGCCCGCTCAGAGGCAGCCAGGCTGTGTCCACAGCGTCACTGAGTCCCTCCCCAAGACAGGGAGCGTTTACCGAGGAATTCTTCGGTAAACACCCGCTGAGCCAGGGAAGGAAGCTCCCTCTGCCTGGATCGAGTCGAGCCGTCAGCCCCCAGACGGCGACCCCGGCACAAGCCCAGGCCACGAAAGCCCGAAGTGTCACGAACGCCCTGCTTCCTCCACAAGCCAGGACCGCGGTCCCGGCCGCACGCCCTACGCTCCGCGCGCCCCAGGTCCACCGGACGCCAGCGGCCACACACGCCCCGCTTCCCAGCGCGGCGGGGCCCGCGCCCCCAGCCCTCCGCGGGCAAGCAGCCGCGCGCCTGGAGCCACAGTCCCAACGTCGCCACCACGGGAAAGCGCGACCTTGCAGGAGCGCCTCGTTCTGCCTCGACTTCCTACTTTACGCGACGGGGGAAAACCCCTTCCCCACCATCTTCCTCGAGGGGCAGGATCACAAAGGAACGGAGAAAGTGCGGCGAGGACCAGGGAAGCTTCACTCCGCGCGACGTGCTACTGCCACCTCGGGCCAGCGGAAAGCCCGCCCCTTGTCGGGGCCCTCGCAGCAGACACGGCGGCTGTTCGCGGTGACGCCGTCCCGACGACCACAGGCGGCCCCGGCAGGTCCGTCCCACCCCCGGCCCCACGGGCACGTGTGGGGCCGCGTAAAAAACCCCGCCACGGCTCCTCCTTCCCGAGCTCCGACGCGCTCCCGATTTCTGACACAGACACGCACATCCGCCCGACGGGGCCACCCCGAATTTCGTCTCGAAAAGAAGGTGACTTGAAGGGGAACTCCGTGACCCCGCCACGAGCACAAGCAGGGTCTTCCGGAACGCGTTCCCACCCTCCTGCCCTGCGCACACACGCCGCCACGGCCGCTGCACCCCGGAACACCACCTGCCTCCCAGACCCCGCACAAACTACCCGGGCACAGTCCTCAAACTTACGACCCGGGGGGCGGAGGTGGGGGGGGGGGTCTCCGGCTCGCTCCCACGCACCGCCGCGCGCCTCAGGGGCCCCGCCCGCTAGCGACCCTCCGCAGAGCCCCCTCTCCCGCCGCGGACGCCGACCCGACGAGGGCGGGAGGGGGGGGGGGGATGCTCCCGTCGCGCCTCCCCGACGCGCCAACTAACCTGTCAGGGGCGCAGCCGACTCCGCCTCCCCGCGCCGACTTTCCCGCCCCCC
>NW_024412438.1:4139055-4139565 GCF_014898765.1 Herpailurus yagouaroundi | reverse complement strand
CCCCCCCCGCCCCCCGCCGGGAGGGACTTCCCGGTCCGCTCAGGATCCCCTGCCTCGCGCCCCTCCCCCACCCCGCCCGCCCGCCGCTCTCCCGGAGGTCCAGGTCCGGGAGGTGACAGTGGCTCCCGGGCCGCCGGGGGCCGCGCCGCTCCGGGAGCGCTTAGGCCCGAGGCCTCCGCAGGCGGTTGTGCTCACCGTGTCAGAGGCCGAGGCCGAGCGAGATGAGAGTGCAGGGAAGTGGGGAAGGGGGGCGGCCGCCAGCAGGCTCCTCCGCTTCCCCGGGTCCGCGGCGGATCCCTGCCGCCTGTCAGGAGGCGGCCGGCGGGGGAGCGGACTGGCGGAGACGCGAGAGAGGAGAAGGGAAAGGCGTGGGGCCGAGCGGGGGCCACCGAGGGGAGGCGGTCCCGCAACCGAGACGGGGATCGTCTCCCCCTCCGCAAAGCGAACCCAAAATGGCGGCGGGAGCGGCGGCGGCAGAGCGGCGGCGGCGGCGGCTGCTGCTCGGGAGGG
>NW_024412438.1:4076755-4134055 GCF_014898765.1 Herpailurus yagouaroundi | reverse complement strand
TCAGGGACTCTTGATCTCAGCTCAGGTCTCGATCTCAGGGTCGTGAGTTCAAGGCCCTGCCTTGGGCTCCGTGCTGGGCCCGAAGCCTAAATTTTACAAAAGCCAAAACAACAACCACAAAAAAGACCTTTTCATTATACCACATTGTCTTTGCAGTAAACATTTGTCATCACCGACATAATTACATATTCTACCAAGAAAAGGTACTTAATGTTATTCCCCGACACCAGTGCGCGAGGAAAGTTACTTACGGTGTCTGCCTTCACGTTGCTTTCATGAATTGCCAGCTAAGCAATCGGCAAGACAGTACTCTGTTACTTGTGTATGCCCCAGTGCCTACCAAGATATGTCAGGTGTTCAGTCACATGACCTTTTTGAACGAAGGAAACCTGAGTTCCTTGAACCAAGGAAGGTATGGAAGATAGAATAACGGTTCCCCCAAAGATGCCCACATCCCAGTCCCTGGAACCCGTGCATATGTTTGTTATGTGGCGAGAGGGAATTAAGTTTGCTAATCAGCTAACCTCGAAACAGAGAGATTATCCTGGATTATCCGGGAGGCCCGCCGTAATTACAAGAGTTTGGAAAAGATGGCAGGGGGACACAGTAGGGTCAACGTCTGCATGCTGCTCTGTGACAAAGGCTTGGCCAGCTGTCGCAGCTTTGAAGATGGAAGAGCATCTTCCTCTCTGAACTGGAGCCCCCGGAAGGAACACAACCCTCCGCACGCTTGGCTTTTGGACTTCTAACCCACAGAACTCTGGGGTGACAAATGTGTTGTTTTATGCCACTAAATTTGTGGAGATTTGTCACAGCAGCAGTAGGAAGCTCCTACGGAAAGGGGAGGGAGCCAAATCGTGATTAAGCTCCAGAAGACCTCCTTGGATTGTGGATTTACCCTTTAATGCAAATGAGGGTGTGGCTCACCTGAAACTGTGCCCTAAGCAAAGTGACAGGCACTGGACAAAGCTGCCTACATTTCCAGTATCTCCCTGCTTCTCTGTTTCTGGGGACAGTCCTCGAGCTTAGGTGGGCAGCTGGGTTCTAGGCTGGTGCTGCACAGCAGCTGTCTTAGCTAAGCTCTTCAGATTCGCCTACTGGAACAGAAGTAAGTAAACGTTTATTTCATGCTGCTTTCTTGCTGCGCTGTTGGCTAAATGCAGTTTACGTGAGCAGGAGGGGCGCCTGGGGGACTCAGTCGGTTAAGCATCCGGCTTGAGTTCCTGGGTTCGAGCCCTGTGTCGGACTCTGTGCTGACAGCTCAGAACCTGGAGCCTGCTTCCCATTCTGTGTCTCCCTCCCTCTCTGCCCCTCCCCTGCTCACACTGTCTCTATCTCTCAAAAATAAATAAATGTAGACAAGCAGGAAAACTTCTTCACTATATACTTTAAAATAAGGTTTCGAGTGTTAAAAATTTAAAGATAAAACTTAACTGGAATGTCATCGTGATTGACTTCACATTTGACAAGTTAAGAGTCAGTGCTATATAAGCATAATAGTCTGTAAATCATTTTCTGTTTAAAAAGGGAAGAACTCTGAAATTTGGGGGGTGGGGGTACTGAGATTTTAAACTCATGCTTCAGGTGATGGATTGCCTTTTAGCAAACTGGAAGTTGACCCTCCAGGCTGCATGGGTGCAAAGCCCAGTTCTTCTCCTTGGCTGTGAAGCTTGGGTAGAGACTTCATAACACAGTGTAGATTTCCATACTACCTTCTAGAAGGTCTTCTCCGTTTTAGAAATGGGGGAACAGACGCACAAAGTTTAAGTTGCTCAAGGTCACACAGCTGTTAAGTAGGAGAGCTGGGATTCAGATTTCATCACTTAGATTCTGGGGTCCCTGCTTTTAACCTTTTTGCCATACTTGCCACTCTATTTTCTTTGTAAATTGGACATATTACCTACATCATAGGATTGTTGTAAAGGTAAAATGAGTTAATTCACATAAAGCACTTAGAACAGTGCCTGACTTATAGAAAGTGTTCGTGATATGTTAGCTATTGCTATCGTTGGAGCCCTAGATATTTTTCTGCTGTGCTTTAGTCACTGGAAGAAAGGAAGTACCAAAGCGGTGCTCCTTGCCTCCGCCTTTACCCGCACAGCCCTTTCATCTTCTGTACGTCAGGGCTGTCACTGCTCTTAACTTGGTGAAAGTTAAATTACGAGAGGGGCAGTGTCTGGAAAACACACTGGAGTGCCCTTGTCCTACAGATAGGAAACTTGGTCTCAGAGAGAAGGAAAAAACAAGAGTCCCACAAGCTTACCACAGCGTTATTTTTTCCTGTAGAAAATGTTACCTGGAAGGTATTCATCTGAGAAACCAAAGGGCTTGTCAGACAGTCTGAAGGTAGACTGGGATGTGGTGTTGGGGTAAGGACCCGCTATTTTTAACTATTTATCTCGAGCCCTGCTCTCACACGGTTTGACGCACAGTAGTATAATTCATGCAGAAAATTGTGTGTTAGCTTTTAAGAATTCACTAAGGGTTTGTTGATTTAATTTTACAAAATTTACTCTCGGCCTGGATGATAGCAGTGGTTCAGATTCAAAAAGTGCAAAGACACCACTCTCCCTTTTCCTGCCCCCATAGGAACCTATTTCTTCTCCTTGAAAGCAACCGGTATTATCAATTTTTGTATGTCCTTCAAAATATGTACCTTTTTACGAGCAAATTGTGTATAGGTTTTCCCCCTTTTACACAGACAGTAGCTAACTATATACACTGTTCTGTGTTTTTTCCCCACTTAGTGTGTGTCGGACATTTTTGCTCATTAGTTTGCAGAGAGCTGCTAGGTGGTTTTGTTTTTAATCGGCCGCATGCTGTTTCACTGTATGGGGATGTATGGGGGCAGATACTTAATTCTTTCCTTTCCTTTAATATCAGAAGCAGGGTTGCAGTTGAATAATCTCATATACACAGCAATCTCTGTTGTTATTATGTTACTGTAAAAATGGTTTTGCTTAGGTCTCATAAAAAATGGTTTCTAACATGGACACGTTAGTGAGGTTTGGACAGTTTTTACTACGTAAACAATATTGCCAATATTGCTTATTGCTAATAACCTTACAAATAAAAATCAAGAAAAGAAAGTTACCTACAACATTAGCACCTCAATAGATCGGATTATTTTTTCTGTGTCTTTTTCCTTAAGTCTTTATGTGTTTCTACTTCAGAACAATAATCTAAATCTACAGATGGGTTGAGATCAATGCAGGTATACCACTGAGCCCGAAAATCTTGGGGTGTTAAGGCCGGACATGCATCTTCACAGAACACGCCTCGTGTGGGGGCGTCTGGGTGGCTCAGCCAGTTAAGCATCTGGCTTTGGCTCAGGTCATGATCTCACGGTTTGTGGGTTTGAGCCCCGCAACAGGTCAGCATGAGCCCCACTTTGGGTAAAAAAAAACAAACAAAAACACAAGCCCCATGTTTCTTCTCTCTCTCTCTCTCTCTCTCTCTCTCTCAGCCCCTGGTGGGATCCTCACTCTCCCTCTCTCTGCCCCTTGCTCACTTGAGCCCCCCCCCCATCCCCTCTCTCTCAAAGAAAAGAAAAAAGAAAACTCTGATGTATCATGAGTCTGGGGTCCATTCCTTGAGGAATTTTGCAGGTGCGGGTATTAAGGAAGAGCCAGGGTGTCCCCTGGCCCGGGAAGCAATCGTGATCCCTCCCCCTTCCCATCCTTTGCTTCTGCATCAGGAGAGTTCGTGTCATTGCATCAGCCCTCGCCCCCCCCCCTGTCATTTGGGGACCGAGTGCGCGCTGCGGCAAACTGGGGCCTGCGGGAGTTTGTCGTCGTCGTCAGCGTCTCGAAGAAACTCCTCTACTTCTGTAGCCCCAGTGCCCCTCGAAGGGTCCACACATGGGGAAATAGACCCAATGAGGATTACGGAAGGCAGCATGACAGGTTCTGTGTTTTCTAACAAATTACAAAACCAGTGATGTTAGTCTTAATGAACCAGAGTTTTCCTGGAGGATTCGAGATTTAGAACAATCTTTCTCAACCTCAGTACTCTCTGTTGATGTTTGAGGCTGGGTGATGTGTGGTGCGAGCCTGTCCTGCACATTCCAGGATGGTTAGCAAGGTCCCTGGTCCCTCGTCTCTGCTCATTAGATGTCCTCCCCCTCCCCCCCCCCCCGAGGTGTGACCACCAAAAATGCTTCCGGACATTACTAAACGTCCCCCAGGGGGCAAAATTGCCCCAGTTGAGAGACACTCGTTTGGAAAAAGAATTGCTGATTGGCAGGAAATCAGTCTAGCTTCAGTGGAGCAAAGTCATGGCAGAGTATCCTTTCTGTCTGAATTCCTAGCGTGGGAGGTCACAGTAATGCCATTATGCATATCACGTCTTCATTGAAGGAAGGCGTTTGACGGTCTCCTTATGACACACGTACTGCGTGTCTCCTTGGCGGGACAACCGTACCCAGAGGCCCCGCGCTCAGTAGGTCGACATTCCCTCAGCCGGGACATCGGCGTGGCACTCCTCGCTCCTACCCGCACAGTGGAACCAGCTGGGGAGCTTTAAAAACTGCCAACGTCTAAGTGTCCCTACAAGCGGTTGTGCTTTAGTTGGTCTGAGATACGGTCTGGGCATCGGGCATTTTCAGCGCAGGCAGAGCCGGTTTGGCTGCGCTCCCACGGCCGGCCCGGTGCTACACACGGAAGGTGTGCGGGAACCTGCGGGGAGCGCGTCTGTCGGCGCCGTGTTCCCAGCTGCGTTCGCTCACTTCCTGTCTCTGTGCCACGTTGTGGTGATTGTCACGGTATCTAGCCCTTTTCCAGGAGTATATTTTTGTGGTGATCCGCGACGAGTGACGTTTGGTGTTACTGCTGTGATGGTGTGGGGGGCACCACGAGCGGTGCCCTGTAAGACGGTGAACTTGACAGATGCTCCGCCGACGGCCGTGCCCCGTCTCTCTCCCTTCCTCAGCCGCCCTGTTCCCTGAGACACAGCAGTGACACCAGGCCGATCACTGACCTACAACGGCGCTGAGTGTGCAGTGAAAGGCAGAGTCTCGCGCCCGTCGCTTGAAATCGGAAGCTGGCGGCGATTCAGCTCAGGGGGGAAGGCGCGTCCAAAGCCCAGATACACTGAACGCTTAGGCCTCCCGCACCCGACGCTTGGCCAAGTTGTGAACGCGAGGGAAGGTTCCTGAAGGAAATGAGAAGTGCTGTTCC
The DNA here is from genome assembly GCF_014898765.1 of Herpailurus yagouaroundi. Classification (NCBI taxonomy): domain Eukaryota; kingdom Metazoa; phylum Chordata; class Mammalia; order Carnivora; family Felidae; genus Herpailurus; species Herpailurus yagouaroundi. The sequence goes on along the minus strand of NW_024412438.1, from coordinate 4,128,878 downwards.
GGGGAACACGCGGAAGACGAGAAAGCTAAACGGCCTTACTGCCGATGCGGAGAAAGTCTGAGTGGTCCGGACGGAGCATCACACGCACCACGTCCCCGGTCCAGAGCAAGGCCCGCGCCGTCTTCGTTCTGCGGAGGCCGAGCGAGGGCAGGAGGCCGCACGGGCGCGGCGAGACGCTGGCTGAGGCCGGTCCGTGAGGTCTCGGGGAAGAAGCCGCCTGCGCGACACAGAAGCGCAGGGAGAAGCATCCGGGGCCGATGCAGAAGCCGCGGCAAGTTCTCCGGAAGATCCAGCTGAGGGAATTCACCAGGGTGGCCACGCTCACCAACAGATCCTCAGTGTGGACCAGACAGTCTCATGTTGGAAGGGGACGCCGACCAGGACTCTCGTGGCCAGACGGGACAAGTCAGGGCCCGGTTCCCAAGCTTCGAAGGACGGGCCGACTCTTGTCAGGGGCTAACGCGGCTGGTGACTGTAAGCTGAAGCTCCTTGACCTTTTCCAAATTCCTGGGGCCCGTAAGGACTTGGGTAAATCTTGGGGCACCTGGGGCGCACAATCGGTTCAGTGTCCAACTCTTGGTTTCTGCTCAGATCATGATCTCACAGTTCATGAGTTCAAGCCCTACGTTGGGCTCTTTGGTGGCAGCACAGAGCCTGCTTGGACTCCCGCTCTCACTTCCCCTCCCCTGCTCACACTGTCTCTGTCTCTCTCTCTCAAAAATAAATAAATAAATAATAAATAAATAAATACTTAAAAAAAAGAATTTCGCTAAATCTACTCTGTGCTCTAGGAATGGAACAACAAAGCCTGGAGGACAGCACATCTGTTTACAACGTGGGTGACTGAATGTCTTAAGTCTGCCGTTGAGACCTACTCAGAGAAAAGATCCCTTTCCACATGCTGTCACTCATTAAAGATGAATCTTGGTAGTTCTGCTCGTCTAAAACTTTTTTATGTGGAGGCTACAAACACTACAAACGGTTACCACTTGCAACTATTTATGTGGCTCAAGGTTTCCAATATTGTGTGTACAAAATAAAAGCAGAATTTTATTTGATGCTGAAACTAATAAACTTTTGGGGCGCCTGGATGGCTCAGTTGGTTGAGCGTCCGGCTTAGGTCATGATCTCATGGTTTGTGGGTTCGAACCCCACGTCGGGCTCTGTGCTGACAGCTCGGAGCCTGGAACCTGCTTCAGATTCTGTGTCTCCCTCTCTCTGCCCCTCCCCTGCTCATGCTCTGTCTCCCTCTGTCTGTCAAGAATAAATAAACATTAGAAAAAGTTTTCTTTAATCTAAAAAAAAAACAACTGCAGCTTGGTTTTGTAATTTGTAAAAAAATTCCAGTACAGTTACATTAGTTTCGCACGTATGATACAGTGATTCAAGAATCCTGTACATGCTTCGGTGCTCATCATAAGTGGACTTTTTTTTTTAATGTTTAGTTTTGAGAGAGAGCATGAGTGGAGGAGGGGCAGAGAGAGGGCGACACAGAATCCGAAGCAGGCTCCACACTGTCAGCACAGAGCCTGATGTGGGGCTACTGAGCCACCCAGGCGCCCCCATGATCAGTGAACTCTTAATCCCCTTCCCCCTTTTGTCCCCTTCCCCCCACCCATCTCCCCTCTAGTAACCATCAGTGTGTTCTCTGTAATTAAGAGTCCCGTTTTTTAGTTTGTCTCTGTTTTCTTTGTTTCTTGCGCATTCGAGTGAGATCCTATGGTATTTGTTTTTCTCTGACTGACTTATTTCACTTAGCATTGCACCCCCTATCTAGATCCATCCGTGCTGTGGTGAGTGGCAAGATGTCATGTTTTTGCGGCTGAGTAATATTCCTTTGTATGTGTATGTAGCTTCTTTATCCATTCGTCCATCAGCTGCTTCCATAATACGGCTGTCGTAAATACTGCAGTAAAACGTAGGGGTGCGTGTATCTTTTTGAATAGTGTTTTTGTATTCTTTTGGTAAATACTCCATGCTGGAATTAGTGGGTCCTATGATAATTCTGTTTTTTATTTTTTAAGGAACCTGTGTACGGTTGGCCATAGCGGCTGCACCAGTTTGCATCGCCACCAACAGTACACAAGTGTTCCTTTTTCCTCCACATCCTCGCCAACACTTGCTGTTTCTTATGTTTGCGGTTTTTGCCATTCTGACAGATGTGACACATTGTGGTTTTGATTGCATTTCCTTGATGATGAGTGATGTTGAACTTCTTTTCATGTGTCTCTTGGTGATCTGGATGTCTTCTTTGAAGAAATGTCTGTTCACGTCTTCTGCACTCTTAATTGGATTATCATTATTGTTATTATTTCGATGTCAAGTTGTATGAGTTCTTTATATATTTTGGATACTTACCCTTTATTGGGCATGTCGTTTACAAATATTTTCTCCCATTCAGTAGGTTGTCTTTTAGTTTTATTGATTGTTTCCTTTGTTGTGCAGAAGCTTTTTATTTTGATGAAGACCCAATAGTTTAATTTTGTTTTTGTTGCCCTTGCCTCAGGAGACATATCTAGAAAAATGACAGAGAAATTATTGCCTGTGCTCTCTTCTAGGATTTTTATGGTTTCGGGTCTCACACTTAGGACTTTAATCCATTTTGGTTTACTTTTGGTGTATGGTGTAAGAAAATGTTCCATAAATTCTGATTTAGAATTTTATCCAAACTATTTCTAGTTCTCGCCGGTTAACTTTATTACTAAATGTGTAAGACGGTATACTTATGAAAATTTTTATGAAATAAAGATATCTACAAACTGAAGTAAGGTTCAATATTAATAAAAGCGACTTTGATAATTACCTTTTATTTGCTAAGATCAAGATCAACAAATAGCTGCACAAATGAGTGATTGAGGCCACCGAGGAAGAAATCTGGCATAGTAATAAGAATGTAGCTCTTAAGTCCGACAACCCTGTCTGCATCCAGGATTCTCCGTTTGTCAACACCACCGTGGTTTCCGTGTATCACAACAACTGTGACTTTGCAGCTCCTCCCACAAAGAGGTAAACTCCGCTTCTCACCCTTTGTGTCTGATCTGGCCTATGATGGGCTGCAACAGAATGGGACAGATGGCCGGTTCTGAGCCAGGTTTGAAGAGGTCTTCAGTGTTTGGCTCTCTCTCGGACCTTTGCCACCCGTGACAAGTCAGTTCTGGGATGAGAGACGGTGTGGAGCACAGTTGGTCATCCCAGCTGAGGCCAACCGTGACCAGCCAGCCAACCCCATAGCATGAGGACCCCCACCGGCGATAGCCACACCTGGTCCAGAACAGGAACCAACCAGCCTGCAGCTGGAGCCTTGTCAACAGTAATAACGGGTCCTTGGCCGAGGCCACTGCGTCCGGGGCGGTCTGTTGGGCAGCAACAGCTGGTACGCTGCTCGAGAAGGGCGCTGTCCCGGTAAGATGACAGAAGCACGCGGTGTCTGTCGCGCTCAGTCTGACGCGTACTCCGTGTGTGTCGGTTTCTGCTGCTGCTGCTGCTTCAGTAGGGCCGAGCAGCAGTGTGTTTTGGTAAATGGCTTTATTAAGATTCACAACCCATGACAGTCAGGATCCTTAAAGTGCACAGTTCAGTGGTTTTTGATGTAGTCACACAGTTGTGTCATCGTGACCACGACCTGGTTTTAGAACACCCTTGTCACTCCGTTCTCCCCTCTCCCGGCCCCTGGCAACCACTGATCTCATTCACTGTGTCAGTAGATGTACCTGTTGTGGACACTTTTTATGCAGTATAATTGGAACGTAGTACACAGCTGGTCTTTTGTAACCGGTTTCCTTTATTTAAAGATTCACCCGTGTTGTAGCATTTATAAGAACTTCGTTTATTGTGATGACTGAATAATATTCCATTGCATGGCTACACCACGCTTGGTTTTTATCCATTTATTGGTTGGTGGACATCTGGATTGTTCCCACATTTCGCCTATGAGGAAAAATGCGGCTGTGAGCGTTTGTGAACAAGTTTTTGTGTGCGCACACGTTTCCACAGGCCCTGGGTGTATGGTGGAATTGCCAGGTCACGTGGTAGCTGCGTGTTCAATCTTTCCAGCAGCTGTCAAGCTGTTTTCCAGAGTAGTTGGTTCCATCTCACAACCCCACCAGTGCTGTAGGAGGATTCTAGTTTTTCTGCATTCTCCCCAACGCCGTCTGTTCTTTGGATTTTAAAGCGTATCACATTATGTTTTTGATTCGCATTTTCCTAATGACTTAGGGTGTTAAACACCTTTTCAAGTGCTTCTTGGCCATTGTATATCTTCTTGGGGGAAATGCCTGTTGAAATCCTTTGTCTGTTTTTGAGTTCGGTTGTCTTTGTTGAGTTGTACAGAGTTCTTTGTATATGATGGATACAAGTCCTTTATCAGATATGATTTGCAAATATTTTCTTCCATTCTGGAGTTTGTCTTTTATTTTCTTCATGGTATCCTTTGAAGCAGAAATTCTTACTTTTGATAAAGTCCAAGTATGTATTTTTATTTTTGTCACTAAGTGATACAAGGTCACAAAGATTTATTCCTATGTTTTCTTATTTCTTTTAAATTTTTTTAATGTTTGTTATTTATTTTTGAGACAGAGAGAGAGAGAGTGAGCAAGTGCAGGGGAGGGGCTGAGAGAGAGGGAGACACAGAATCCGAAGCAGGCTCCAGGCTCTGAGCTGTCGGCACAGAGCCGTACGTGGGGCTCAGTCTCATGAACTGTGAGATCGTGACCTGAGCCGAAGTCAGACGCTTAACCAACTGAGCCCCCCAGGTGCCCCTCCTCCTGTTTTAAGAGTTTTATTGTATTAGCACTTCCATTTAGGTTTATGATCTATTTGAGTTAATTTATGTGTGTCATGTGAGGTAGGGATCAGATTTAATTTTTTTTTTTTTAAGGAAAAGGAAAAGGAGCGTTTAAAAAATGACTATTAATTGCTGGCTCATGCAAGAAATGAATAGTACTATCATTCTCTGAAAGGTAAAATACTTAGGGAGAACCAGGTTTTGGTTTTTAGTTTTGGCCTTACTGTTTTTTGTTGTTGTTTTTTTTTAATGTTTTATTTATTTTTGAGACACAGAGAGACAGAGCATGAGCAGGGGAGGGGCAGAGAGAGAGGGAGACACAGAATGGGAAGCAGGCTCCAGGCTCTGAGCTATCAGCACAGAGCCTGACGTGGGGCTCGAACTCACGGACCGCGAGATCATGACCTGAGCCGAAGTCGGACGCTCAACTGACTGAGCCACCCAGGCGCCCATTGGCCTTACTCATTTTTTCCAGCTTATTATTTTTTTTAGTTGAAGTGTGGTTGATGCAATGTTACGTTGGTTTCAGGGGTACAACATCATGATTCAGCAAGTTTGTGCTGTGCTCTCCACAAGGGTAGCTGTCGCCTGTCACCGTAGCCATTAGTATCACGGACTGTCTTCCCCCCACTGTACGTTTTAGTCCTGTGATGTACTCATTCCATGACTGGAAGCCTGTACCTCTGCTTCCCTTCACTCATTTTGCCCATCCCTTCACCCCACCCCCCAGCAGACATCAGTTCTATTACTTATAGGTTTGTTTCTGCTTTTTGTTTATTCATTTTTGGTTTTGAGATTCCATATAGAAGTGAAATCATATGATGTTTCAGTCTTTCTCCTTTCACTTAGCATAATACACTTTAGGGTCCATCCGTGTTGCAGATGACAAGATCTCATCCTATTTTGACTGACAGTCCATTACACGTGCACACGCACGTGCACACACACGCTGCACATCTTTACCCGTCGGCCTATTGTCGGACTCTATTGTTGCTTCTGTAGTTGGCTGTTACAAGTAATGCTGCAGGAAGCATGGGCAGTGCACGGATCTTGTCGTATTAATGCTTTTGTATTCTTCGGGTAAATACCCAGTTCAATTTAATTATTTTACATGGGATATCCGGTGGTCCCGGCACCGTTTGTTGAAAAGACTCTTCTTTCCTCCCACTGAATTGTCTTGGCACCTGTGTTCGGAGTCAGCTGTGCTGTAAGGGATTCTTTCTGAACTCCCACTCTATCCCGTTGACTTACATGTGGGTCAGACACGTGTAGTCTACAGACATATGCTAATAGCACACTGTCTTGCTCACTGTGGCTTTGTGGTAAGTTCTAAAGTCAGGATAACGTGGACCCTCCAAGTTCGTTCCTTTTTTGCAAAGCTATTTGTGCTGTTATGGGTCCATTGCATTTCCATATGAATTTTGAGGTCAGCTTGACAATTTCTATAAAAACCGTTGCTGGGATTTTGATAGGAACAATATTTTTAAAGTTTTTGGTCATTTTAAGTAACTGCATTCTCAACGAAACAGTGATGTGATGGAATTTTTTAAAATAGTTAATCTTAAACTATAAAATCTAAAACTGATAGGTCAGGGGCGCCTGAGTGGCTCAGTCAGTTGAGCGTCCGTCCGCCTTCGGCTCAGGTCATGATCTCACGGTCCACGAGTTTGAGCCCCGCGTTGGGCTCTGTGCTGACGGCTCCGAGCCTGGAGCTTTTCTGACTTTGGTACAGGCCTTTTCTGACTTCCTTCTCGTTATGCATTTGAGCTCTCCCTGTGAGAAGACTTGGAGAGGGGAAGAGGGCTCTAATGCTGGCGGCAGAGTTGCCTCAGAACGTTACATACGGGTGGTGAGGAAGTGTCCCTTCCAGGTGCACCTGGGAGCTGAGATGGCTTAAAGAGTAAAGAAATTCTTTGTCTCTGGGAATTGTTGTCACATTAAAACAGAGAACAGGATTGGAGAGGGGACACTTCCACGTTGGAAGAGCAGAAGTAGACAGTGCATGGGGTCTGGGAATGTCGGCAGTTGAACGATGCTAGGGACGTAGTTCTAGTTCAGTGATAACTTTGAGGACTTTTGTCTTCATTTTTGCTTCTAGAAGGCTTGAGATAATTACCGTTTATCTTTGATTTTATCATCAGTCATTTGTTTTGTGTGCATGTGTGTGGTAAAATACACAACATAAAATTCACCATTTTTTAAAGGTATTAAAAAAAATTTAAGTTTATTTATGTATTTTGAGAGGCAGCAAGCGCAAGCAGGGGAGGGAGAGAGAGAATCCTAAGCAGGCTCCATGCTGCCAGCACGGAGCCCAACGCAGGCCTCAAACCCACAAACCGGGAGATCATGACCTGAGCCAATATCGAGTCGGATGCTCAACCAACTGAGCCACCCAGGCAACCCCAGACTTACCATCATTTTTCAGTGCACAGTTCTGTGATCTCAGACACACTCACATGTTTGTGGGCCGTCACGACCATCTAGCCCCATAATTCTTTACATCTGTACAATCAGTCGGTTTTAATAGGAAATCTGCCCCTTACGTGCTTTCCAGTCGTAAGCAATGTGTTTAATTTGTGCTCGTGCAAAAGACATGGAAAAAAAACTGAAAGGAGAAATCAGTACTCAAGTTTTTCATAGTACGAGTGGCTCTGAGCTTTTATCTTGCAACGCCCTGATTTGTGTATAACCTGAAAAGTAGAATGAGCAAATATTCCTCCCTTCTGCATTCATTTGGCCCGTTGATAAAGAGTTTTGCTGCAAACAGGTATTTAAAAAGCTGGAAAATGTGGTTTAGTCCACGTTGTTTGCTTTGAGATCAAACTTTTGAGATTCCCCATCCCCCCTTTTTAAGGCAACTTCTGTTATTCTTACCTAAGTCATATGTGTGTGTGTGTGTGTGTGTGTGTGTGTGTGTGTGTGTGTGTGTATACGTGTACGTAGCCTTACTTTTAAAAGCAGTGGGGGGGGCGCCTGGGTGGCGCAGTCGGTTAAGCGTCCGACTTCAGCCAGGTCACGATCTCGCGCTCCGTGAGTTCAAGCCCCGCATCGGGCTCTGTGCTGACCGCTCAGAGCCTGGAGCCTGTTTCTGATTCTGTGTCTCCCTCTCTCTCTGCCCCTCCCCCGTTCATGCTCTGTCTCTCTCTGTCCCAAAAATAAATAAACGTTAAAAGCAGTGGGAAGGGGCACCTGGGTAGCTCAGTCAGTTAAGCACCTGACTCCTGATTTCAGCAAAGGTCATGATCTCACAGTCATGAGATTGAGCCCCGAGTCAGGCTTAGTGCAGAACCTGCTTGGGATATTCTCTCTCTCTCTCTCTCTCTCTCTCTCTCAATAAATAAACAAACAAACTTAAAAAAAAAAAGCAGTGGGGAAATACTGAAGGATTTTAAAGAAGACTTCAGTGGAAAAAATGGATTGGAGAAGTTCATGGCTAGAAGCTGGTAGACCAATTGTTGTAACATGGATACAAGATGACAGTGTCCTGGTATAGAGAGCTGGTCACATTTTCCTGACCAGCATTTCCTGTACTGTCTAAATCATGGTCAGACTAATGGCCCCAATGACCATAGGCACACGTAGGGGAAGAATTGACCTCCGGACCATGTCATCTGCTCCTTTCTCTCCGGGACCCAGCCCCTCTCCAAAGCTGCAACCCACAGCTGTCCCTTATTGGTGGTTGTACCGGGACACATTGGGAAGATTGGGGAGGCAGGTGGCGTGGGCCAGACATTGTTGGAGTCATGTTGGGATCCTAAGTGGTTTTGGAGTAGAGAAAGTCGAGGTTGAGCAGAGGGCTTAGGGCTGGGAATGAGCTGCTGTGGAAGGTTAGAATTGGCATGGAGGTTAGCTGGCATGGATTGGGGAAGGTGGTGCGAGAGGCGGACAGCTGAGGTTGTTTGGGGGAAGATCGAGGAGAGTTGAGGTTAAGAAAATTGAGCTGGTCAGAGGTGGCACTGGGTGGTGTTGGGTACCGGGTGGTGGTCAGTTGTTAGGGGGTGATGGATGCTGGGTGGTCGTAGTTGCCAAACCCCTCCCAGTTTCCGATTCTCTAGGAGGACTTCAGAGTCGGCACATAGTAGTACTTACCGCTACGAGTTATGGCGGCGAAAGGATACAGCACTGAATGAGCAAAGGGAAAGGACGCCGGGCAAAGTGGGGGAGACCAGGCGCAGCCTCCCGGAGTCCTTTCCCAGTAGAATCACACAGGGCACGGTTACTTCCGCAACAAGGTGTGACAACGGCGTGAGATGTTGCCGGCCAGGGACACTGATTAGATTCACAGTGCCTGGAACTTGGGGTCATGTAACCCTTATTTTCTTAGCATTACTGAAGTAACAGACTCCCAGAAGGAAAGCAGGTATTCAGCCTAAACCACGCGGGCTGTTTCTATAGATACTGTAGACATGGTGAGCCACTCTTAACCGTTTCTGGGGATGCTGGGGACTCTCCTGCAATCCAGGTTCCTGGACGGCTGCTCAGAGACCAGCAGGTGAGCAGGCCTCTCTGGGGACAGCAGCCCGGGGCCTGCCCTTTCGCCCCTCTCTGTGGGGTCCTGGCTGGCAGCAGGTGGGCGGGGTGTGGGGCCGGGTGAGGCAGGGTTCAGAACAGACAGGGTGCAGGGAACAGGGGGTGCCTCCCCTCTGCCTGTGGCGTAAACAGAACTTCGTCTTCAGGCCTGGGTGCTTGGTCACAGCCTCACTCCACCAGCATCCAGGACAGTGATACTAGTAATTTGCAACAACAAAATACTAATGTTCGAGGACCAAATGAATTTGGGTTAAAATGAAATATCTTTACCTAGTTTTTCTCAAAGACTTGAAATGTGAAATATGCTAATACGTGTTGTAATTATTCAAGAAATTAAGAGCTGTTCAGCTTTTCTCCGATTTCTCAGCCATAAGAGCATCGGTGCATTTTCTGACTAGTGAGCGTTCACCCAAACTCCTTTTGGGAACTGCTGCCGTATCGACCTCTGGTTTTCAGACAGGGCCCAGGAGCCCTGGAACGCCACGGGTAAAAGGGACCCAAGTCAGTAGGGACCGTGCCCGTCTGGTTCGTCACAGTGCATTATGCGCTGCGTGGGTGTGTGGCAGCACATCACATGTTTTTTGAATGACTGAATTAAAGAATGCATTGGCATCTTTATTAAATGGTAGACTTGAAACTCGTCTCTTTCCTGGGAAGCCCGCCCCCCCCCCCCCCCCCCGGGTCAGCTTATTCACAGGGCCGGCCTGACACACAGCAGGTGCTCCGTCTCGGTTGGATGATTGGAGCACTGCTGTGGCTTCAAAGATTTTGGCTGGAAGAATGGTGAAAATTATTAGCCAAAAGGAAGCGAAGTGTTACCTGGAGATTCGATTTAATTACGTTATATTAAGAGTTGCATATAAGTATTTTAAACATCTTTCAGCTCCCAAGAGATTAGGGTTATTTTTCTGAGATATTTTCAACATACAATTGAATACAAAAAAAACACAAGATACAAAAATAGTAAAACAGAACTCCTGTCCCCATTATCCAGATTAGAAGTGGATCATTCCCATTCTCTGTGCTTTGCACAGTCCTGCCCTTTACCTCCGCCCAGGAGTCAGCATTATTCCCGATGTGCTGATCCTTTCCCCTCCTCTGTCTCCCAGTGTCACCACGTACATGTATATTCCCCAATGAATGAATGAACGAAGATAATTGTATCTGTGCTCCCGGTGATGGTGTGTCCCCAGGGCTTCACAGCCTCTGTGACACTCACTCTTGTCCTCCTTCTTCCCAGCATGCTGACTGAATGGCAGCTCTCTGTGCTGGTTTTACTTTACACTTCCCCGACTTGTAATGAGGATGAAAATCTTTCCGTGAGTTTAGCAGCCATTTGTTTTCCTTTGAAAAGTCTTCTGTGTCTTCTGCCCTTTCTGTACATATTCTTGGTACGGATCCATCACCCAGGTGACTCTTCCCTTTCCACTGTGTTTCAGATCGCAGCGGTGATGCTGACCAGGACGTCAAGGCTCGTCTCCGGGGCCCGGCGGGTGAGTCCTGACTGAGCCGCAAGCTCTGTGCAGACTGTCTATGGGTGGGTTTCTCATTTCGAGACGGGTTCGTTGTGTCCAGTACGAAGTCCTCTGGAGAGCTTCGGCCGGCCAGCGCTTCGGTGTCCAAGCTGACGCTCGGAGAGCAGCCACAATTCCTTTCCTCTGCCACGCGCTTCGCTGCAGGCCGCCCTGCCAGTCCGCAGGTAACCGGTCTCAGCAGAACGGCGGTGTTCCAGAATTCACCCTGTGGTTGGAGAATTAATATTAAAAAAATACAGATAAATAAGCTTGGTTGCGGTTCTTTATTAACTTTTATTATTGTCTACCTGGATTAATGATTATGAAAAACAAGTTGCTGGGCGCCTGGGTGGCTCATTTGGTTGAGCATCTGACTCTTGATTTCGGTTCAGGTCATGATCTCCCCATTCATGAGATTGAGCCCCATGTCAGGCTCTGTACTGGGTGTGGAGCCTGCTTGAGATTCTCCCTCCCTCCCTCCATCTCTCTCCCCCCGCTTTCTCTTCCCCCCTCCTCCCCTCTCTCCCTCTCCCACTCCTCTTCCGCCTCTCCCCCACTCCCACTCTTTCTCTCAAAATAAATATATTTTTAAAAGGGCCCAAGATGGAGTCACTTATAACAAAAATAAATAAGTTGCTTATTTAGACTTTCAGCATCTGATCGTTGAATAAACCATAAACCATAAATCAATGAATCATATATATTAAAAAGACCATTATGTCACTTTCCTCCATTCTTTCATTTATTGAGCACATATTTTCTCAGTACCTGCCATGGGGCAAGTGCACAGGACTCTAAGGGGACTCATTTCACCATCGATGGTTAATGCCGTGTTGGGCATTTGTCATGTGCCGGGCACTGTGCTAAGTGCTTTATTTCTTGCGATCTTCATGGCCGGCCCGGGACGGAGAGAATGTTGTTGCTTCACAGATGCAGAAATTGAGGGTTAGAAAGGCTAAGTGAGTTGCTTCAGGTGACACTGTGTGAAGCTGTGGAGCCCAGACCAGATCCCTGGTCCGTCAGCTGCAAAGCCCGTGGCCTCAAGCGTGCCGCGCCACAGGTCATGGCCCGTGCTCTCCGGGAGCTCAGGGCCCGGTGGCGGAGTCACGAATAAACGGAGGCTGCGGGGCGGTGCTGGGACACCCGGGCGGGATCAACGGGGCCCCCAGGGAGCCCCCGGACCCGAGTGCTGACGGGTGCGAGCCAGGCCAGGAGGGCTCCACACTTCCATCCGCCCTTTTAATTACAGCGTAGATGGTCCCAAGGGGGAGCCCTTCTTTCCGTAGGACTCCTTTTCCCAGGGGTTCGTGATGAAATGTGTGCAGGTAAAATAACCCATCGTTAGAAAATAAAATGAAAAACACAAAACCAAGGCTCAGAGGGATGGATTGTGGCCTCAGCTAATCACATTAAAGGGTAAAATTTGTTCTTCCTCAGTGGCGGACAAGAAAGACCTGAGGCTAGACTGCAGTGAGAAGTCAGTGAGTGGAATTCTGCGCTTTTTGTGGGTTGATTTAAAGTAACTTTGATCAGGGGCGTCTGTGTGGCTCAGTCAGTTGAGCGTCCGACTCTTGATTTCTGCTGGAGTCATGACCCAAGGGCTGTGGGATCGAGCCCCGTGTCAGGCTCCGGGCCGAGCATGGAGCCTGCTTGGGATTCTCTCTCTCTCCATCTGCCCCCCTCCCCTGCTCGTGCGTGCTCTCTCTCAAAAACCGAATGTTGTTCTGCTCAGAACCGCATGATGTTCATTCTGGAACATGCAGAGATTGTTTTCCCTGCAAACACGACACTGTTTGGGCGGTGCCGTGTATAACATTGTAAGGAGTAAGGAATCCATTTGCTAGGTTTTAATTTGCTGCAAAAAGCAGTTAACTAAAAAAAAAAAAAAAAAAAAAAAAATCATAGGATTCTTGTAGAAATACCACCACCTTGTGGCCCTTGAGTAGCTTTAATTTTCTGTTTGCTCCTCTTAGAGACCTTGTGCTTTGTCTCCGGTTAGAATTGAGAAAACTGAGTAGTACCAATACCAGGGCGTATTATTCAGGTTGCTGTGCTGATGTAGCCGACCCTGAATTCTCATTGGCTTAACACCACACGATGCTGTGTGTGTCGTTACGTGTTTTGTTTGGCTCTTGCCACCGCTGCGTCTCCAAGATGGTTTGCAGGCAAGTGCCGTGTGGGAAGCGGTCGCGTGGGGTGAAGGCGCCATCTCGGCCCGCTGAGTTTAAGGCTGAAACGATCATTTTGTGCCACCTCATAAAAGTGTACTCATTTGGGTTCCCTGACAGCTTTCTAGCTGGTATTTTTGCCTCTAAATTGCCTCTTTGTCTTTCGTAGTCCCAAAGATCTGTCCTCCCAACGAAAATGTTTAACCTGCAGCTAATCAGAAAGCATGGCTGGTGCCCTGCCCATGTCGAATTAAGACTCAAAGCGTCTGCGTGCTGATCACGGCCACGGGGGGGGGGGGGGGGGGGGGGACGGGGGACTTCAGCCTACCCTTCTAGTCTCTTGCTGCGTAAACTCCATTTTCCAGCCCTACAGTGAATCTTTTCATTCCTACTAAGGCCTATTACCCTTAAGCTCAGTTTTGGGGAGGGTTCTCCAGTCAGCATTTGCTCAGATCTGTCTCTGGAATATCACCCCCCCAGCCTGACCTCTCCTCAGTTCGGGGGTGTACGTGAGCCGTGTGCGAAGTTGCCCGCAGAGCGGACTCCTTCATTCCTCATCATACGTCCTTAACCAGAGATGGTTCCGGGGCACGGCTGGCGAGAGAACTGCTGCGGAGAGTGGGATAATACCCCTCGCCCGGGAATGCTGCGCTAACCCCGTCAATAACAGAGGCAACCCCGATTACTGGGCGAATGAGAAGGGGGCGGTCTGGGCCGTGGCCGTGGACGAGGGCACCCTGCCCCCGGCCGGCCTTGGCCGTGCTGTGCTCCTGAACAGTCTCCAGATTTGTCCGCTTCCGTGTGGGACAGGGCCCTGTCCCCACAACATGAGCCTCAACAGAGTCCGAGTATGAGTAACGGGCTTGGACTTTGAGAATTATGAAAATAAGCATTCTTTTGACGTAAAACTAAAACGTGTATCACAGTTTCCCTGTTGCGGACGTGGCTCGAAACCTCAGTTTTGTAGCAGGCATTAACTTCACAACATGGAAACGGTTTCTTTTCTAGTTGGACCCTGGACGACTTTTGCACGCGGGGTCCCAGGCCCCCCAAAGCCTTGCCGCTCCCCTGGACAACCAGGCCCCAGATGATAGTCCCAGAGCAGTTTCCCGCACCAGTGAGAAGGACCCGGTGAGTTGCTGGCGCGTATGTGGATTTTCTTCAAGTCTTGCAATTTGTGTCTCTATCGTTCTGTGTATCGGGAAAACCGAAAGCGGGAGAGACCAGGCAGGTCTTCATGCGGTCACTCAAGAGCGCGTTCCGCGGCCCAGAGCGCCTCTTCCCCGTCCCAGGCTCTGGTAACCTAACACTCGGCTGGGCCAGTCCACACCTGTTCTGGCTTAATCCCTGCCACAGAGGCCTGCTCGTGCCCAGGATTTTGCCGGCATAAGGCGGGTACGCAGTACACGTACTTCGTGAATACTTAAGCCAGTAGTTGTTGATCTTGCTGTGCGGTGGGTCGGCAGACGTGGCCTTACGGACAAGTTAGTATTTCAGGCTTATGAGCCAAAATGGTCTCGGTCACAACTGCTTAGGTGTGCCATAGACGAGTGGGTGTGGCTGTGTGCCAGTAAAACTTTATTCACAAAAATGGGTACGCAGCCATAGTTTACCGACCCCGGTATGGAGAGTCCTAAAGAAATCAACTTGCTTGCCCAAGATCACATAGTAGGGCACGTACAGAACCCAGTTTTCCCATTAGTCTGTCTGGTGCTATTTTCCACCTTCCTGAGTGGACTTCCTGGTGTCTGGAGGGAGCACTAACTTGATGCGCTGAGAAGAACATACAGTGTATTTGTACCCAGCAGTACCCAGGGTTGCATTTTCTGGCACAGCCCCCCTCAGGCCGGATGTTGATTTGTCCCCTTCCCCGGCGTTACGGTGGCCTCTCATAAATGCCATTAGTCGTGTGCTCTGTGCTTACACGTGAAGGGAACCAATAGCTTTTCTTCTCCTTTTTTGTACCTGGCCTGCCCCCGGAGTCTCCCCACCTTAACACACGCTGCGCACGTGGACGGGGTGGGGTGAACTCGTCACCCGAGACACCGTCTCAGTAGGGTGTTTTATGTCTCTAGCATTCACCTACTTTCAAAAGCAGAAAATAAACTGAATAAGTGAATGAAGGTCACTGAAGTGTTTTTGAGCTCTCCCTGTAACTGTAGTCCCTTTATCTCCAATTCCTCTGGGGTTTCTATGGAAACAGCGGTATGCAGATGATCTTGTCACGTGACTGGAACATCTCCATACCCAGCACGGAAGAATCCAGATGGCAAGAATTGTCTCTTACCTCCACATGTAGGGTGTACGTTGCCGAGCAACTGGCTTCGTCATTTAGGCCAAGAGCAGCTTTATATACACGCTGTGGATTTGAGGACAACAGCCAGCCAGCACTTTTTGTCTAAGCTAAGAGATGAAAGACAGTGGGGTGCGTGGGGGGCTCAGTCGGTTAAGCGTCCACTGGCCCAGGTCATGATCTCACGGTTCGTTGAGTTTGAGCCCCGCGTCGGGCTCCGTGCTGACAGCTCGGAGACTGGAGCGTGCTTCGGATTCTGTGTCTCCCTCTCTCTCTGCCCCTCCCCTCCTCACACTGTCTCTCTCTCTCAAACACTAAAAACAATTTTAGAGGCTTCCGGGTGGCTCAGTCAGCTAAGCATCCAACTCTTGATTTCAGCTCAGGGTATGATCTCGCAGTTCATGCGTTCAAGCCCCACATCAGGCCCTGCGCTGACAGCGCGCAGGCCTGTTTGGGATTCTGTCTCCCTCTCTCTACCCCTCCCCTGCTCCCGCTCAGTGTATCTCAAAAATAAATCTCTATTTCAGAAACTGAAAAAGATTTTTTTTATTCAAAAAAAAAGAATAAGAAATGAAAAGAGCTCGTTCCCAGCCCTGAGAGATGAAGTTTCCCTAGTGTGGTCTAGTGGGCCCTTTCCATTTAAGTGTCACTTTGTCTCTGGCCCCGTTCACACCTGTCTGCATTTTTGTTCCGCAGGCCAGGCATGGGGAGCAGCATGAAGGTCTCCACTACAACATCCCCCTCCAGGACATGAGGACCCTGTTCCCCCACAGCCTGCCTCCTCGCTTTTCCATGCAGGTGCTCAGGAGGGGAGGGGGAGGGAGCTGCCGGTGGCGGAGGGTGGGATTAAATGGGTAGAAAACTATAAAAGATGGAATTTGAATCTAAAACAGATGAATTCAGCTATTGACTATCTTTTGTGAATAGTGCTGTGACTATCGTTATTTTAAGTCAGCGTTTATTTGTGGTTAATCGTCGGGAGGCAGGCAAAAATGTTCTTAGATAAACCTGTCGCACTGCTTTCGTGTTACCCACCTAACAGATTTCTAGAGACTTCGGCATTCAAATAACTAATAAATTTAAAATCTGTCTTAGCAAAACACCACAAAAATGACCGCCATGCTCTAGAAAACAAAATCATGATGTAGAGCCAAACAGAAGTGATACTTGGAATAGACGCATTATTGTTCTTCATTCTCCTGGGTTTTCAGAAAATGTAGTTTCGTGGTTGTAACTTCAACCCGAAGATGTAATCTTGGGTTGCTTTGCAGACACTGAAAGAATTCATGATTAACTGCAGGCGTGGTTTGTTGGCGTAACTGGTCCTTTGGACTAATCCCGCTGAATTACTTTCAGCCTCAGAAATCGTTCCTTTCTGAAAAAGCAGGCTTGATGGTGCAGGTGATTTTTAGCTCGGGAGCCAGAGGACGGCTTTCCCTCTGTGTGCTTTGTTTCAAGAGAGGAGACGAGACACTAGTAAGGGAGCTCATTGTAGGCCACAAACAGCCTTGGCATCAAAACTCTTAAATGTGGAACTAGGGCACAGCCAGAAGAAGTGGTCTGTAATGGCACTTGAACCGTTTAAAGACCTTTGCCAGGAGGCCTCTAGCTGGAGGGCCGTGAGGGCCCAGCGCTAACCGTCTCCGGTTGCTTCCAGACCAGCGTGACCACCAGTGCTCTGCAGAGAATTACTCCTGCGTTCTTTCCATAATTGCCATTTATGTGAAGGCCAACCCCCTCACCATTGTTTGTGTACTTTAGTTCTGTCATATTGCCTAATATGGCATTTCTGTTTTAATGTCTGTATCGTGTTCTTGAAGGTTTCGCTTTCCGTTAAGTTTGAACTTGCCCGTCAAGTCCTTCTCCGGTCCAATTGCGTGGTTAGGATTTCTTCAGAAAACACCAACGCAATTTTAATCCTTATCTGATACACTTGTGAGTAGTTCTTGTTAGATATTTGTTCTTGTCAGCAGACATTGTTGAATACTTTATGTGCACAGTGGTGTCGCGCACACCTGTGCTTCCCAGATTTTTCCACGGAAGTACTCCTGGTGACCAGAGACAAGCAGGGACGGAACTTTCTGTGTCAGTGCTCTGGCATGTCTATGTGCCGGTGTGTCCAGCATGGGCGGGGCAGCAGCTGGTCACACCTGCTCCGGAGCTGTCACGTATATATTTCCAGAGAAATGTCCAGATGGTTCCAGTAGTAAGAATTAGCTAAAAAGAGATTTAAAACAATTAACATTTAGAAGCACCTGGGTGGCTCGGTTTAGCGTCTGACTTCGGCTCAGGTCATGATCTTATAGTTCGTGAATTCAAGCTCCACATCCGGGCTCTGTGCTGACGGCTGGGAGCCTGGAGCCTGCTTCGGATTCTGTGTCTCCCTCTCTCTCTGCCCCTCTACTTGCACGCCCGCTCTTTCTCTCTTAAATAGAAACATTAAAAAAAAAATAAAACGTTCGTTAAATACTTACCATGTGTCAGACACTTTGTTAAGGATTTTACATTCTTTTAATACTTTTATTAATCCTAACTGGTATACACAGCTGTGTTACAAGATATCTATAGACGGTTTGTAGATTTCAACTAATGATGTAGTATCTGCTTCATTAATAGAAATAATCAGAAGGTGACTGTTGTGTTACTTGGTGTGGGACAGTGTGTTTCAGATTTAACTAAATTATATGGGTAGATTTTCAAATTCAATACCAGCCATCTCTTCAGTGACTAAATGAAAACTAGGCACTTGGATGCTCTGGCTGCTGCATCAGGCTCAGTGTGTTCCACACCCCATGCCCCCTCCTCTTCTTCATCCATTAGGTGAAAACATTCAGTGAAGCTTGTCTGATGGTAAGGAAGCCAGCCCTGGAGCTTCTGCATTACCTGAAAAACACCAATTTTGCCCACCCTGCTGTGCGGTATGTTCTCTGTATCCTTTCCGGCCTGCCCGAGCTGTCTTGGGCCAACGGGGGGAAAGAGGAAATCAAAAAGTGCTATCTGGGGGGCACCTGGGTGGCTCAGTCGGTTAAGTGTCCAACTTCAGCTCAGATCACGATCTCGCGGTTTGTGAGTTCGAGCCCCGCGTCGGGCTCTGTGCTGACCGCTCGGAGCCTGGAGCCTGCTTCGGATTCTGTGTCTCCCTCTCTCTGCCTCTCCCCTGCTCGTGTTCTCTCTCTCAAAAAGTGCTGTTTGTTGACAGAAGTGTCCTTCCAATGACATTTTCTTTAACCACAGGTGCTTTAGATGGGGAGAAAGGGACAGGAAAAACCCTCAGTCTTTGCCATGTTATTCATTTCTGTGCAAAGCAGGACTGGCTGATCCTGCACGTTCCGGATGGTAAGAACTTCCTTTCCTCACTGTTGAGGTGGTCGGATGGGGCCCGGGGGCCACAGGGGCTCCGAAGAGGCCTCTGCTCCCGATGCAGGCCAGTGTGAGCTGCTCGGTCATGACCTCATGGTGGCCACAAGTGGGGTGCACGGTGAGGTCAGCATAGCACCAGGAGGTTCAGTGGAAGCTTCCTGGAAACTTGTGAAGTAAGAACGGAGCATTCTGGCCCAGCAGTCCTCACTTTGATGTAGCGCCCAAGACCGTAAGCTCCCTCCTTCGAGGTCAGCACAGGCTCTGTTGCCTTCAGTGAGCAGTTCTGATTAGCCGGGGGAACTCTGACACGGGCTGTTCATCAGCATTCCAGAGTCGTCAGCATGGGTCTTAGAACTCTCTTCCTTTGCATACACCCCACGTTTTATTTGGTGTTGTGTGAGCACCCGTGTTTTCTAACTACGTTTAAAAACTGCCAGGAAGCTACAGTGACCTTTCGTCCACGTGGTGTGCCTCGTGTCCCGACTGTAACCAGAAGGTCTGATCTCACAAGGGCCAGCCCAAAAGTGACCCTTTGAAGCAAGGAGACTTCAAGAAATATGCAGTGGGTTCTTAAACAACACGGTTTAAACTGTGCTGGTCCACTTACACAGATTTCTTGGAGTAAATAGTGTCTTGTAGATGTACTTTCTCTTATGATTCTCTTAGTCACGTTTTCTTTTCTCCAGCTTGTTTCACTGTGAGAATACAGTTTGTAACACATATGGCATCCAAAATGTTTGTTAATCGACACTGTGTTATCAGGAAGGCTTCTGGTCAGCAGTAGGCAATTAGTAGTTAAGTTTCGGGGGTCAGAAGTCCTACACAGATGGTCAACTGTATACGGGAAGCTAAAGACATTTCCCATAACTTCAAGAGGCAGAGAGGATTTTGAGTTGAATACAGTCAGCTCCTACCTGCTTTGTTTCCACGTGTGTTTGTTTCCAGCTCATCTCTGGGTGAAGAGCTGCCGGAGTCTTCTGCCCTCCACCTACAACAAGCAGCGTTTGGACCAACCTGCAGAAGCTTCCATCTGGCTGAAGAATTTCAAAACTACAAATGAGCGTTTCTTGAGTCAGGTGACCAGATTCCCAGAAGCTTGATGCTGGACAGTCTTTATTTTATTCTATTCTGTTTTATTTTTCAGTGTACTTATTTGAGAGAGAGAATCTAAAGCAGGCTCCAGGCTCTGAGCTGTCAGCACAGCCCTATGTGGGGGTCGAACCCATGAGCCATGAGATTATGGCCTGAGCTGAAGTTGGACATTTACCAACTGAGCCACCCAGGCACCCCTAATCTTTTTTATTGTTTATTTTTGAGAGAGAAAGAGAGACAGAGTGCAAGTAGGAGAGAGGAAAGGAAAGAGGGAGACACAATCCGAAGCAGGCTCCAGGCTCCCAACACAGAGCCCAAAGTGGGGCTCGAACCCCTGAACCGTGAGATCGTGAGCCAAGCCAAGGTCGGATGCTTAACCGACTGAGCCACCCAGGCGCCCCAATGCCGGACAGTCTTTCAATAGACTTTATCTTCTTCGTGTCTTGAGCACCAGACTATGGAAAACTAGCATTGTAGCTGGGATCGCTATGCCATTCTGTATTTCTTTCATATGTTTTATTGGCAGCTCACAACCTGAAACTTGCTCGTCCGTGTGAAATAAAGAAGCGCCATGAGGTGTCCCCTTGCAGTCCAGATGGATTCATTGACTTTTCCAAAGCTACAGCCTCAAATTCTCTAAGGCACATTTTCAGCTACATAAGTTTCTCCAGATGAGGTCTTTCTTGAAACCAGAAATGTATTGGTAAAATGGTTCTTTGCTCTAGTGATTCTCGGGTACAATCTCTAGGCCAAGAGTTTTCAACTCTGGTTATAAATCAGAGTCTCTTCGGAGCTTGTTATAAATGTGGATACCAAGGCCTCATCCCAGACCTTTCTGGTCAGAATCCCTTGTGGGTTTTGGTTTTAAGCTTTAGGCAGAAAAGGGCTAGAAAGCATTCCCTTCCATACCGAAGTCTCTTACAGGGCTTAAAATATAGGGACGCCTGGGTGGCTTGGTCGGTTAAGCCTCCAACTCTTGATCTGAGCTCAGGTCTTGATCTCAGGGTCCTGAGTTCAAGCCCTGTGCTGGGCATCGAGCCTACTTTTCAAAAAAAGAAGGAAAGTAAAATAGATTAAACCCGATTGTAAACAACCTTACCCTCCTCCCTTCTCAGATACAGATGGGTTCATCTTTAGGCTAAGTGGCCTTTTTTGGTTTTTGTTTGCTTTTAGATAAAAGTTCAAGAGAAGTATGTCTGGAATAAGCGAGAGAGCACGGAGAAAGGCAGCCCTCTGGGAGAGGTGGTGGAACAGGTATGAAACAAGACAGCGGCCACCCGTCCTCTGTCACAGCAGGGGAGGCCTCTTCTGGGACCGCCAGCCCCACCTCTCTCCCCTGCAGGGCATCATGCGGGTGAAGAACGCCACAGATGCCGTCGGGGTTGTTCTCAGAGAGCTCAAGGGCCAGAGTTCTTTGGGCGGGTTTCGCCTCCTGGTGGCAGTGGATGGAGTCAACGCTCTCTGGGGAAAGACCACACTGAAAAGAGAAGATAAAAGCCTGGTAGGAAAACTGGGTTTCTCTACTCTGGTTACTCTGACGCCGGCACTGGCACACGGAGGCCGGGACTTGGCCTTGTAGCCCAGGCGGCATGTCGCCTCGCCTTAGGAGTATTGGAATTAGGAGAGGGGTCCGCCGTCCATTGAAAAGGGAGAGCGTCTAGAAGGGCACGGCACAGCGGAAGCTGTTTTGTCAGTTTTTTCCTTCTCTTCCGTCTCCTCAGTGGGGCTGAGCAATGGCTTCTGTGTGCAGCGGTCAGACCATGCTTCCGCAGCCAAGAGCAGAAACATCGAGGGAGGCGGTGGTGTGGGCCCAGGCCGCTCTCTCCCTTGCTGACAGGTTTTAATCAGAAACCTGGCAGGGTGGGGCACGTGGCCGCAGGCACCGTGGTCACAGAGCAGTGCAGGGTTTTGTAGTCCTTGTCTCGGGCGGGCACCCGCACAGACCAAGGACTGACCTCGGCCCCGTCCCCCCGCTTCCCACTGACCCGGCAGGTGGCCCCCGAGGAGCTTGCACTCGTGCACAACCTGAGGAAAATGGTGAAAAACGACTGGGTGAGTATGTGCGACACCTGATAGTTTTCGGCTCCGATTTTACACCCAGAAAGTTCTTGTATCTTCCTTAATTGCCCTAGCAGTGCCGAAGTTTAAAATCTGGACGTTTGGTTTCCTATCTTCCTGCTCGCCTTGGATACAAGCCACTGTACTTAAATCCTGGCATACTTTGACTCTGCAGTTGTTCAGAGTGGTTTTATATCTTAGCAACTTCGGAAAAGATTGTGATAAATTGAAGATCACGTAGCAGTTTGCCGTCAGCGCCACACCAGAAGTGATAACCTACTTAGTTGCCATTCAGCTGTACTAAAAATCGACAGGTGATTAAAATGCACTTTTCTGGGGCGCCTGGGTGGCTCAGTTGGTTAAGCGTCCGACTCTTGACTTCAGCTCAGTTCGTGATCTCACGGTTCATGGGATAGAGCGCCACGTGGGGCTGAGCAAGGGGTGTGGAGCCTGTTTGGGATTCTCTCTCTCCGTCTCTCTGCCCCACCCCCATGCATGCTCACACTCTGTAATTAAACTTCTAAAAAAACAAATAAATAAAATGCATTTTTCTTCTTTGCATTTTTTAAAAATATTTTTTAACATCTTTATTTGAGAGACAGAGAGAGAAAGACACAGATTCCGAAGCAGGCTCCAGGCTGGGAGCTGTCAGCATAGAGCCCGACCCTGGGCTCAACCCACGAACAATGAGATCATGACCTGAGCTGAGGTCCATCGCTTAACCAGCTGAGCCACGCAGGCGCCCCACTTTTTCACCTTTTTATAATTCAGCTTTTTGTCCTTTCTTTCAGCATGGAGGCACCATCGTGCTGACTTTGAGCCAGACTGGATCCGTCTTCAAGCCGCGGAAGGCCTATCTGCCTCAGGAGCTGCTGGGAAAGGTCCAATCTTTAGAAAATCTGGTTCCCCTTAGTCACTTTGTCAAAAGAGATCGCTTTTTCTTTTTGGACATAATTACAGACTTGGAGAACAACCATATTGATGTATGACTTCACCCAGATTCCTGAACGCTAACACTTTACCATATTTGCTTTCTTCTTCTCCATTTTTCCCCTCAATTATGTGACAGTAACCTGAGACACGATGTCTCTTTTTTCTTAAATAACATGTATTTCCTAAAATCAGAGACATTCTAAATATAGAAACACAGCACAACTGTCAAAATCAGGAAACTGGCATCGACAGAACGCTGTTACCTAATCTGTAGGACTTCTAACTTTACCAGTCACCCCACATCCTTCACAGAGACAGAAAGTCCCGGATCGTGCGTTTGATGGTCTTGCTCTGTCGTCTCCTTCAAGGGGGGGACAGTGCTTCAGTCTTTGAATATTTAGATCTGTGTGTTTGACGCGTACTGGCCACCGTGGGTTATCTTACGGCTTGGCTGGTGTTGTCTCCTGATCATGTGCAATGGTAGCCGCAGGGCTGGGTCTCTATGGTATCCAGCATCGGGAGGCGCCTGTGAGACCCAGTTCTCCCAGTGACTCCAGGGGGAAGGTTGGACACTTGGCTAAGGTGCTGTCCATCTGGGTTCTCGGCAGTAAAGTTACTGTTTTCCTTGTGTAACAAGTACGAATAAATGGACACCTACTTTGAAACTAGGTAAATACCTGTTATTCCTCAAGCCTTCCCTTACTGGTTTGAGCATCCACTTGTGATTCTCCCCAGAGTCCAGTGGAGATATTTGCAAAATGGTATTTTCTAGCTCTCTTGTGTCTTCTACACGGATCCCTTGGCTTTCTGTCACATGCAGGAACTTTCCTTCCCCACTCTTTTCTTTCCAGGTGGACACACAGGCTCCTCTTTCATGAGCTTCAAACCTTTACTGTCATTATTGATTTGGGTGCTTCATTTGTCCCAGATCTGGCCTGTAAAAGCCCCTTCAGGGTGGCTTCTGTGCCCTCTGCACATGCCCCCATCAGTCTGTAGGCCCTGATTTACTTCTTGGCAAGAAATAGGTTCCACGCTCATCTCGTCCTTTCTATGCCCCCGTCCTAGCCATTCCTCCGGGCAGCCCTGATTCACGTTCGAGGAGAACGGTTATTTAGTTACCGCGGCCCGGGAGGCACCTGGCTGACTGAGGTGGTGGAGCGTGCGACTCGATCTCAGGGTCGTGGGTTCAAGCCCAACATCGTGTGTGGCGCCTGCTCTACAGAAGTGTTTAAAATATGCTCCCTTTAAGAGGTGGAACCAAATTCCCCACCTCTTTTTTTTTTTTTTTTTTTTAATTTTTTTTTTCAACGTTTTTATTTATTTTTGGGACAGAGAGAGACAGAGCATGAACGGGGGAGGGGCAGAGAGAGAGGGAGACACAGAATCGGAAGCAGGCTCCAGGCTCCGAGCCACCAGCCCAGAGCCCGACGCGGGGCTCGAACTCACGGACCGTGAGATCGTGACCTGGCTGAAGTCGGACGCTTAACCGACTGCGCCACCCAGGCGCCCCCCAAATTCCCCACCTCTTGAGAGCGAACTGGATCTTAGGTACCAAGATGTGAGTGCCAGGTGTGCTCACAGTTGCTGGGGCATCACTGCTAGAAAGTGTGAAAACAGACACACACGTGTGTACTATACTCATATCTGTCCATCTGTACACACCCATACTTGTCTAACATTTGTTAGAAAACCATGTGTTCACATGGATACGGGCTCGCATCACAGCGTCCCCTTCCCCCTTCCCGTACCTGGAACCCTCACCTCCAGCAGTTAAGAAGGCTGCTCTCGGCATCCCGTGGACGTGTCAGCACAGTCCGAGGTGGCAGAGTAAGCTGCGTGACCAGTCGCCCTGGACTCTGTGAGAACAGAGCCGCAGACTGGGGGCCAGTGTCTGCCCAGCGCTGCCGTGTCCGGCTGCGGGGCCTCCAGGCCAGGGCTCTGTTTGGAAGCTGGGGGAGTGTCCCTCCTCTGCCCGTGTTCGGCCTGAAATCTGGAATCCAGTCTGACCTACTTGTTTCCGTTCACGTTCCATCTACTGGGTCTTTTCCGCATCCTTATCAAGTTCGTTTCCTATTTTTGAACTTACGAACAGTCAAAATGGTTGTTGACTACTGGAGTCAAAACCGTAAAAAAAATGTTTTAAATATGTACGTATATCCACATGTTGAATATCCATGTAAACCCACACGCAGAAGACTCCTGTCTTGTGCATATGGCCCAGTGGCCGTGGGGGGCCGGGCGCTGTGTGGAGCCCGTGAGGCCGGGCGGCCCGCGAGCGAGCAGAGGGCGGAAGAAAAACAGACCTTGCCGTCCGCACGTTCGAGTGCATTTGCTCTCTCCTCCGGCTCGTCACTTAACGGACGCTGTCTTCATCCTTTTCCTTCTCCAGGAGGGATTTGATGCCTTGGATCCCTTTATTCCCATCCTGGTTTCTAACTACAGCCCGAAGGAGTTTGAAAGTTGTATTCAGTATTATCTGGAGAACAGTTGGCTTCAACATGAGAAAGGTAGGTTAATTTTTCGGGGTTTTATGTTCAGAGTCCCACGGAGTCAGAGCCATGACCTCTTCTTCCCTCGGCAGCAGCCTATAACTTGTATTTCCCCTTTTCCCTTTATCCTGCCCCCTCTCTGGCTGGCTGCAGGGTGTGGAGAGGGGTGGGGGAGGGGAAGTTAAATTTACAAAAAAACAGGACATCTCTCCCCAGATTCTCATGGTCCAGAAGCTGGTGCTCACGGAAAGAGGCGGCCAGGCCAAGGCCAGCCGTCCGGGGAGGGCGGGCGGGGTAGCTGTCAGCTCTACCTGCCCTGTACGCACGCAAGCATTCAGCCGTTTGTTTCGGTCTCGCCCTCCCCTCTGGGTGCGGGGGGTCCAGGGAGACGAAAGGCTGACCGCTCTCTAGGTGGTCGTGGTCGAGAACTGGCAGAGACGGGGTGGGTTATCCGGGGAAGGGAGGGAAGGGTGTAGAGCAGCTCCCGCACATGGCGGGCTGGGGGGCACGGCTGGGGAGATTTCTAAGGGGGTCAGCAGGTTTGACAAAGTGCTAGAGGCCAGATGTTCTTGGCTCAGAGGGAGGCAGATGCTGAGCCAGAGGAATAAACACAGAAAAGGTGGTCGCTTACCGGGAGAAAGGCTCTGGAAGCGAGACCTTGGGAGTGTCACGTGGCCGGTGCCGACAGAGTTTTTGGGGTAACAGTGCTACAGGAGAGAACTGCCAGCTGTGTGTGTCTGCTCCCCGCCCCCCACCTTAGCTCACACAGAAGAAGGGAAAAAGGAGCTTCTGTTCCTGAGTAACGCAAACCCTGGACAGCTGGAGCGGCTGTGTGCCCACCTTTGAGCCACGGTCACGACGCGCGTGGACGACAGTGGACGTTTCCTTTCACAGACCCCGTCGGGTGGGGGGGGGGGGCCACACGGTCCACGGACAGAGGCCCCTGTGCCGCAGCGGCTCCCCCGTGAAGTGACCATGTGGCAGTAAGGTGTCCTCTTGTTCCCGAAACTCGTGAGAGCTTATCAGGGGTGGTTTTCGTATTGTAAGTAATTATGGATCTGTCCTTAAAAATAAATGATCCTTGGGGCGCCTGGGTGGCGCCGTCGGTTGGGCGTCCGACTTCAGCCAGGTCACGATCTCACGGTCCGTGAGTTCGAGCCCCGCGTCGGGCTCTGGGCTGATGGCTCAGAGCCTGGAGCCTGTTTCCGATTCTGTGTCTCCCTCTCTCTCTGCCCCTCCCCCGTTCGTGCTCTGTGTCTCTCTGTCCCAAAAATAAATAAATAAACGTTGAAAAAAAAATTTTTTTTAATAAATAAATAAATAAATAAATGATCCTTCTTAAAGTGTTGCGTTAGATTTTTAAGATGGAAAGAGCCTTCCTTTGGCCAAATTGAATTTCCCTGAATTCTGCTTGTTAGGAGTCTGAAGAGACCAGATCCTAGAGAAATTTCCATGAGTTCTATTTTCCAGACTTGATGTGGCTCAGGAGACCGAGATTCACACCGTAACTCCTCCCCCACAAGCACCTACACCGACTGCTCACTTCCTACTGACGCTGCCACCACTGCTCCCGGGAGCCTGACCGAGGCCCCTTTCTGCAGGTTCCGGACACGGTGTGGAGTAAGGAGGGAGCGCAGGGAGAGTGGTTCTGTCTACGCAGCCACCTTCAGGGGACCGGAGGAAACGGTGACTCAGATCGGCCTCGGCACAGAATTCTCTGCCCCTGCCCACACCGGTGGTGTCAGAAGTTCGAGTCCCGGCTGCCACTTACTGGCGGTCTTAGGGCCTCGCAGCCGATCTGCTTCTCCAGTGTCCCCTGACCTCTGCTTCACCTGGTCTGAGGGCAAGAACGCCCCGCCGTCAGGGGGCCGTGAGGACTGAACCACACGGCATGTGGACGGGACCTCACGCATGGCAGGCTGCTACCGTTCGGGACTTGGATTTGAGGGAGACGGTCTCCCCCTGGAGAGCCGGCTTCCCCTGCCTGACCCTCCTCCTCGAGGATTCCGTCAGAAGCAGAGCCTCACCCGACCCAGCCTCGGTCAGCGCAGCCAGACTCCGAGGCGAGTGCCCTACAAGCCTGCGGGGTCAGCCGCCACCACTGGAAGGCTCTAAGCCCTGTGACGAACCCCTTTAGTGTGGTTCTGCCCTCTGAACCCTGACACCCCCCCCCCCCACACTGGGGACGGTCACGGCCAGGTTTATCTTACCCTGAGCTCAAAGCCCTCGGCCTCTCCATCCGCTCCATCACTTCCCGCTCCAGCCCCTCTCGTCCTTTGTGCCGGCCTGCTCTCCACCCCCACCCCTGCCTCCTCCCAATGCTTCCGAGGCCCTAGTGAGCTGTGCTGCGGCCCGGGTCACCCAGGGGCCTCAGTCCACCTGTTCCTCTTGTTGCCCTGTGTGCATTACAGTTCAAGCCACAAAAATAGATCTCATGGAAACCAGCCTCCTTCCTCTCGTTCCCCTTTTCTAGAAGCAACTTCTGTTACCAAATCCTAGACCTAAAACTCTACACAAAAAATAGGCTTTTGGGGCATCTGGGTGGCTCATTCGGTTAAAAGTCCGACTTTGATTTCGGCTCAGGTCACAATCTCATGGTTAGTGGGTTCAAGCCCCGCGTTTGGGCTCTGTGCTGACAACGCGGAGCTTGCTTGGGGTTCTCTGTCTCTGCCCCTCCCCTCAAACAAATAAACTTTAAAAAAAAAATAGGCTTTTTTTTAAAGCCTTTTTTTTTTTTTTTTTTTTAAGTTTATTGAGAGAGAAAATCCCAGACAGGTTCTGCGTTGTCAGCACAGAGCCCAACATGGGACTCAAACCCACAAAGCGCAAGATCATGACCTGAGCTGAAGCTGGACTTTTAACCGACTGAGCCACCCAGGCGCCCCTAAAGATTTTATTCTTAGTAAACTCTACACCCAGCGTGGGGCTTGAACTCACACATCCAATGTCCAGAGCCCCACGCTGCTGTAAACCTCCAGCCCCCGGCCTCTGCCACTGAGAGCAGCAACCCAGAGATGGCCGCAGCTCCTCTCCTCCCAGGGGGTGTCTGCACCCCACTGGCAGACCCGAGCCTTAGCCGCAAATGAGGCTGGGAACCCGGCTTCCATGTCTGGGTGGCTAAACCCATCATCGATAGGCCTCCTCTTCATTGACGAACGTGGAACAGTAAGTTGTATGGCTGTCCCACCACAGGTCCTACTGAAGAGTTACCATCGTTCCTTCTGTCATTTGCTAAATGTAGACTCAATTTTTTTCCAAATCCTCTATCATAATCTACCCTGTCCAGTCCTCTTTTTCTTAAGATCCTTCTACTATAGACTCAATCCTCATGCCCCGATTTCTACTGGCTCCTTGCTAAGCCTGCCGCATAGTCTCTTAGGGCTTCTCTTAATCACTCAATTGCATTGAGTCCAGATTCAAAAGTAAGAAGTAAGACTGTCTTAATTTTCAGATGACAGCCCTGTAGAGAGAAAATCTTAGGCTCAAAACATCTAAATATAAGTTCAGCAAGGCCACAATACAAGATGAATACACAAAAACCAATTCTATGTCTCTGTTATAGCAATGAAATAAAACTGCAATTAAGAAAGTAAATTCAAAGAGCAGGAATACAAAGTATTGGCAATTTTAACAGAGGAACTGCAAAATTATACACCAAAAACTATAAATTATTACCGAGGGAAATTAAAGAGGATCTAAACTGGAAAGACGGTCTGTGTTCACAGGTTGGAAAACTCAATGGGGTTAAGATGTTAATTCTCCCCAGACTGGCCGATAAGTGCAATCAGTATTAAAATTTCAGCAGGCTCTTTCGCAAAAATTGGCAACTGACCCTAAAGTTCATACAGAAAAAAAAACAAAACAAAAAACCTGGAGTAGTCAAAATGATTTTTTAAATAAGCAAACTGGGCAGAGTTACTCTTCCTTTTTTCAAAACATAATCTAAAGCTACAGTAACATGAGAGCGCGGTCCTGGTACAACCACATACAACACTGAGTCCAGACAGAAGTCTCGTGTTTACGGTCAACTGATTTTCAACAAAGATGTGAAGGCAATATATTGAGGAAAATCCCCAAAAGATTGTGCTGGGATAGCTGGTTATGGACGAGCAAAATCATGGATTTGGACCACAGATTTACACACACACTCAAAATGTATCATGGGGCTAAGTGTAAGAAGTAAACTATAAAACACTGAAAAGTGGGGCGCCTGGATGGCTCAGTCGGTTAGGTGTCCGACTTTGGCTCAGGTTCACCGTTCATGAGTTCAAGCCCCACGTCGGGCTCTGTGCTGACAGCTTGGAGCCTGCAGCCTGCTTCGGATTCCGTGTCTCCCTCTCTCTCTGCTCTTCCCCCACTTGCACTGTCCCCCTCTCTCTTTCTGCTCCTCCCCTGCTCATACTCTGTCTCTCAAGAAAAAGTAAACCATTAAAAATTTTTTTTTTAATTATAAAAGAGAACAAAAGCTTCATGACCTTACATTGGACAACAATTTCTTATATATAACACCAAAGATACGGTCCATAGAAGAATACTTGATAAACTAGACTTCATGAAAATTTAAAATTTTCATTCCAGAAAAGATCCCATTGATTAAATTAAAAAAGAGGGGCGCCTGGGTGGCTCAGTTGGTTAAGTGTCTGACTTCTATTCAGGTCATGATCTCACGGTTCGTGAGTTCGAGCCCCCACGTTGGGCTATGTATTTACTTGCGTCACCATTTGAAAGGAAATTGCAGACTAGTCTTTTATCACATTTCTCCTAAGAATAGGATATTCTCCTATGTAATCAAAATTCCATTACCACACCAGAGAAACCCATCATCAATATAACGTTCAATAATACTATGCTTTTTTAAATTTCTCCAGTCATCCCAACATCTTCATGGCTACCCGACCCCCCCCCACCCCCCGTTGCCAATTCAGATTCCAATCAATGTTCACAAATTACATTAACAATGAAATATCTCGGGGCGCCTGGGTGGCGCAGTCGGTTAAGCGTCCGACTTCAGCCAGGTCACGATCTCGCGGTCGGTGAGTTCGAGCCCCGCATCAGGCTCTGGGCTGATGGCTCAGAGCCTGGAGCCTGTTTCACATTCTGTGTCTCCCTCTCTCTCTGCCCCTCCCCCGTTCATGCTCTGTCTCTCTCTGTCCCCAAAATAAATAAACGTTGAAAAAAAAATTAAAAAAAAAAAAAAAAAAAACAATGAAATATCTCTTAAGTGTCCTGTTACCTTCAGTAGACCCGCTGGGGTTTTGTTGGTGTTGTTATTTGACATTTTTGAAGACATGTGGCCAGTTGTACAGACTGTCCAACATTCTGGACTCGTCTAATTGTTCCTGCAGATACAGGTTAAAGGCTTTCGCGAGCATAGTAGGTGGGTGACGTGTTCTACTGGCCACACATCACATCACTTCGGTTGGTTCCATTACTGGTGATGCTAAATTTGATCACTTGGTTAATTTTGACATCCGTCATCATAAAAATACGCTCTCGCAATGTGATCAACAGCCTAAGTTCAGCTGTGGCATGTTTCTTTGAAATCCTGAAACCTTCCCGTTGACCAACAAATTACCACCCACTGATGATCTTCGTCTGAGTAAGTTCTTACATTGATACCTGCAATCTAAATCGAAATTCTATCCTTCCATCTACATTTACTAGCTGCTGTTCTGTCACCCCTAACACTCTCCCTTTTTTTCTTTTTAATCTCCTTGGGGACATTTTGAAAATACGGTGTTTAAATACCCCGTGAAATTGGAACAGACCAACAGAACAGGATCGAGAGCCCGGAACATAACATGAAAAGCATTAATATTTGAAAAGGTCCATGAATGTGACTATGTTTTAAAAAGCAAAGCAAACACAAACTCTATTCTTCTAAAAACTTCCTTTAAGGCAGTGAAAAAGCAAACAGAGTGGTAGTAGATAACTTTGAACACACACAACTGACAAACGCCTTGTATCCCGAATCAAGTACTGACTCCCACAGATCAGTAAGACGATCCAAAAGAAAGACGGGCAAGAAACTTGAACATGCACGTCACATAAATGGATCTCCACCTGGCCGATAAACGTACGAAAAAGTGCTCTCAGCCTCGTTAGCAGTTAAAACCCGTGATGAGGACTACAATCTTTAAAGGTAACGGTGCATCGACTGAAAACTCGCCCGCACCGGTGGTGGAGGGTCACACCGGTAAAGAGTTTGAGAAGACAGGTTTGTGCTATTTACCAAGCTCGAGGACAGCCTCCACTCCGACCCAACGCGTCCACTCCAGGTGCGCGCCCCGCGGAAGCGCGTGCAGGTACAGCGGCACAGGGGGGGGGTCTCGGCGCACGCCCACCAGCCGCCAGCTGGGGCGACCTCGGCCCGCCGTCAGGGCACCCCTCGGCCGCGGCGCGCCCGCACAACGGGGCCACGAGAGGAGCTGCAAGTACGCGCAAGGTTGGGGGAGAGTTTCTCAGACGACATCGAACAAAAGGCAGACGCAAAACACTGCCAAGGGCGCCTCATTCACGGGACGTGACGGACAGGCAGTCAGGCCTGCCCGCACCATGGGAGGCGACGCCGACGCAGCGACCGCAGCCTCCTCCGCTCGGCCGCCGGCTGGACCCACGCGAGACGCCAGGCCCCGCCCACAGCGGGCCACGAGACGCCCGGCCCCCGCGCCGGCCACTTCCGGCCGCGCCGGGCCCCGCCCCCCAGCGAGAGCTGGGCCCGCGCCGGCCTGGCCCGAGTGGAGGCGGGGCTTCCGAAGCCCGACGAATCGCTCGCCCTACGGGAAAGGACGTACGTGTGGACCAGTACTGCGCGGGGGCGGAGACCCCGCCCACAAGCCAACGATCCAATCGGCCCCGAGCGGCGAGTGGGCCGCCGCGCCTGCGCGACCCTTCGGAGCCGGGCGGCATGGCGGGCGGGGCCCGGGAGGTGCTCACGCTGCAGTTGGGCCACTTTGCGGGCTTCGTGGGAGCGCACTGGTGGAACCAGCAGGTGAGGCCTGCGGGCGCTGTCGCCGCGGGGCCGCTCGGGGTCTCCAGCCGTCCCCGCTGAGGCCAGGCCTTCCCCTGTGCACCCCCAGGATGCTGCGCTGTGCGCCCCGACCGGTGCCAAGGAACCGCCGGGAGAACTGTGTCCCGACGTCCTATACCGGACCGGCCGGACGCCCCACGGCCAGGAGACGTACACGCCTAGACTCATCCTCATGGATCTCAAGGGTGAGGCGGCGGCCGGGGTCGGCCAGCGCGCAGGAGCCCCCGGGCGTGCGGACCGGAGACAAGCAGCCGCAGGGACCTGGTGGACTGTGGCACTCTCGTGGGACCCCGCGGTGCTCCCTTCCTACGGCCGCACAGCTCACGCCCAGGCTGGGGATGGAGGAGAATCTGGATTCTCCCAGACGAGGGTTTTACCGGGCCCAAGTGTGTGCACGAAAGCTCGGTGGCAGCAGGCTGGCAGGAAGATTAGCCGGAGGCGGGGAGGAGCGAGGCCTCGACCCGACGCTGCCTGTTCTTTTTTGTACAGGTAGCCTGAGCTCCCTAAAACAAGAAGGTGGACTCTACGGGGACAGACAGCTGGATGCAGCAATAGCATGGTACTGGTGACGTTGGCAGTGGGAATGTGCACAGGAAGCTGGACAGCTGCGAGGAACGGTCACTGAAATCCTTCTCCGTTCCCCCCCCCCCCCCCCAGGGAGTGTTGAGTAGTGATGGGATCTGGAGGGTCAAGTCCATTCCCAATGGCAAAGGTGAGACTTCCACCAGGTACTACAGGGCAGGGAAACGGGCAGAACAGCAACAGGAAGAACACTTCTTTTCGTTTTTCTTCAGGTCCCCCACCGCTGACCACTGCTGCAGCCCCCAAACCATTCACCCCCACAGAGGACAGCATCAGAGTCTGGTCGGATTTCCTCCGGGTCCATCTACACCCCCGGAGCATCTGTATGATTCAGAAGTACAACCACGATGGGTACGTGGGCCCCAAAGGGTGTGAACCGAGAAACGGGATCCCCACCGATGTTGATGGGGCTCCTGAGGCCACCTTCCCCGCCGTCCCTGCAAACGGGATCTTGCAGGGCTGGGGGGGGTGAGGGTCGGGGCTCCTGCGAGTCCTGGTTGTGGTCACGTCCGGCAGGGAAGCAGGTCGCCTAGAGGCTTTCGGCCAAGGCGAGAGCATCCTGAAGGAGCCCCGGTGCCTGGAAGACGTGGAGGACAGGCTGCACTTCTACGTGGAGGAGTGTGATCACCTGCAGGTAGCCGTGTGGCCAGGCGGGGCCTAGGCAGGACCTCAGCCTGCCCCGTCTGCCATCACCGTCTCCGTCCAGGGCTTCCAGATCCTGTGTGACCTGCACAACGGCTTCTCTGGGCTAGGTGCCAAGGCCGCCGAGTTGCTACGAGACGAGTACTCAGGGCGGGGAATAATAACCTGGGGCCTGCTCCCTGGGCCCTACAGTCGTGGGGTGAGGACACCTTGGGGAAAAGTCCTGGGGCATGGAGCGAGACCACCCAGGGAGAAAACTGCGTAACAGTCACTCTCCCTTCCCCCAGGACCCCCTGAAAAACATCTATCGTCTGCTGAACACAGCGTTGGGCCTGGTGCACATGTCCGCCCACAGCTCTCTGGTCTGCCCCTTATCCTTGGGCGGGGGCCTGGGGCTGCGACCGGAGCCACCCGTCACCTTCCCCCACCTGCACTATGACGTAAGGCTCGAGGTTCCTGTTGGGACTGCAGCCCCCACCCCAGCCTTTCTCTGCCACCAGCCCTGTTCTCGAACCCTCCGCTTGTACTCACCCGTGACACGGCCCCTTCGGAGCACGCTGTCCTTTGTCAAAGCGCCTGGATGCCTCTGCCATTAGGGTTCTGCCTTCACACTCTGCTTTCCAGACCCTGAAGGCTAAGTGCCCTTCTTGGTATCTTCGCAGCCCGCCCTGCCTTTCCACTGTGGTGCCATCCTGGCCACAGCCCTGGACACCGTCACTGCTCCGTACCGCCTCCGTTCCTCGCCAGTCTTCATGGCTCACCTGGCAGACATGCTGAACTTCTCTGGGAAGAAGGTACGAGCGCTGCACAGGCACCGGTCACAGTGGAGAGAAAACCGCTACTTGATCTCTCCCTTCTCTTTAGGTGGCGACTGCAGCGGCCACCATCCCCTTCCCCTTGGCCCCAGGCCAGTCCCTTCCCGACGCCCTGGTGCAGCTGGGAGGGGCTGCCACGTGGACCCCCCTGTCTGCATGTGGGAGCCCTTCTGGAACGTGCTGCTTCGCCCAGTCCGTGGTGCTGAGGGGTCTGGACAGAGCGTGCCACACCAGGTGAGGGGGCAGGTTCAGGGAGCCTGTCGGACTTCGGACTCCCATCCTGGTCTTGCACACACCTCTGGACATCCTGATGGCATCGCCCCACTCTTCCTCCTTCTGCCCCTCCCCCCCTTAAGAAAAGACCCTCAGCGTCCTGCTTCCGCTGATGGCCTACAAACAGGAAAATCCCTAGTTCCTGGTCCACAGATTAATGGTGGTTTTGGCTCTGTTCCGGCAGCCAGCTGGCCCCGGGGACCCCTCTGCCCTCGCCGCTGCACGCGTGCGCCACTGGGGAAGACGTCCTGGCCCAGTATTTACAACAGCAGCAGCCCACAGTCAGGAGGTCAGTGCGATGCCCACTCCCCACGCCCAGACCTCCTTCAACTTCTCGCTCAACCTCTGCTCTCGCCCCACAGCTCGGCCCACTTGCTGCTGGCTCCCTGCATGGTGGCTCCCCCGTACCCCCAGCTCTTCTCCCCAGGCCTCAGCCAGCACGGTTTGGTTGTGGATGGTCCCCCATCTGGGGCAGGTACGTGGGCAGTGAGGGTATGGGAGAGGTTTTACCGTATCCCTTCCTAGATGAAGGTTCTTGACAAAGCCCACAGTTAAACATCCCTTTATTCACTTGGTGGCCCCTGAGGGACGTGGCCTTCCTCTGGAGCACTGGTTTACTGAGGGGACGGCACACAGTCCAGTGAGTTCACTCTCCCATCCAGTCTGCGCGGCAGAGCCCAGGGTAGAAAAGCCATTTTCAGGCCTCCTTTTGTGTCCCTCTACAGCCGTGGAGAGCATCCCAGTGCTTGGGGCCCTCTGCTCCTCCTCGTCCTTGAACCGGACCCTGGGAGACCTGGCTAGAGAGCTCACCAAGCTGGATGTGCGGCGCTGGGCCAGCTTCCTGGCCGCCGGCGTGGAGCAGGGGGACCTGGACGAGGCCCTGCAGGAGCTGCGCAGCCTGGCCCAGTGCTACCGGAGTGGGGGTGGCCTCGTGGACTAAGGCTTCCCAGGAACAGGAAAGAGCTGGTTTACAATAAAAACTGCTGGGTATAGGAGCTCAATGTTCTGGGACTGGCTACACCAACACAAGCACTTCATACGTCTAGAACCACTGTGGTGGGATCACAGAACAATAAATATGTGCCATCAGACCCGGGAGGGGAGGGGGGCGGGGGGAGAGGGGAGGTAGAAAGGGAGCCAAGCCCACTCCCTCGATGCTGTTCACGAGAACGTTCAGAAAGACCCAGAAGGACTCGTAAGCTAGCAGAGCCATCCGCCCCCAGTTGGCCTCAGCCCCCGCGCCTCCGGCCCTACAGCCTGAGCTCCAGGGGTGGGGCGCCAGCCAAGCACAAGCGCCGCCAGCCGGGGCCAGCAGATGACACCGCCACGCGCCCAGGGTCACGCGTCCAGCTCCTCCTCCGACAGGAGGTCCCCACGGTCAGACAGCTGGTCTGTGTTGCTGGTGCTGGTCGCGTCCTCCTCCTCCTCAGAACTGGCCTCACAGGCTGTGTGGAAGAGCCGCATGAGTTCCCGGAAACGGTGGGAAACCTAAGGCCAGAGAGAAAGGTTCTGACGTCGACCAAGCAGTACGTGCCGATCGAGCAATCGGTCTGTTCCCCACAGTGAGGTCGGGAGGGCTGTGTCCTCCCCACACGAGAGGGGACTCCGGTCAAGAGGCTTATCAGCATCTGGCCCCAAATCGTACGGCTCCCGAACACGACCTGGAACGTCTGTGGGCTCCTGACGGTCCACCGCCCTCTCTCAAACTAAAACCAGACTCCCTGACGAGTCGGGCCCCTCCTTGGGGCCCACCTGTACAGTCGCGCTTGGTGTCCTGTCTCCTGCTTGGCCAACCCAGCCTCTCCTCGCCAGTCCGTGTGCTTGGATCCCCTGGGGCCCGAAGCTCTGGCACGGCTTTCGCCACTTACCTCGGTCGGGGTCTTGTTTCCTAGCTGCTGGGAGATGACGCTGAAAGTCTGTGGCTGTGCCCCCCGCTCCTGGCACATGGTGAGAATCACGCGGTCAGCTTCCCTGGAACCCACATACCACGATTAACTCCAGATTAGCAAAATGGACACATGCACTCATTTTCCAGATACACACGCAGCGGCCCCCCCTCCACCTACCTGGTCCACAGCACCACCTTCTCCCCGGTGGAGCTGACCTTGCTGTTGTTGGCACAAACAGTAGCTTCTGTGGTCTTCGGCTGCTGCTCTCCCACGGGAGCCTTGCCCTGCACTCCACAGTCCTTAACCAAACCTCCCCTAGGGGCTTTGGAAGAAGTCTCTGAGGTGTCCGTTCCCGACAACGACTCGTGGACGGGGGACATCCTGTGTGCGGTCTTCACCCCAGCTCTGCTCGACAGCAACCAGCTCCCCGGACTGTCTGAGACCTCAGACAACCGTCTCCTCCCTAAGTCTCTGGTCCTTGAGGAAACGGGACTCAGAAAGGAAGCAGGGTTCTCCTCGGTTCCAGGCCATTTCTCAGTTTCCGAAGCATCCCAGGCGGGAACGGAAGCCTCTGGCTCACCCACTGCCTCCTGGTCCTCCCCCTCATTCCGAAGTCTAGGGGACGCCTCAGGGCAGGGCAGGACCTCACGCTCAGCCTGGTTTCTCCTAACCACGCAGAGCACAACTCCAGGGCTGGAGGAAAGCTGAGGAGTCTCGGGTGAACAGGGCGGTGGGCCCCCCAGGACGAGCTGCTCTGTCAGGGTCACTTCCTGCGTGCTCCCCACTGCTGATCCTGCTTAGGAGGAAAATAAGGACCTAAGAGGATGGATGGGGTCAAGGTGCCCTGGGACTCCCAGTTACCACAGGGCCACACGGGTGGGCTACTGTGATGGAGCCCCAATCTCAAAGAGTGCGGTGGGGCTGGCTGAAGTCACTTAAATGAAGATAAAAGCCCGACTGTCAAGGCCCAGAATGGCAGTCTTCAGGACGCAGAGGACCAGGGTCCGGAGGGCAGGGAAGGGAATGCAGTCACGCTGCCTCGCACTCCCAATTCCTCGAGAGGACAGAGGCCACAGCAGAGCAAGTTAAGGCCGGCCAGAAGGATCTCCTATTACTTGTTAGTAAAAGAGGGGGTTCTCCGTCCAGGAAGGACTTGCTCGTCCTGGCTCAGAGACGTTCTTGGTCGAAGCATGTAAGGACATGGAAAAGGAGGGAAAGAGGCGGGGCTGGCAGAACACTCACCTGGAACAGGCAGAGCTCCCCTGCCGGGCGGGCCCTGGGCAGCCTCAACGCTTTCCCGCTCGTCTGGGACTTCCTCCTCCAGCAGGTCCTTGCCCTGCCCGGCCTCCTTAGCACCAGGCACAGGGCTGGCCTCGCGGTGGGGGCTGCCGCCCGCCGACTCATGGGGCTCCTTGCTCTTGTAGGATCTGCCGTCACAGACCTGCAGGAACAGCCTCCTTGGTCAGGGGTCTCCTGACTGCCTTTTTCTCTGGCGACCAAGCCCTGCCCCCACGTCCGGCAAGTACACCTGCTCCACCAACTTTAAACGACCCAGAAGGTGTCTGGTTCTACCCGCCGTTCTCCAAGCAAGGACTGTATCTTTGCTGCCAACCAACCCTAGAGACCCGGCATTACTTTGAGGGTCTGTTTTCTTGACACAAGTGTATCTCATTATCCAATTCCAAAAGCTTTACCCACAGGACTTTTTTTTAAGGTGTATTTATTTTTGAGAGAGAGTGCGTGCACGTGAGCACGCAGGAGAGGGACAGAGAGGAGACAGAGGGTCTGAAGCAGGTTCCAGGCTCTGCAGTGACAACAGAGAGCCCGATGCGGGGCTCGAACTCACAAACCATGAGATTGTGACCTGAGCTGAAGTCAGACACTTAACCGACTGAGCCACCCAGGCGCCCCATCCACAGGATTGTCTTTAAAAAGCAAATCCATTGCACACGTGTAAAAGATTCTATTTTGACTCAAATAGCGCGTGCACCGCCTATCGCGTGGGTGCCGTCCTTGCAGGAGCTCAAGGTGGTACCCCGTGCGGGAGCGGACCTCACCCCGAATGGGGAGGCAGTGCGGACGCCCGCCCCTCGGTGCGGCCCGGCCCGGCTCACCCTGCTGCTGCAGCGGCTACACCCTCTTCTCTTGCTTTTCTTCAGCTTGGGATCGGGGCCTCCTTCGTGGCAGGAGCAAGCACAGTCCCGGGCGCCATCCGGCCACTCGGCCTCCTAGGAGATACCGGGCTTGGTTAGCCGCCCGGCACGTCCGGGACCGAGAGAAAGCAGAGTCGTGGGGCCTCAGAACAGGTCGCCCCAGCACCCACACCAGCCTCCTCTTTCATGAGCCCCCAACTCTCCAATCGGCCCAGGAACTCTCAATCCCAGCCTGTTCTAAATCCCCGAAACCACCCTTAAATGACCCAAAGATGGACCTCTCCCAGTTGCCCAGATGTTTCAAGAAATACGTAAGTCACATACAATCTGAGGCAAAGTCCCAGGAAAGGCCGTCACAGGGTGTGACCTGACTCGACCACCTTCGCTCCTGCCTCCCCGTGCCTTGAGCTCTGCCCCCTCCCAGCCCCATTGAGGGGGGCTTTCTTTGTGCTTTTGGAGGCCCCCACATGACACTCTGTGTTCAGTAATCTCGGATGCAAGTTATCCCAACCAATAACAAGGAAACTGAAACCGAGAGAGGTGAAGTAAGCTGCCCAAGGTCATCCAGCTAAGAAGCCGTTTTCCGCAAGGGAAAGTAAAAGACATTCAGGAAAACAGACTCCTTGGAGAGCAGCAGAGGGCAGGGAGTCTGTGCAGACCTATTCGCACCCCAGCACAGCCACTTATGGACACGAGGCCCTGGCGACGGCCTCGCCATGAATGTCCGTTTCTGCCTCTGTGAAATGAAATGAGAGCAGTCTCTTGGGGGGACTGCCAGGGGGCTCACCGAGAGAATGACCAGGTACGTGCCTCTAGGAGCCACGTGCACTTTGTCACCAGTACTGCTAAAGTGGGGGCTCGCTTCTGTGTCTTCATACCAACAGAAAGGAAGAAGACAAGACCCAAGAGAAATAGCTCCGAGCAAGAGAGAGGAGGGGGTAAACCTCCTCCTAATGGGGTGGCCGGTGGGGTGCTCTCCAGCATCCGCACTCCTCTCGCCAGGGGCTCCACGGCCTGACCTCGGGCTCCTGCAGCACGCATGGCACACTCGGCCAGAGAAATGCTCACGAAACTCAACTCAAGGCCTGATTCACGACCGACAGATCACGCCCAACAACCCGGATACCTTATCGTGATTTTGGACCCCGATCTCTTTTCTTCTTTTGCTTTTTGAGGCCGTGGGCATCTTGGGGGGCTCCTCCTCCTCTTCCACATCAGGCAGGGCTACTTCTTCAAAGCCATCAAACTGGGGGACGAGTGGGTGCTGCTCAACGCAGACCCTGGGCAGGCACTCCGCGCTCCCACGGCCATCCCGCCTCCCAAAGCCCCGCAGCCCCTGGCCCCGCACCTCATACTCCTTCTCCTCTGTCCAGTTGATCTCTTCAAAGTCGCCCAGCCGGCTGGCCGCTGGGCGCAGGTGATCAAAGAAGACGGAGAACTCATCTTGTAGGTGGTCGTGGCCCTTGAGGAGCTGCCACATCTGTGTCTTGAGCTGAGAGGGTGTCAAGGGACAGACACGTCCCCCAGGCTTCTCCAGGTGGCCATCCCACACCAGACCCACATACTCCCAAGGCCCACTTCCCTGGTGCCCTGAGGGACACACAGAAGCCTCTCTTTGAAGGCTAAGGGTTCTTCACTGCCCCCTCCCTGCTCGCGAGCCTGCGCTGGAAGGGTGCTAACAGTACGCGCGACCCCCAATGACAACACTAACGATACGTGTGACCCCCAGCTCAGGCAGCATCACCTGCTCCCTGCACCTCCCTCCCAGGGCACTGAGGGCACCTTGAGGCAGTCAGGCTCAGGTTTCAAGGGACAAGCCCCCCCCTATTCCAGGACCTTAGGCTTTAGAAAAGCCTAGAAAGTCCTCCCCTTCTACGCCCCTCCAGACGTCCACAGTCCCGGCAGCCAGAGAACACGGCCCGGTCAGGGGACGGTGGGAGGCGCAGGTGCACAGAGGGTGGAAGCAGGACGGGCAAGGGTACCTCGCTGATCTCCTGGGGCAGGCAGTCCGCGCAGCTCTGCAGGACCTTGATGATCTTCTGGTGGTGCGAGGGGTTCTCTGCAAAGCAGATCTCCAGCTGCCGGAGAAACTTGCGGCTCTTCTCAAAAGCCTGCTGCTCCTCAAACTACCACAGGGGAAAGAAGGCGAGAGAGTCCCCTGCGCGGCTGAGCAAGACCAGAGTGCTCTGAGCAGAAGACGGGAAATGCGGGCCGGGGACTGAGGTTGACGGGGCTCCTTTACAACCACGAGACGGACTTTAAGACCTGGAGTCCAGGGCGCCCGGGTGGCTCCGTGGGTTGAGCGTCTGACTTCAGCTCATGATCTCACCGTTGGTGAGTTCGAGCCCCATATCGGGCTGTGATGACAGCATGGAACCTGCTTCGGATCCTGTATTACCCCTCCCCGCCCCACCCCCCACCGCCACCTCTCTCTGCCCCTCCCCTGCTCATTGTCTCTCAAAAATAAACATTAAAAAAAAAAAAAAAAAGGAATATGCTAAAAGAGCCAGGCGTCCACCCGAGGGTTGCAATGTCAGCCAGCCCACGACACCGGGGACGTGAACAGGCCCAAGAGAAGCGCACGTCAGGGTGCTGGGGTTTCATGGACTGTGAAGTCACACACTCAAGGCCCTGTGGCACCACACGGTTTACAAAGCTCTGCACACGAGTGCTCGTCTAAGCCTCATAACCACAGGGGAAGAGCGGATGGCATGGTGTGCGATCACCCCGTTCCCAGGGCACCCGGGTGGCTGTCGGTTGAGCAGCCGACTTCAGCCCGGGTCATGATCTCACGGTTCGTGAGTTCGAGCCCCACACAGGAATGGCTCTCTGCTGTCGACACAGAGCCTGCCTTGGATCCTCTCTCCCTCTCTCTGCCCCTCCCCCACTTGTTCTCTGTCTCTCCCTCTCTCAAAAGAATAGACTTAAAAAACAAAAATCACCCCACTCCCATGTGACTGCCTCAAGACCATCAGAACCATCTCGTTGCACCACTCATTCCGGTGTCTCTCAACCATGACAAGACGTCCAGAACTACTGGGATATTCCCTCGTGGTTACACATTTCTCTCCAAAACTTCAAATGTCACCTTACGTGCCGGCCATCCCACACCACCGTGCACGTGATACAACTGTAGTCCCCCTGCCCCATTCCACCGACAGCCCTCACTCCTCCCTCCCGACGTGTTCTTCTGTGAGGCCTTGTCACCAGGAAGCGCTATGCACATTTACTATTTCTGTCGCCTTTCTGATCCTCAAATCTACTTACTATATGCATTTCACCATTTATCACCCGACTCTCCCAGGAGAGTGGAAGCTCCACACGGGCAAGGATGTCACCCTTTTGTAATGGCTGTACTCTCGGCACCTAGAGCTCTGCCCAACATGTACTAGGCACTCGGTTAAGTGTTTGTTGAACGATCGCCTGTTTCACCACAGTGAGGCGCAGAGGGCACATGATTTACCTGAGGCCCGTGAGGGCAAGCAAAGGTACGACCCCACATGGCACACATAAAGAAATGGGGAGACGAGGGGCCGGGAAGATCACCTCTTGAAAAGAAGAGGGCTCTGTGGGCCATGCCCGGGTCATCTGACCAGGGGCCGTCGGGGGACGGGCACAGTGTCCGTGAACCTCGCTCGGCCCCACTGTCACCGGACCCAGCAACCCCATCCACTTACTAATCCACAGGCCAGAGCCTGCTCGGGCAACAGGAAAGCAGCAAAGTCCTTGAGCAGCTGAGGCCAGTCCTGGAGCAGGATCTGCAGGCTTCTGTAGAGATCCACAGCGGTCTGCCGCTGAGGACTTGACTCGAACTCATAGATAACCTGAAGGAAGTCCTCGTACTTGCCAGGGGCGTGCCGCAGGGCTTCTCGCACCTGCGCAGGAGACGTGCCACCATCAGTGCTCTGTCCGCGGGCCCCAACACGAAACAGCAGCACGGACCGAGGAGCAGGGGCCCCGCTAGAGAGCTCCGAGACCCGCCCTGCACAGGCCGCTCCTGACAGATCCCCAGATCTGTTCGTGGCGGACACCGCACTGAGCGAGGCACAGCTCTCTTCCGGTGGCGGGCGTCCACAAACCACAGCCCTGCCCACAAGACCAGCAAGTTTCTCTAGCTCACAGTCCTACCCTGTCCCGGACTTCAGCTCCCCGCTGAAATAGAGGAGCGCCCTGTGCACAGCATCAACTGAGGGTAAATAATACAGGAGTCAGGAAGGTGAGGCAGGACTGTCACTGCGAGCACACCCCCTTGCTGGGGGGGCGGGGGGGCGGGACCAAGAGAATGAGACTGTGGCACAAGACAGGAACAGGCTGGCTCATGTCTCTGGAGACCAAGGTGCTTCCCTGAGGTCCACCCTCGGGCCGATGCACAATAGGTCTTTCTTCTCAAGCTGCGAGCCCGGGAAAGGCCCTTATTAGCCAACCCGTGAAGTCCCCCTTACGATGATGGTGGGATCACCTTTCCCAGCTTTCTGAACAACAGAGGGGTGATGCTCAGGGACTACGACAAGCCACGTGTCACTGAGCCCTGTGCCTCGCGGCCCCTCACACAGATCCCTGGAAGAAGCAGCCGAGCTCGGAGGGACGGTAACAGGAAGCGGCATCTGCCTACCCTGGTCAGGTAAGCCTGGGCGAAGGCCAAGTCCTTCTGCTCCCTGAGTGGGTCCCGCTCCAGGATGTCCTCATCGTACAGCAGCAGGAGCTTGGAGGTGTCCTTGCTGGCCCGGGCCCGGCCTCCCCGCCGGCCGCGAGCCCGCTGGCTGCTCCGGCCCTTCCCGGCAGCCCTGCCACCCTCTCCTGGAGAAGACACCAAGCCCACGGTTGCTCCGACCCCACCGCGCCGCCCTTCCGCCCCGGCTCCTCAGGAGACCCCACCCCCTGCTCCGGGTCCGGGAGGGCCTCGGGAGAAGAGCTGGTGGGAAAGTGGCGGGAAGGCAAGACTGGCAGGTGAGCCCTGTGCGGGCTGCACAGCCGTGCTCTCTGGGACGCTCAGGGCACCTCCGCTACTGTGCACTGAGAAAGGGAGTCCTGAGAGCGAGCACAGTCCTACGCTGGGCTCTCGGAGGACTACGTGTTGCTGAGGAACGGCAGTGTCTTCTGAAATAAACGTAGCTCTCAGCCTCACGCGTGACAGAGGGATTGAGCGCCACCGAAAACCCGGGATGAACCCGGTAACAAATCTAACAGCTGGTACAAACCAGCACAGGCACCGACCGGGCAAACGTGTCTGGGGAGGGCGGAGGGCAGGGGAGGTCCAGAGGATTTCCTTGGAAAACTCACACCTGGTTTCTAGACTGTTCTGCACGCCCGGCAGAAAGGAGGCCAGCTGGGCCCCGCACACGCCCGCATGCACACTCACCTGGCGGGGCGCTGCCGGCCTCCGCCTCCGGAGCTGTCCTGGGCGAGGCAAAGGTGGCCGGCGGCTTCTCAGCAGGGTCTCCGGCGGCCTCGTCTGTCATCTCATCCTCCTTCTGCAGGCTTTCCATCCCTTCTGCCTCTTCCTCCTCCTCCTCCTCGGGCTCAGAGTTCTCTTCCTGGGAGTTCTCCTCCTCGGACTCGCCCTCCTGGCCCGCGCGCCTCTCAGAAGCCAGCCAGGTCAGCTTCTCCATCGTCTCCTGCGACCCCCCCCCGAGAGCATCCCCAGGGCTGGCATCGGCTCGCCAGGAGCCACCGGCACAACCCCCCCAGCACAGACACCGGAGCACGGTCGCCTGGGCACAGCCTCCGGGGTCCAACGTGGAGTCGGCACCCAGGGAGAGCTACGCTTGCAGCCTGGTGGCAGGGGACCGTGGGAAGAAGATGCGTTTTGAAAGGCCACCCTCTACCCTGAATACGGCTCTCCTCTGCCAGGGTCCACGCTCAGGACCTACACACGTAGGCGTTCAAACCGTGCACAGGTGATTCGATCTAACAGTTAAGGGACCCTGTGCCAAGCGAAACTCGTAAGTACACGTCCACCCTTTTCCTCCCCTCGCCTCCACCCCCACGGCGTGTCTTGCAACGTTTTCAAGAGTCGAACTGAAGGCAGGACTGTCTAGAGGCAGCAAGCAAGCGGGTGGCCTATCCGTCACTCAGGCAAATGGCTGAGA
Source organism: Herpailurus yagouaroundi (assembly GCF_014898765.1). Classification (NCBI taxonomy): domain Eukaryota; kingdom Metazoa; phylum Chordata; class Mammalia; order Carnivora; family Felidae; genus Herpailurus; species Herpailurus yagouaroundi. The sequence continues at coordinate 4,084,185 of NW_024412438.1, read as the reverse complement.
CCACAGAACACATGAGAACATTCCCTGGCTCTCACCTGGAGCTCGGGGACAGACAGCACAGACTCCTCCGAGGCCGAGGACATCTCGTCCTCCTCATCTTGGGTGAGGTCGTCAAAGTCCTCCTCCTCCTCCTCCTCCGGCCCGTCCTTTTCCGCCCCAGCTTCCGGCCCAGCCGGGGTCCCGGCCGCCTGGCAGTCAGCGCTAGCGAAGCCCTCACACTTCCCGGGGGGGCTGCTGCGCGCCGCGTCGGGGTCGGCACAGGAGGAAGCGGTCCTCGGAGAGCCTTTGCTCACGGCTCCCGAGTGTCCCTCGTCCCGAGGCTCCCGAGAGGCTGAAGAGGTTCTCGCTGGCTGACTTCCCTCCTCCTCCTCCTCCTCCTGCTGTAAGACGGGCGGCCTCCTTGGCTCCTCCCCTGGGAAGCCAGCGTCCAATCCCACAGAGCACCCTGCCCTGCTGTCCTCACAGGCGTCCTCCCCGGGGTCTCTGGGCTCCATCTTGACGACGTCCTCCAAGTCCCGGGGGGGTGTGCTCAGAGACTCTCGGGAGCCCAGGGGCGGCTCCAGACCTTGCCCCCCATCCTCTGCTTTCACAAGAGTCCAGCCACAGGCGCTGTTCTCCGACAGCTCTTCCTGGCACACACGGTCTGCTGCTGGTGGCCCTGGGCTGTGCTCCTCTTTGGGGAAGACAGGGGCACAGAGAGGAGACAGTTCCTGGGGTTCTAATTTGGGTTCTAGGCCTTGAAAGGCATTTTTCCCTTCAGCCAAAGGACAACTGATGTCCACACTCACCGGGGCCTTATCTTCAGGGGCGGGCGGGACAGGAAGACTCACAGAGTTGCCGGAGACAATCAGGGGTGGGAGAGAGGAGGCCACAAGGGGCTGACTCAGTGGGCAGGGGAAGGAAGTGGGGTTCACCAGGAGGGTGGTGATGGGAATGGCCTGTGGACTCTGGGCCACAGCCGCACTGACAGGCTGGATCACGTTGCAGCCACTGCCAAGGCTCACCACCTTGACCGTGGCAGCAGGCACAGTGAAGATAACAGGTACGGGGTGGATGAGGGAGGCTGGCTCCAGACACAGAGAGGCCTTGGCCCCCTTTCTCTTTGAGGCTCTCGGCCTCGCACACGGCTTTCGAAACTTAGATGGGGCAAGCGAGGGCAGCATCACCTTGGGCACAGGGGCAGAGGGGAGCGCAGTCTGGGGCTCAGACAGGGGGAAGCCGGTCCCGGCCTCAGGGGTCGTGGAAGGCAGTGCCGTCGGAGACTCAAAACTGTCCCCACCAGGGGCCCCCGGCGGAGGGACACCTGGCACTGTCTGCACGACAGCAGCTGGCTGGATCACGTGAGGAATTCGGACCACCATTTTGCTTGGAGGGGCTTCTGGTGGAGTGGACCTCGCCGGTGTTTTCCCGGGGGTGGAGCCAGGCTGGAGAGAGGGGCTGGGTCTGATTAGGAGGGGCTTCAGGACTGACGGCCGCTTCTGTCTCCAGGCCTTCCTGGAAAAACAGTTGGCAACTGGCTTCAGTTTCAGGACCACACCCTTGGGCAACAGCAGTGGGTACGGAGTTTCACTCCCCAGTTCCGAGCTGCCTGTCCCCAGGCCTGGCTCTGAGCTGACCTCAGCGGCTCCCGTCACACCTCCTACCCCTCTGGCGCCGTCAGCTCTGCGCCACAGCTCCTCCTGGATGGACGGCAGGCTGGCCTATTGAGAACAAGAACACACGGATCCAGCACATGTCAGACCCTGGCAAAAAGAACAGGGCTTCCTGGATTTGAGGGGCCTTTCCCGGACAGTCTCGAGAAATCTTTCTAAAGTTTCTCCTGCAGGACACAAAATTTCTACAAAGACTACATTCCAATCACAGCCTCTAGAAATGCATTTGACCCACCACTTATCGAAGGCTGTGGAGCCACCTTGGGGAAGGACAAGAAGCAGGAGAGGAAGGGTGCATGAGGAGGAGTGCCTGGGCCCCAGGCCTGCAACTCCAGCTCTGAAGGCATAAAGTGGCCCTTGACGTCTCTGGCAGGGTGTGGTGTCCCCCCGCCGCATGCACACTCGGGGAGCAAGGCTGCACCTTTAACCAGAATGGAAGCCGGTGCTCCTCCCTCTCTACAGGCGGCCTCCACTGATGCGGCTGGAGCTCTTCACAGCACTTCACCAGGATGGGCAGCTGTTTGGTCTTCTTATAAAACTGAGCAAGAAGGAATGAAACACGAGTTACATTCTGTCCAGAAACACTGCCCTGTCAGGCTGGGGAGAGGAGTGTGCTCTAACATACACACACACATACACACACACACACACAGCACGTTAAATGCTTCTACACCTCAAATGACACTAATCTCCAATAAAGATTTTACAACACTCTGTGTCATCAGACAGGGACAAGTTTAGGTCACAGAGAAAAGGAAGCAGATGGTCAGAGCGCTCATACTTAAAACCTGCTCCTACTCAGCTGTCATGACAGTGCCTGAGCCCTCATCCGGGACACATGGACACTTCCTATTAAGGAAATAACGGTGCAAGGGACACCAGAAAGGAGGGAAAGAAGAAGAAAAGAGAGACGGAGACAGTTTTAAGAGTAAATTTACAGGGAAAGTGAACTCACGGTGACAGTAAGCATCCATTCAAGCAACATCTGTGCTACAGGCCGAGGGTACAACTAAGAGAAGACATTCCTGCCCCCCAGGGGCTTACAGACTAGTAGGAGACAGTCAAAGAGGTCAACAATGACACCCTCTGTGAAAGAGTACAAAAATGCACAAAACAATGACACACATCTGACATTTGAACAATAAGGATATTTCTGGAGCAGATGCAACTACAGATGAATCTTAAAGGCATAGAGTTTGCTGAGCAAAGGGGCGGGGCGGGGTGGGGAACAGGCAGAGCAGACTTCTGGTTCCAAACCTTGAATGCACGTAAGGAACCACAGAGACTGGTCTGGCTGCAACACAGGAACATGGAGAGACTTTCAGGGACAAGTCAGAGGTAAGACACGGCAGGCCTTCTGTGCCACACCAGGCGGTCTGACTCGTGTCCAGAAAGGTTATCTGGAGGTGGCTATGGCAGCAACGTGAGGGACAGGATAAATGGAGCCAGAAACCGCGGGTAGAAACTAGCGTGTTCCTCACGGTGTCGCCAAGGCCAGCACTAAGCCAATGAGCAGCAGGGTAGGACGCAGGTTAAGACAACAGAGGACTTGGTGACAGAGCAGCAGGCACAAGTGATCACGCTGCAGGGGTCAAGGAGAACTCGCAGCAACGTGGGCTGAGACAACAACCAGAACGAGCAGATCATAGCAGGGGCGAGTGGTGTGGCGGGGGAGGGGGGGGTCTGCTGGTGGGGGAGGTTGGTGGCAACACCTGGAAGGTGCAAAGGGACACGGTTCAGACTGAGAAGTCAGCAAGGAGACCGAAAGAAGACTTCCTGGCAACAGTTGGTGACGCGACGCAGACACTTAGGAGAAAAGTCCAGACCGAAGACACAGACCTGAGGACCGTGAGGAGACAGATCGCGCCAACACGCACGAACGTGGAAGGGCCCACACGCTGCAAGGCCCCTGTGGAACCCGGACACTTGAGCAGGGCAGGCAGACTTGGGGAAGCAGCCGCAGCGAGAGCAAGAGGGGGCTGCAGAAGTGAGCAAGCTGCAGGGTCAGCAGGACAGCCACCCAGAGGAGAGCCAGAGAGCAGCCCCCAGATCGCTAACGGGAACACAGCCCCCGGATCGTTAGCAGGGAATGCACTGAGGTTTTGCAGGGAAGACGTCCACACTTGCAGCGGTTACACAGTAAAGGAGAAACTTACTGTTAAAACAGATTAAACACATCCATTTAGCTTTGTTCTTTTTTTTTTTTTAAATGTTGATTAATTTTTGAGAGAGAGGGACACAGAGCATGAATGGAGGAGGGGCAGAGAGAGAGGGAGACACAGAATCTGAAGCAGGCTCTAGGCTCTGAACTCTGGGCTCGGAGCTGTCAGCACAGAGCCCGACCCAGGGCTGGAACCCACAAGCTGTGAGATCATGACCTGAGCCGAAGTCGGACGCTTAACCGACTGAGCCACCCAGGCACCCCAGCTTTGTTCCTTCTTAAAACCCCATGAAAACAGAAGGGAGCTGTGGTGAGGTGGAAGCCTATATGGAGAGCAGATGGAAGAAAAGGTAAAAGCAACACAGTCTTCAAAGCTAATGAGTGGACGGATGAGTAGAGACACAGGGAAAGGAAGAGCCAGATCCCACACGGAAAGAAGTTTTAAGGACCAGCTAGACAGATGTTGGAGAAAAACACAGAGAAGTGGGGGTAAAGCTGGAAGCAGAACCGGGTGACGAAGAGGACAGGTGCCGCCCAAATCCCACCCCATTTGGTGTAGCCAGACGGCGGCCTCCCCCCAGCCCAACAGCAGCGGCTGGACTGAGGCTGCCGGAGACAGGTCCAGCCTCCGTCCTGTCCTGCTTCCCACGCACCCTCTGCCATCCACCATTAAAAACTATTCAATGAACAAAAAAAAGCTATCGGAAATTAAAAATATTAACAGGAAAAGCAAAGAGAAAGAAAAAGTCACAAGAAAAAGAAAAAGCTGAAGTAACATGCCAGAAAGACCAACAGAAGATCGAGTGCTGGAAAAAGAGAAGACAGCAGGAGACCACCGCGGGGAGGCCGGGCACCTGACACGGACAGGCCAATGGTGGGGGCCGCCCAGTCCTCGCAGAGCTAATGACAGACCCATACTAGGCATTCTAGGCATTCATATTACCATGAAATTCCAAAACAATGGAGAAAAGGAAAAACCCTACATGCTGTAGGGGGACAGGAAGCACAGGTGTCACACAGGTTCAAGAGGCAAAATGGCATCAAATCCCTAGAGGCGGAAGTAGCGACTAGGAGAAAATGCAGCAAGGTCCTTCGAAGAGTCAGACGCTATATCAGCTAAGCCACCCAGGCACCCCAGCCCTTTAACTTTCTAAGAACAATTATTTTCAACTTTGGGGCACCTGGTGGCTCAGTCGGTTAAGCGTCTGGCTCTTGATTTCGACTCAGGTCATGACCTCACGGTTCATAAGATGAAGCCCCGCGTCGGGCACTGCACTGGGTGTGGAGCCTGCTTGGGATTCTCTCCCTCTGCTCTTCCCTGCTCGTGCACTCGCACTCCCTCTCTCAAAATTAAATACATTAAAAAAACATGATTTCCAACCTCAAATTCCAGACTTCCTAAAGGTGGCGAGTAGAAAAGGGATATATTTTTCAACGTGTTATTTTAAACAATTACAGACGCATAAAAAGTTGCAAAACTAGAAAGGTCTTACGTAGCTTTCCCCCAGGTTCTCCCAATGGCCAGACCTTATGTCACACGGTGACAACAGTTACACACACAAACCAAATATACAGCACAGCAGCTAAACCAGGCACAGCCTCTGGTCCAATCCGCGGAGCGTGAATACCGTGAATATGGACAGTCTAAATGGAAACACCTGTTTCTCTAGCATTCTCCCCCAGATTGCTACGAGGCTGTGCTCCACTAAAACAGGGTGAATAAAGCAGACGAAACAGATGTGGGTTCGGGGACTAGGAGGATGCACACAGGTAAGAGGCACAAGGAAGCCCCAGGATGATGGGGAGGGGAAGCCCAAGAAGACACTGTGCGACAAGGCGAGAGAGCAGCCTGTCCAGAGGGAACAGCCTCAGAGGAGTCAGGGACGGAACATCCACACCGTGAACACACTCAGAGGAGATCTGTAACATGGAGGTAAAGTCCAGTGCTGACCAGCTAGCACACACCCTTGAGAGCGAGCTCTACCCACTCCCCCAAACGCAACTACTACCCCACAAAACACTACATGCCCGCAGGAAAAGCCAAGCAACCAGGCTGGACCACACCGCTCAGCTGCGAGGAGCGTTCACAACGCGCTATCACGTTTTAACGTGAGCCCTGAACACAATCTAGCCAACTGTGGTCTCGTGGGAAAGCCAGACAACAGGAGATGCCACGTGGTGACGAGGGGCTGTGGCACAGGGAGGAGGGGAGGAGGGGAGGGCTGAGTCTCCGCCGCCCTGGTTGCGCTTGAGTTAAGTGACGCCTCAGGGCAAAACGTCAAGCGGTGGCAACGACCCGCAAGCCACCCGGACACGGAGGCAGACACGCCACCCCTCAAAACGGCAGCAGGAAACGGAGAGAGAAATACCAGTTTTCATGATCAGCCTCACAGAACTATCCGACTCTTCAAAGCTCTTAGGTACCTTTTACCAAGTATGTACTTTTAACTTTGACAGAAAGAGCCAAGGACAAGGATACGGTGGAATGTCGTTCACCCTTTCAAGAAGGCTGGAGGCCAAGAAGACAGGCGGCTAGAGGGAAGCGTGAGGTCAAGAAATATTTTAAGAGTTGGGATGCTTTTATTTTTAGGAGAAATGCCCGTAAGAGGAGGACGAGGGACTTCGAGGGGAGGAAGGGCTGCCCGGGAGCCCCCAGCTGGGGCGGGAGGAGCCAGGCACTCACTTTGATGATGTTGTCGGGCGCGCGGTTCATGTTGAGGTTCTTGATCCGCACGGTCAGCTGGTGGGCGGTCTTGCAGGTGAGGAGGTACTTGCTCATCAGCAGCTTCGGAAACTTGGTCCCTTCAAAGTGCTTTAGCCCTAAAGCCAACAAACTGAGAGAGGGGCAGTGCTGACCAGCGGGGCAGTTCTCCCCAGAGAACTCCGCGGGGTACGACCCACCGTTCCCACACCTCATTCCTGCGTGAGTCGACACAGAATGGCTGGCGTTTCCTGAGAGCTGGTAGGTTCTAAGACCTGCTCAGCTCAAAGGAAGGCAAAGGAAGGAGAATGGGGCTCAGGGAACAAGTATGAGATGAACAACGGGCTCTGTGTGACGTTAAACTCAGCACCAACCGCCTCCCCACACGACCCACTCAACTGCGGCACCTGTACACCACAGGCCGCCACGGCAGTGGGCGGCACAAATCAAGAGCCGTGGAAGTGTTCATGACCTTCATCAAATAACCTCACGCTTGGCAATTTACCCAAAGGGGTAAACCCAAAATACTTTCAAAAGCTCTATGCACACAGATCCTTGGGGAAGCCTCGCTACAACAGCAAAACAAGAGAGGAGAAAAAATAAAAGTGGCAAATAAAAGGACTATCGTAAGGCCGTTAAATATCAGTTTAAAAGACAACACACAGAAACAAAAGTAAAGACAATGTGACAGTACAGAAGAACAATTTCAAGGCGTTAGGTAAAAACAAAACAAAACAAAATTATACTTAAATTGCCAATAAAGATTATATGGAAAATGCAAAAAGAAAAATCATTGGAGGCACTTGCTGGCTAGGTGGATAGAGCATGTGACTCTCGATCTCAGGGCTGTGAGTTCAAGCCCTACAGCAGGAGAATTTACCAAAAAAAAAAAAAAACCACAAAGGAAAGAAAAAAA
>NW_024412438.1:4061294-4076655 GCF_014898765.1 Herpailurus yagouaroundi | reverse complement strand
CTTAGAGCCTGGAGCCTGCTTCGGATTCTGTGTCTCCCTCTCTCTCTCTCAAAAATAAATAAACCATCAGGGTGCCTGGGTGGCTCAGTCGGTCGAGCTTCCGACTTTGGCTCAGGTCATGATCTCACGGTCCGTGAGTTCGAGCCCCACGTCGGGCTCTGTGCTGACAGCTTAGAGCCTGGAGCCTGCTTCGGATTCTGTGTCTCCCTCTCTCTCGGCCCCTCCCCTGCTCACGTTCTGTCTCTCTCTCTCAAAAATAGACACTTTAAAAACATTTTTTTTTAATTTTTTTTCCTTTGAAAAATTTCTTCTACCAGTACTATGAGACTGGTTTTTACAATAACTCAAAAACAAAACACAAGTTAAAAATGTTTCAAAACTGCACATTGTTCGCCAAAAAGAGCAGTCCCCCTGGCACTGCTGCTGTGGACACAGCACAGGAGTGGGCCCAGCGAGACCGCTTTGCTTCTGGCCTTGTGTGTCCATGTCTGATGACACACGCCCTATCTCCCCTGAGCACAAGAGAAACAACTAGTTCTCCTCGGGTCACCCTGTGCATCTGTTCCCCCACAGTAAACTCTTACTTGTCCTCGGCCTTCGTGAAGAAAATCTTATCCTGGGGATTCTTTGCCTTCAGAGAACACACTGGAAGTAGCTCTGGATACATGAACACCTTGCTCGTGGCCAGGATCCAAGCCACTTGCTTTGGCAAACAGGGAAATTCATCTGCTGTGAGAAAACAAAATCCTGTGGTAAATGAAATTCTAGAACAAAAGAGGGCGTCACAAAAGCTTCCGAACGCATTCTCGCATTTATCTAGAGCCGTCCCTCCCTAGGGAAGCCCGCCCTCCCGCCGTGCCTCGCCCAAGGTTTCAGCCATCGTCCTCGGCCTGACACATGCCTGCCAGGAGTCCCCCGTGAGCTGCTGCCAGCTAGTCCTCTCACCCTTCCCGTGTGGGACCCCTAACCCCTAAGTAACAGGGACACTCACAACAATGATGACCGAGAACACGCGGCTCACTGTGTGCTCAAAGTCGCTACCTCCTCTCCCCCTTTAGATCCTTGGAAGATAAGTGACCTTCAACAATGCTTGCTTTCTTCCAGGGTAAGATGTGAACTTCTTCAATCTCCCTCACAAACCTGGTATTCCAAATTTTATTTGATTTGATTCTTACTTAACTTTCATTAAGTCCTCCCAGAGTCCTCCTGGGGTTGGGAACAAAAGCCATAGGAGGAGTGAGACACCTCCATCTCACTCAGTTCTGTCCTGCTGCCTCAGCCTCTCAACTCCAGGCCTGTCTGCCTCTCCAGAGAGGAAACACGACTGAATTCGTGGTTCTCCCTCCACAAATGTTTTTATCTCCCCAGAAGAAACCACGGGACCCCACAGGCGGCATTTATCACCACGGTGTGCAAGTTTTCATTACCAACACAGGGCTAAGAAACTAGTTTGAGATCCCTGTGTGTGACACAGTGTACTTAAACTCAATTATATTCAACTTCACTGCAAAAGTCAGGGATTTAAAAAGAAAATCCAAAGACCAACACACCCGGAGCAAACCACAACTGATCTTCTAAACCAGGAAACAAATCAGAAGCAATCATTTCATTCAAGGGAACAGCACACATTTTCTCACAAACTACTCAGCGATGCAAGGTAGAAAGCCAGCCAGCACCATCTTCAGAATATCGAACGTGGCAAATGTTCAACACGTCTGATTTGTGCCTAATCCCCAAATCAACATTTCATTCAAAATGGAGACACCGGGGCGCCTGAGTGGCTCAGTTGCTTAAGCGGCCGGCTTCAGCTCAGGTCATGATCTCACGGTCTGTGAGTTCGAGCCCCGCGTCGGGCTCTGGGCTGACAGCTCAGAGCCGGAGCCTGTTTCAGATTCTGTGTCTCCCTCTCTCTGACCCTCCCCTGTTCATGCTCTGTCTCTCCCTGTCTCAAAAATAAATAAAAACGTTTAATAAATAAATAAATAAATAAATAAATAAATAATGCATTTGCTAATGTTCAAATGATCTTTAAAAAAAAAAAAAAAAAACCCAAAATGGAGACACCATTGCAACCATGAAGGAAAATAAAAGTTTCTTGATGAAAAAGAGAGTAAAACCCTAACCACAAACCAACTTAAGCACTTGACTTTCCTCTTTGCCAGACCCCAGGCTGTCCCGACCTCACGCGTGGTGCTTCCCCCCCTCACATCCGTCTGGGACACTTCTCAGCACGGAGCGCACATCTCTGCCCCCTGCACCGTCCTGTCCACCGCCCCGTCCCTCACGGAAGCCCAAGCACTATCACGTCCTTCCAGAACTTAGGCAGTGGGTATCAACGTCCCGTCTGCTAGGACGCCAGGTATGGGGTGAGATTCCCACTTGTCAAGGCAAGTAAAGGCAGAAGTGAACAGATCTGTCCCTACCAGTCTTCTTGACAGTTTTCCGAGGACTCCAGTCGACGCTGACATGTGTGCTGAAGGCTTCCACGAGCTGCACTGCCCCCGGCAGGTTACAGGGCTGGAACAAGGTCTGAAACCTCGGGTTGAACTGATGGCGGAGAGCGACGGAGCTCTGAGCAAAGGTTCCCAGCTCTTTCTGGGAAGACAGGGCACAAAGGAGACCTCAGTCCCAGACGACTAACACTAGCGGAGCCCCTGTCAGCCTCTGAGGGGAGACCTGCCCTCTAGCTAGAGGGTAAACACAGGTAAAAATCAATCACTATAATTACTCCACCCAGAGCACTCTGTGGCTGAGCCCTCGGATATCCAGGAGGGGCGCCGACACTCGTTCCACCGCTCAGCCTGCAGGATGGTCGGTCGGTCTGGCTCCCCAGCTAGAACTAAGGTTCTCAAGAGTGAGAACAATTACTTTTTACAACTTTTTCTTTTTGGGGTGCCTGGGTGGCTCAGTCTGTTAAGCATCCGACTTCAGCTCAGGTCACGATCTCACGGTCCGTGAGTTCGAGCCCCGCGTCGGGCTTGGGCTGATGACTCGGAGCCTGGAGCCTGCTTCCGATTCTGTGTCTCCCTCTCTCTCTGCCCCTCCCCAGTTCATGCTCTGTCTCACTCTGTCCCAAAAATAAATGAACGTTAAAAAAAAAAAATTTAAAACTTTCTTTTGGTTTCTCTGAATAACACCTAGACAATTCAAAATTAAAACCCTTTCCTCCAGAATGCTTACAAATGTCAGAACCGAAATTAATCCTATACACGTAGCTATTGAGCCAGATGAACGGACAATGAATTCAGTAAAAAGAACAGAAGTATGGAAAACCTAAGAAGTCAGGGTAAGTCTAAAGATGAGGAAGAAAGCCCAACAAAAAAGTCACAGAACAGTCCTAAGAAAACCGGATGGCTCTCTGGTCTTCCTGGAGGTCAGAGCCTCATGCTCTCTTGGCAAACGCAGGAAGCCACAGGAGTAGCTGCCAACGTATGCAGGAGACAAGAATGAACGTAGACGGTGGCGGGTGAGCATCTGTGCGAAGCGACCTCCCAGGCTAACCGACCCCCAAGTCTGTAGAGGGAAGGACACGTGGAGCCTTACGAGAAATATCCTGGTGGTGCTGGCCTCCGAAGTGAGGTTGGGGTTGGAGGAGGCAAGAAGGTGAATCTGCGTCAAGAGCTGCACGTGCTAAGGAGGGAAAAGAAACGACACAGCGACACGTTACGAGGTTGTCACTCCAGGGACCCGGAAGGCTCTCCCAAGATGTCTGCCACTCGACCACACGCTCTGCTTTCCGAAGAGACGAGGAGATGGCACCTCTGCGTGGTGTGAGTCTCTCAGAGATGTTCCTCCAGCAAAATGACAGAGCCAGAGGAATCTTAGCCTCAGACCAGAGGGACTGAAATTAGGAAGAAGAAAAAACTCCTCCGGGAAGTGAGGCTGTTCAGTTCAGAACGGATTAGGAGAAACAGAAACCTGTGATCCTAATGTTAAGGGTGGCCACGTGCACGAGTGCTCTTGCCTGAGCCCTACGGGTACAAACACGGTGCCTTCCAAGGGCCTAAGCGATGAGAAGGCCGCGGCCCTCTGATTCCAAGGCACATCGAGCCACCTGCTCCGGATATTCAGACCACCGCTTCAGTGGCGGGCCGCGGACGACCCGGCGCCGGCCTCGCCGAGGAGTCTTACCTGCTGCATCTGCTGCTGAAGCCGCCGCCTCTGCGCCGGGTCTAGAGTCAGTGTCTGGTGGACCTTCTCGTTCTGGGGCTTCGCCCTCTCGACCTCCTGCTGCTGTCTGCCCGAAGACTTCTTCACCTTCAGCTGTTCAAGCTGCTCCTTCACTGTGCGGTGCTGCTCATTTAGCAAGTTGGCCAGTGGTTCCTCAAACCTATCCCCGACAGGGAGGTGACCGCACGTGAACATTCCCTAGGTCCCCAGCACGTCCAAGTCCCCCCGACGACGGCAGGCTAAGAGTCTGCGTAACTTCCACCTTCTGCCGACTCCCACATCCCACTTCAGCCAACAAACTCCCAGGCTCTCCAAGTCTGTTAGCAAAAATTCAAATAAGATGGTCCCGAACTGCACTGCCCCCTCATTCTCCCACGATTAGTCCTCTACATAATACACAAATGAAGGAGAAGTTAGACAAAAATCTAGGAACAGAGAAATGTCTGGATAACAAAGGAGTCCGTGAGCCAGCGGGAGGAGCCCCTCATCCTTGGGGCCTCCTGACATCCACAATTAACCTGGGACGTGTCCCTAACGGTGACACGGAATCTTCTCCAAACCCAGCATCTGTTCCCTCACTCACACATGACCACACCCCAGGTCCGGCTTCTGCCCTCCTGCCACTCCCATCCATCTAGGCTGCCCTGCCTTCCTTTCTGACCAAGACCTAGTGTGAAGGGATCCACTAAACCACAGGGCAGCTGGGAAACACAGTGAGAAGCTGGTTCAAGTATCGCCCTGCCTGCCCGTGAGCACCTCCCCTTCTAGCCCAAATCCCTCCCCTCGGCTGTGGGACCGGCCCCCGCCTCCTGAGAGCGGCCGTCCAGGGCTGAAGCACCCACATGCCTAGCTCCCAGGCCGGCTCTGAGGCAGAGCCCCCGCACTCCAGGATTAAGGCAGGACCGGGGTTCTGTGCAGTCAGGACACAACCAGCTCCAGCAAGTATGAAATCTCTACGTGGCAACAAGAGTAACAACAGCTACATGGTAACTTTTCTGTAGCCTCTGGAGATAAACACTATGTTTCCTTTCACAGTTTTTAGCAGGCACAGGCTAAAAACCTAACGTCATGGCACAAGCCTGGGTACAATGTTTCCTGAGATCTGAAAATTCCATTGTCTGTGCTCCCGGCAGAACAACAGAGGAGCAGAAGCACGAGAAACGTGGATGAAGCACAAACAGCCCGCGGCTGGTTTTACAAAGTATTGCTCAGGTGGCTGACGAGGGGGACACCGATGGCTCACTTTCCCTGCGACCAAAGCATGTTCACAAATCAACTGCATTATGAACTCAGAAAGTGGGTCAGAGAAAGACTCTTAGAAATCTCGAAAATGTTTCCCCCCAAAAAAGTAAATAGGTGAAATGATAAAGTGTTCCCTGACTCGGGGGGGGGGGGGGGAGGATCTTTCACAATGTAAACTTTTATCCTATACCATGTAGCACACTTTCAGTATCTTACAATTTTGTCAATTATACCTGAATAAGAGGGCGCCCGGGTGGCTCATGAGCGGGTTGAGCGTCCAACTTTGGCTCAGGCCATGATCTCATGGTTCATGAGTTCGAGCCCCACATCGGGCTCTCTGATGACAGCATGGAGCCCACTTCCGACCCTCTGTCTCCCCTCTCTCTGTCCATCCCCCACTCACACTCTCTCAAAAATAAACAGTAAGGAAAATTATACCTCACTGAAGGTTAAAAACAAAAAAGGGAGGGGGAGGCTATCCCGAGATTGTGTTGTAATTATATCATGGTATTTATTATAATGGTGTGTATTTCGGGCTTTTATGGAACGGTCAGCAGACCTTGTTTCCTGTACTAAATTGCCCGTTCCCTGAAGGCCTAGCTTTCCGATGGCTCCCAAGCTCTCCGATCAGGTCACGCTGCTAAGCTCACACACAGCACCACCCAGGCACAGAGCACACCCTGACCACCAGCCAGTCACCTGACCACATATGCTGCTACGCAGAAAGAATGGACAACACACTACAGCCCAGATGGACCGTGCAGACCCGTCACACGTGGGGGTGGAGGGGCAGCGCGACTCCAAGCCCCGGGCGTGACTGCAGCTGGTTCGCGGGCTGCTCGTCTACTGCCGCAGCCACAGACTGTCACTAACACTGACACAACGTCAACGGCCAATGAGGAGAACAAAAGGGACACAAGGCTGGTATGACCGGGGGTGGTTTCTGTGGCTGGCCACCGAGTCCTCGCACCGCTCCAGCACCACTCACCTGGAGAGGCTGCTATGGACGCCAGCTACTGTTTTCTCTCCCTTCCCAAACAGACGCAGCCTGGTCTGTGGCTGTGCTGCCCCATAGCAAGGAGACTGATTCACGGGAGACCCTCCTTCCATCAGTGACAGCGGGGAGTTAGCAACGGGAAACCGGGAACCCGAGCGTCTGAAAACACGCTTTTCTCCCCTCTGCGCCTCAACGTCTCTGGCTAGCCTACCGCAGGGCTTGAGGGGTGTTGAAGCTAGGCCGGGGCTCAGCCACGCGCTCCTCCTCCTCTGGGCCGTCATCCTCCACGTTGGACAGTCCCATCTCGTCCTGGAACTGCGGGCAGAGGGGATGAGCATGTGCGTGTCGCCCAGCGGCGGGAGGGGAGGGAGGACTGCAGGCAGGAGCTTCCTCACACGATCTCACTTCAGAGCGCCCACGATCGTGCACACGGCTGACCATTAGGTCAGGAACAAAGTGTCTCAATCGACCACTTGCAGTGGTGAAGACAGAGCAATATCTTTTAAGAGACAGGTTTATGAGAAAGGCTAACTATCTGTGCCCAGAATATCCCAAAACTAATCTGCAATCTTTACGGATGATGAATGACAGTTGGGGAGGCCACCCAAAGTCTGCAGGGGGGACTTTACTAGGAAGAACCCATATATGGGTACTCCAAGTTTATTAGTTAGCGAAACTCTCCTCCCACCATACTCTCTCCCGAGGGCCCTGCACTGGCTTGGTCAAACCACCCTCCTGGACGGAGAACCCCGGGACCAAAGGACAGAGCTCGCTGGTGAGTCCACATCCACCACCCCGAGTCCCCACTCAAGGACCACGTACTCACAGTTTCAAACAGCTCTTCCATGAGTTCATTCACTTCCTTCTCTGGAAAAAAAAGCCACACAGAGTTGTTGGCTCGAGTTAGTTTTGTTTTCCAATTAGAGGGAATTCCAAGAAGACAGTATGTCTTTTCAGCAAGACATTTGATAAAATCGTCATGGCTATCATTCATTCATTCATTCAAAAACGTGTCCTGAATACCAGCTATGCTCAGTCCCTGTTCCAGATGCTTGGGGACACATGACAGAACGAACGGACCCTTTGGAAAGTTCTGCTGGGAAGACGTACAGGAACATAAGCTAGATGACCTTCCCGTAACGTAAATCCAGTCCTGTCCTGGCCTACTGAATGCAGTCAAGACAGAACCTAAACCATCAAGCAACTGCATCAATGACCCAGAAGACCCAAAAAACACACTTATCACATCTGTAAATCATATAAAGCTGGAAGGGACTGCTAGACCAACTGATGACAGACTTAAAACCCCATGTGTTGTCAAATTAATTGGGTGAAACTTAACTTTAAAGTCTTACATTTAGGATTCCTTCGAAATCAGGGTGTTTTTTAATTTTTTTAAATGTTTATTTATTTTTAAGAGACAGAGACAGAGCGCAAGCAGGGGAGGGGCAGAGAGAGAGGGAGACACAGAACCCAAAGCAGGCTCCAGACTCTGTGCTGACAGCACAGAGCCAGACGCGGGCCTCAAACTCACTGACCGCAAGATCATGACCCGAGCCCAAGTCGGACGCTTAACCGACTGAGCCACCTAGGCACCCCAAAAATCAGTTTCTTAAATGGATGAAAAGGTGAAATGGCTCAAAACAATCTGAAAAAGATGTGAATACTTTGGTTGACCTCAAGTTTAATATGACACAGCCACTCCAAAACCATGCGACTATCCAAGAAGGCAAGCCTGTCACTGAATGAGTGCAGAGTCACAGGCCAGGTCCAGGGGACTGAGGCAGGTCTGTGACCATCTCTGTAAGAGCCCCTCGGAGATGGCAGAAAGAGCCATGCAAATCCATGAGAAGGACAATGAAATCCACTTTGACAAAAGGTCTGATAATTCCCTCTAGAACTAAGCACACATCTACCCTATGACCAGGGATTCATCTCCTGGACAGCTGCCCCAAGACAAAGGAATCATCTGTCTTGAAACAAGAAAGTTCAGAGCACTTCATTCAACATAGCAAAAACTCAGAAAAACCCAAGTGTCCGTTAACACCTGGGAACAGATAAAAAAACAGATGACCAAAGAGGTGTATTTATACAACAGAATCCTGCACAGCGATGGAAGGAAAAAAGCAGTGATACTTGCAAACAGATGAATCTCAAAAACCGTGTGCTGAGTGAAAGAAAGAAGCTCTACACAACAGAGCATATACATGAACTTCTGAAACAGGCAAATCTAACCTGTTACTGAAAAAAATCAGAACAGCAGGTGCTTCGGGGAGGCTGGGTTGGAAGGGGCATGACGGAGCCTCCTGGGGTGACAGTTCCATATTCCCACAGGGGATTATTACACACGTGGAAGCATGTCAAGACTCACTGAACGCTACACTAAAATTTTGTGTAATACATTGTGTATAAATTTACCTAAAAAGAGAAATTGTAGAGGGGCGCCTGGGTGGTTCAGTTGGTTAAGCGTCCGACTCTTGATTTCGGCTCAGGTCATGATCCCACAGTCGTGAGATCAAGAACCGCAGTCAGGCTCTGTGCTGACAGTGCACAGCCTATTTGGGATTCTCTCTCTCTCTCTCCCTCTCTCGCTCTCTCAAAATAAATAAATAAACTTAAAAAAAAACTGTAGATAAATACTGAACTCTAATTAATGATACGCATGTTGAAATGTTTCAGAGTGAAGAATGCTGGTGTCTCCAGCCCACTTTGAAATCAGCATGAGAATAACCCACATGGATTGACAGATGGAAAGAGAGCCGGATGCAGCTGCTTAGGATAAAACAGATAGATTAAAAGTGAATTACAGAACCTAGGTGGTGGGTACGTGGATGTTCAATGTACAATTCTTTCAACTTTTCTACGTATTTTTTAGAAGTTCCATAAGAAAATGCAATGGGAGAGAAGTTTATAAGAAATAAAGGCCATGGGGCACGTGGGTGGCTCAGCTGGTTGAGCGTCCGACTTCAGCTCAGGTCGTGATCTCACGGTCCACGAGTTTGAGCCCCGTGTTGGGCCCTGTGCTTGACAGCTCGGAACCTGGAGCCTGCTTCGGATTCAGTGTCTCCCTCTCTCTCTGCCCTGCCCCCGCTGCTCACGCTCTGTCTCTCTCTCTCAAAAATAAATACACGTTAAAAAAAAAATTTTTTTTTAAAGAAATAAAGGCCAGAACGCAGAGGAAGCGGACTAGGGCAACTATGTTTGGAGAACTGAAGAAACAGTACGTTTGACACAGCAAAGAAAAAACGCAGGGAAAGGAACATCTCTTACTATGCACACTTGGGACAAACAGAAGTACAAGGGCACACCCAGGTTCCGGAGGGAAAATGTTAGGAGGAGCTCAGCGCTCAGCACTGGGACGCGCCACCCTCACCACTGAGGAGCTCCCTGACACTGGGTCGCCCACAGATGAAAAGGCCACATCACAGGAGCTACAAACACACCCTCAATGGGAGGAAAATACATGAGCACGTGAAGCTTTCCAAACTCTGTGATTCTACACTTAGTTTTTAAATGTCCGTCATCCGTGTAAGGACACGTCCTCTTATACGGATCATAATATGATAACGTCACACGTCAGAGGATACGGGGTAGGAATAAAACCGGAATTCTACCTCAGTTTTTACTGATGATCACAACCCTACAAGAGAGGACAGCCCTTCGTCTAGGCATCCCAGAGATGTTCACTATTTGGCTGGCAAAACCCATGACTGCGAACAGGAGACACTCCCAAAGAAGCTACAGGCCTGGGGATAAGATGGTTAGGACCTGGGCAACCATGAGGTGGTCACTAAGGACACATAAAGTCGGGGGAATCGCAAAGCAAGCACAGTCCTAACTGGGAAGGTCTTCCTGAGAAATGGTCTGTGAAGGGAAGACAAGCATGCGCCAGGCCGGGAGCCACGCTGGAAGGAGATCTTCCCGGCACCCGGCAGACATGTCTCATCACCAGATACGTGGGCCAGTGGTTCCTGGAACAACTCATCCCTTGGTTTCTGACACTAGACATTCTTGGTTTTTCTCATAGTTTCCTCGACTCCCCTCCAGCTTTCTCAAAGCCTAAGTCCTCAAGCCTTTTCAGTCTACACTTTGAATCCTTTCGATGCTTCCTCTAACTTTGTCCTAACATACCAAATAAGGGAAGATCTTCCTAAAAGAAATGGCATTCCACATTTTAAAAATTTTTTTATGTTTTAAGCAGGCTTCACGCCCAGCACAGAGCCCAACATAGGACTTGAACTCACAAACCTGAGATCAAGACCTGAGCTGAGATCAAGAATAGAAAGCTTGGGGGCCCTGAGTGGCTCAGTTGGTGGAGCACCTGACTCTCCATTTTGGCTCAGGTCATAATCCCAGGGTCATGGGATTGAGCCCTGCATCAGGTTCCTCGCTGAGCAAGGGGCCTGCTTGGGATCCTCTCCCTCCCCCTCTCTCTCTCTCTGCCTCTCCCCCACTCGTGCTCTATCTCTCTTTCTCTAAGTAAATAAGTAAATAAAAGTCAATACTTCCTGAAATATATGTTTTCTATCATCGCTAACATAGCCAACGAAATAATTTTTAAACAAACGCCTCCAGCCAAGTCATTTAACTGTTCTTCGTGCCTCTAATCTTTCTCTCTTTACCCACCAAATTAATACATTAAATTGGTGTTAAATCAAAGTACTATTTTTCAGAGCGCCTGGGTGGCTCAGTCAGTTAAGCATCCAACTTCAGCTCAGGTCATGATCTTGCAGTTTGTGAGTTCGAGCCCTGTGTCAGGCTCTGTGCTAACAGCTCGGAGCCTGGAGCCTGCTTTGGATTCCGTGTCTGCCTCTCCCTCTGCCCCTCCCCTGCTCACGCTCTAACTCTCTCTGTCTTTCAATAATAAATAAACGTTAAAAAAAAAAAAAGCATTTTTCTTTTTTTGTTTTTATTTTTGGTTGTTTTTTTTTTTTTAATTTTTTTTTCAACGTTTATTTTTGAGACAGAGACAGAGCATGAACATGGGAGGGGCAGGGAGAGAGGGAGACACAAAATCTGAAACAGGCTCCAGGCTCTGAGCTGTCAGCACAGAGCCTGACGCGGAGTGCGAACCCACGAACTGTGAGATCATGACCCGAGCCGAAGTCAGACGTCCAACTGACTGAGCCACCCAGGTGCCCCTCTTTTTTTGTTTTTAAAGGACAGAGAGTGAGCGAGCAGGGGAGAGGGGCAAAGAGAATCTTAAGCAGGCTCCACTCAGTGCAGAGCCCGATGGGGGGCTTGATCTCACAACACTGACGTTATGACCTGACCCGAAATCAAGAGTCAGATACTCATGAACCACCCAGGCGCTCCCAAAGTAGTATTTCTAAAATCCCAATCAGTTCCTATTAGTTTCTTGCCTAAAACTCTGAGCTCTCCTTTTGAACAGATTAAAACGCAAATTCAAGGTTCTCCAGGATCTGAACACTGCTCACCTTCCACACCAAACTCCTTACTAGTTTCCAAATGCAGTTCTGTTGCTTCACAATCCTGTGGTTTGTGAACACTCTTCTGCCTATTTGCAACATCCATCGGTCCCCATTCACCCCAAATCTTTTTTATAAGATTTTATTTTTAAGCAATCTCTACACCCCATGCGGGGCTTGAACTTACAACCCTAAGATCAAGAGTCACATGCTAGGCACCTCTCACCCAAAATTTCTTACTCTTCCTTCAAAACTGAGATGAAACTTCTCATCATGTGGGTTCTTCCCCAGCCCACCCACCCTACTGCACACCGTCCACTAGGAGATTATACCCTCTCTAGGCCACTAGTAACCTTATATACAACCTATTATAGCACTTGTCATTTTGTATTGTAACTTTTTCTGTTTGCATCCACTACTGAGCTGATGTCTTACAGGGCAGAGGCCATTCCTTATTCACTGTGGCATCCTAGGAACGCTCTCTGCCAGATGTTGGCCACAGTGCGCGACTAGGAGATGCATAAACGAATGACTCATAGGCTTCCAGATATATAGATGTTTAAAGAGTTACAGAAATAAATGGGAAGAGTAAGCTTAAATGTCTTAACTCAGATGGGTTGTAAACATCACCCTCAAAAATCTACAAAGTAAACAAAAGTAGATGTGGAACAGTCCAAAGCCGGTTCATAGTAAACGCAGACTCACTGGTGATTCTCACTGCCCGGTCAGTGCGGAAATCCTCTGTATCTGGTTCATCAAGATCTTCCAAGAAGTTATATTCTGGATCGTCATCATCATCGGCCTCATCTAGGAAAAAAAATTATTGCAAACACTTAGTTTCCACTCCGAACTCCCATCTCTAGTGAAAATTTAAGATTTTCAGCATTGCCAGAATCTATTCCAATAAAGCACATTTATTCTTAAGTTTTTAAATAACTTCTTTTTCTCCCCCAATGAATTGCATAGCTCATTTCCCACAGCTGACACATCTCACCTACTCTCTCCAAAAAGCCAAGTTCTTTCCTTCCTTTGAAAAAGACTTCAATCTGCCAAAACTGTAGCAAAAGCCAGAAAGCTAAACATGTGATTTATCTCAGCAACCATACTTTGAGTAGCGCAACTCAAAATAACACTTTTGTAAAACTACTTACACAAAAGCATGGATGGGGCACCTGTGGGGCTCAGTCCATTAAGCGTCTGACTTCGGCTCAGGTCATAATCTCACGGTTCGAGAGTTCGAGCCCCGTGTCGGGCTCCATGCTGACAGTATGGAGCCTGCTTAGGATTCTCTCTCTCCCCCCCTCCCTCACTTGCACTCTCCCTCAAAAATAAAGAAATAAACTTTAAAAACATCATAACAGGGGTGCCTGGGTGGCTCAGTCAGTTAAGCATCTGACTTTGGCTCAGGTCATGATCTCGAAGTTCATGGGTTTGAACCCTGTGTCGGGCTCTGTGCTGACAGCTGGGAGCTTAGGGCCTGCTTCAGATTCTGTGTCTCCCTCTCTCTCTGCCCCTCCCCTGATCATGCTCTCTCTCTCCAAAAACAAAAAAGCACAGATAGTGATAAAAACATGACTTTGATGCCCAGTGATTAAGGAGTGACTACAGTTATGATGCCTTAGTATAAAATAGTGTACATGTACAAAATGTAAACATGTAACCACCTCATGAATGTTCACATATGACAAAATATAACACACATGTAATAATCCTTAGTATGAAAAAGTATGCCCCTACAGTAAGACTCAAAATAACTAAAAATAGGGGCACCTGGGTGGCTCAGTTGGTTGAGCATCCGACTTTGGCTCAGGTCATGATCTCACAGTTCGTGAGTTTGAGCCTCACATTGGGCTCTGCACTGACAGCTCGGAACCTGGAGCCTGCTGCAAATTCTGTGTGTCTCCCTCTCTCTCTGCTCCTCCCCCACTTGCACCCTGTCTCTCTCTCAAAAAATAAAATAAACAGTAAAAATTAAAAAAAAATTTTTGGGGGGCACCTGGGTGGCCAGTTAAGTGTCCAACTTCGGCTCAGGTCATGATCTCGCGGTTTATGAGTTCGAGCCCCACGTCGGGCTCTGTGCTG
This sequence comes from Herpailurus yagouaroundi, assembly GCF_014898765.1. Lineage (NCBI taxonomy): Eukaryota > Metazoa > Chordata > Mammalia > Carnivora > Felidae > Herpailurus > Herpailurus yagouaroundi. The sequence goes on along the minus strand of NW_024412438.1, from coordinate 4,062,735 downwards.
GCAGCTCGGAGCCTGAAGCCTGCTTCCAATTCTGTCTTTCCCTGTCTCTCTGCCCCTCTCCCTCTCGAGCTCTGTCTCTCTCTCAAAAATAACTAAACATTAAAAAATAATAATAAATTTAAAAAATAAATTAATTAAATAAATGGACAATAGAAGAAAAAGAACTAAAAATATACAAAAATAGTACACATTTTGTGATGTGAGGGCATAGGAGGAAATCCTGGTGTTTCTCTCCAACATAACTTTCTCCAATGCTGATGCCACGATCGCTAAATAAAACCTGTGAAGAGTCACTGGATTATAGAATCGTCACACGAAGGTGGTATTTTTTCCAGGACGTTAGATAAGAGACGTCTGGCAGAACATTCGGCGACAGAGGAAACGTCCTAGTGCGCACAGCGCGGTAACGGCAGCTCCCGGCAACAGGCGGCACCCGAGAACTTGAAACGTGGCTGGTGCCACCAAGGAACTGAATTAAAAAGACGGAAAACAAACAAAGTCTGCCAAAGGGGAATAACTGAATCCCTGCCCCGCCCCCCCCACGCAGGCAGAGCCGAGTGCGCGTGTGCAGTGGGAAACGTCTGAACTGAAGGCCTCCGTGAAGGAAGCAAGTTTCGGATGCAGAACTCGGATTCCTTCCACCAGGAAGCAGTCAAGGGGAGGGCATGCCAGTCCTCACACACAGAACATGAGTGAAGAACAGAACTCTTCTTTTCCACTTAGTCCCCCTCCATCCCTCCATAATAGTCACTTTTTGTAAAAAATGAGTGCCTTCCATTAAAAACAAAAAAATATACACGTTTTTGATTCCTTATCATGGGAAAATCTGTTCTGATCAACCATAATCTAAGCTGATATTTTTTACTCCACATTTATAGTCAGGTTATATTAATTTCCATCGTCCATGACGTAACTATTTAAACGTCAAGTCTCTTCATCGATTTGTGCGTTTACGTCCCCAATAAAAATTCTTCAAATCCTCACACAGAGAATCCTGTCTTCCCAAACTTCCCGGGACTCTCCGAGTACATCTCCCGACAAACACGCCGAGGGAGGGAAGTCCTGGGGGAAGGGCTACGATGGGCGGGCAGCGCGGGCAGGTTCGAGCCCCCTCATGGGATGGGAGAGCCACACCAGACACACCACACCGATGGGCCAGCCAATACTCTCCGAGCACCCATTTGGCAAACACGTTGAAAAGTCATGCACGAAGGTTTCTTCTGAGTTCTCAGCTTTTTTTTTTTTTAATTTTTTTTTTCAACGTTTATTTTTGGGACAGAGAGAGACAGAGCATGAACGGGCGAGGGGCAGAGAGAGAGGGAGACACAGAATCGGAAACAGGCTCCAGGCTCTGAGCCATCAGCCCAGAGCCCGACGCGGGGGGCTCGAACTCACGGACCGCGAGATCGTGACCTGGCTGAAGTCGGACGCTTAACCGACA
>NW_024412438.1:4035128-4061194 GCF_014898765.1 Herpailurus yagouaroundi | reverse complement strand
GAGGGGCAGAGAGAGAGGGAGACACAGAATCGGAAACAGGCTCCAGGCTCAGCCATCAGCCCAGAGCCCGACGCGGGGCTCGAACTCCCGGACCGCGAGATCGTGACCTGGCTGAAGCCGGACGCTCAACCGACTGCGCCACCCAGGCGCCCCAGAGTTCTCAGCTTTTAGTTCCCCGGCTGTGGCCTCTGCCCGCTTACTCTTCTGGCTGATCAACCCCGGCATCCACCCAGCTGATCTCAGTCTGTTGTTCGCCTCCAGTGCTGCCTCTTAATTGTTTTTTGGCAAATGAGACTCTCAGTTTTAATAATACGCAGATCAGATGGCACAAGGAACATGTAAAAATAGCCACGTTGTGCTACAAAAACAGACCAGCATCTGGCTAAAGTTAGGGACTGGGGTCTGTATGTAGCATCATTTCCTATTCGTCAGCACTCAGTAATTCAGCTGGTGGACAGGGGGGTCCACGCCTTCCCTATTCACTGGCTTTGTGTTCTCTTTTTTAATCCGTCCTAATACATAAACAATGACAAAAAATACTGAGATTTAAAGAAAGAGGCTCTCCACCCTCCCCACTAACCATTATTCCATTTTCTCAATCCACCCTTACCATACACGCTTACTTCTCCCAGATCAGCAGTCTCCAATCTTTAGGGTGCGTGAGAATTAGATCCCTAGACCACACCCATTGGAGATTCTGATTCAGTCAGTAGGAGGGGAGGCCCTGGAATCTGTATCTTTAACACAACCCAGCACGCACACCCTTCCATTCCTTGACTCTGACTCCAGTTCTAGAGATGATGCCATGAGCAGCACGACCTTGGACCCCAAACTCCTGATACCTGAGATTCCGGCTCTTCCTCCACAACAGCCACCAGCTCGGCTCTTATAGCCACGACGATGGAAACCAGGGAAAATCAGGGCACCAAAGCTGCCAGCACAGAGAAAGCCATGAGGTCCTGCTATGGTCAGCATTCGGCCTTAACTCTGGCCTAGGGAACGGGCAGCAGGGCTTGCTAGGGAAGAGTCCTACCCACCTAACACCTTCTGTCCTTGACACCTCCTTCAGTGGGACACGTTCCTAGAACACTGAGCTGGGCTCGAGCCCTAGAAGGAATAAAACTGGGCAATGCAAGGAAATTCTGAGATTTCTGTGAAACGGAAAGGACTATATTTGTCCCTGGTCATGGCTTTCTGCAGAGATTCTGAGCCTTGGTATCACGGAACTTGGGATAGGTTGGTAGGAAAAGGTTGTATCAATAAATGAACACCAAGAGATTTATAAATCCCGAAATAATATTCAATGAAAAAAATCCACGATCCCTATGAATCATGAACCGTCATCGTGGAGAGGGGGCTTTCATAGTTTTCTTTTTTTTTGAAGTTTATTTATTTTGAGGAGGGGAAGGGCAGAGAGAAAGAGAGAGGGGGAGAGAGAGAGATTTCCAAGCAGGCTCTGCACTGACAGACTGAGCCACCCAGGCACCCCTCAGTTTTGTTTTTTTTTTTTTTAACATTTATTTATTTTTGAGACAGAGAGAGACAGAGCATGAACGGGGGAGGGCCAGAGAGAGAGGGAGACACAGAATCTGAAACAGGCTCCAGGCTCTGAGCGGTCAGCACAGAGCCCAAAGCAGGGCTCGAACTCACAGACCGCGAGATCATGACCCGAGCCGAAGTCGGACGCTTAACCGACTGAGCCACCCAGGCGCCCCTTAAAGTTTTCTTTATACAATGTTTGATTTCTGTCCACCAGGCATGTATTATCACAAGCAGAGAGCAGAAGACTCCCAGGAGGACGTGTCCTACAAGACCCCTCACCCATAACGTTACCTATCCCCTCGCTCGCGCCTTCCTCACCCTAACTGGCACCAATGGCAAACATCCTTCAAAGGTCCATCTCAATTACCACCTCCTTCACAGGGCTGCCTCTGATCATCCTAAACGGGAATTCTCTGTCCCTCTTCTAAAGCCGGTATTCATGCCACTTTGATGGCGCATCTGAGTTCATCCAACTTCGTTCACCTGGGGTGCACTGCGCATCTATGGACCAGGCACCATTCAGAGGTATCTCAATCTGGCAAAACGATCATGCTCCTTTCCCTTTCAGGATCCTAGTACAATGCGTCCTAGAAGGAAAGTACTCAATAAAATTTGCCAAGTAACGTATAATATAATTTTAACAGCTTCATAAGGAGGGGCGAATGAGTAGCTTAGCTGGTTAAGCGCCCGACTCTTGATTTCGGCTCAGGTCATGATCTCGGGATTGAGAGGCGGAGCCCCGCATCAGGCTCCAGACTGGGCATGGGACCTGCCTGGGATTCTCTCTCCCCGTCTCCCTCTGCCCCTCTCCCCAGCTCTCAAGCAACCATGCGTGTGCACTCGCTCGCTCGCTCTCTCTCTCTCAAAAAAATAAGGTATATCCAAAGACTTATTCTCTTTCATTCATTTATCCTGACTTATTCCTAGCCTTATCTACACAAATATTTATTCGGTCTATTTCCGTTAAAGCTACACATTATTTATCTTAAAGCATTACGCTTCAACACATAAATCTTATGGTAGTTGTTCTCAGAAGACAGGGAAAGAATGAAAGATGTGCTCTGCAGGTTGTCTGTAATTAGACTTTTTTTTTTTCTAAAGTGTGAGTCTTCCACAACACAACCAATATTAATATTCGGGTCACTCTCCACTAAAAAGTCAAAAAGAAACAACAAGAACAAAATCTGCCCGATTCCAACCAGAAAAGACCCCGAATAGCCAAAGCAATCTTGAAAAAGAAAACCAAAGCAGGAGGCATCACAACCCCAGACTTCAAACTGTACTACAAAGCTGTCATCATCAAGACAGTATGGTACCGGCACAAAAACAGACACTCAGATCAATGGAACAGAATAGAGAACCCAGAAACATATGGCCAACTAATCTTTGAAAAAGCAGGAAAGACCATCCAATGGAATAAAGACAGTCTCTTCAGCACGTGGTGCTGGGAAAACTGGACAGCGACATGCAGAAGAATGAACCTGGACCACTTCCTTACACCAGACAAAAATAAACTCAAAATGGATGAAAGCCCTCAATGTTAAGACAGGAGGAGAAAGCAGGCAAAAACCTATTTGACCTCAGCCGCAGCAACTTCTTACTCAACACGTCTCCGGAGGCAAGGGAAACAAAAGCAAAAATGAACTACTGGGACCTCATCAAAAAGCTTCTGCACAGCGAAGGAAACAACCAGCAAACTAAAAGGCAACCGACAGAATGGGAGAAGATATTGGCAAATGACATAGCAGATAAAGTGTTAGTATCCAAAATCTATAAAGAGCTTATCAAACTCAACACCCAAAAAACAACCCAGTGGAGAAATGGGCAAAAGACCTGAATAGACACTTCTCCAAAGAAGACATCCAGACGGCCAACCGACACATGAAAAAATGCTCAACATCACTCATCATCAGGGAAACACAAATCAAAACCACAATGACATACCACCTTACACCTGTCAGAATGGCTAACATTAACAACTCAGGCAATGACAGATGTTGGCGAGGATGCGGAGAAAGAGGAACCCTCTTGCACTGCTGGTGGGAATGCAAACTGGTGCAGCCACTCTGGAAAACAGTATGGAGGTTCCTCAAAAGACTAAAAATAGAACTACCCTACCACCCAGCAATTGCACTATCAGGTATTTCTCCGAGGGATACAGGTGGGCTGTTTCGAAGGGACACATGCACCTCCACGTTTACAGCAGCGCTGTCGACAACAGCCAAAGGATGGAAAGAGCCCAAATGTCCATCGAAGGATGAATGGATAAAGAAGATGTGGTCTATATACACAAAGGAGTATTACTCGGCAATCAAAAAGAATGAAATCTTGCCATTTGCAGCTACGTGGATGGAACTGGAGGGTATTATGCTAAGTGAAATTAGTCAGTCAGAGAAAGACAAAAATTATATGACTTCCCTCATACAAGGACTTTAAGAGACAAAACAGATGAACATAAGGGAAGGGAAGCGAAAAGAATATAAAAACAGGGAGGGGGACAAAACAGAAGAGACTCATAAATATGGAGAACAGACAGAGGGTTACTGGGAGGGGGGATGGGCTAAATGGGGAAGGGGCACTAAGGAATCTACTCCTGAAATCATCGTTGCACTACATGCTAACTAATTTGGATGTAAATTCAAAAAATTAAATTTAAAAAAAATCTGCCGGATTCCATCAAAAGAATGTGACATCACCTGCAATCACTATAGACTAAGACCATCTCTAACATCTAAATCTACAGAAGCTTATTGCACAGAATCAGGAATGATGCCCGATTTCCACTGTAGTACACAGAGAAAATCACCAGAGACAGCTTCTGTAATGTTGATTTCACTAAATTAAAGCACTAAATGTTAGTACTGTTCTAGAGTAAGGGTTGCAGTAGGGATTCTCATAGCACGACTGTATGCAGTCAACACTGTTTCTGTCTGGGCACTGCTCTGTGCCCACTTCTGGCCATACTATTACATCCGGGTAACTGCCTAGCCCACGCTCACCACTGCTAGGCACTGCCACTCCCAGGACCCAGGCTCACACGGGCTTCCATCACCACCAAGAGAGCGGGCCCGTGACCAAACAAGGCCAGTCTGGGTTGTGCCTGTGCATTTTTCAGACTGAAGCCTGCAGGAAAGGGTCCCTCTGGTGTGGACGCAAAGCAAGAAGTGAACGGTGAGCTGATGACCACCGTGCCAGCCTTACACATAAACAGGGCTGGGCACGGGACTGACCCATGAAAAGGAGTCAAGACGCTGGCTCCAGAGATGGAAGGAGCCACAACGGGGCCTCAAAGCCACTGCCGGTTCCCTTGATCTCCCCAAGTCCGGTTCCATCCGACGTGCACTTGGCACAGCGGCAGCTAGCGCTGTCACGTGCATCACACAGGTCCCTGGCTGGCACAGCAGTCCTCCAGGGGGTCAGCGCACCCTCAGGCAGTCATATATAAAATTATTTCTGCATTTATGTTTCAGGGGACGATTCTTAGCATTCCAAAGATTCCGAAAAGGACTCTGAACCAGCACACCATGCAGAGGACCATCCACGGAGCTGTCATAGCACCACAGGCTGACAGACGACACCGTACACGTGCCAAGCACAGCACAACATACAAACATGTCGAATCGCCATCTTGTACAACCTGGAACGAATGCAACCAGTGCGTCAACTATACTCAAAAGATTCTTTTTTTTTTTTTTTTTAATTTTTTAATTTATTTTTGAAGGAGAGAGAGACAGAGCATGAGCAGGGGAGGAGCAGAGAGAGAGGGAGACACAGAATCCGAAGCAGGCTCCAGGCTCTAAGCTGTCAGCACAGAGCCCGATGTGGGGCTCAAACTCACAAACTGTGAGATCATGACCTGAGCCGAAGTCAGACGCTTAACCAACTGAGCCACCCAGGCGCCTCACAAAAGAAAAGATTCTTAACCCAAAAAAAGGAGGGGACTTAAGTACTGATTTAAAATTGTGAGTTCAATAAAAAATTAAGTTCAGTTAAGCTTCGGACTAATGACAATTCGACCACAGAGTGGAGAGTGCACACAGACATGACCACTTACCCTCATTCCCCACGTCGTCGTTCATGAGCCCGCCCAGCCACACTTTCCAGTCCTCGTCGTCTGCTGTATTGGGGTCATACATGTCTGGCGTGATGTCTGGAGCCCGGAGTTCTGCCTCCAGCTGCCCCAGGGGAACGTCTTTTAGAGGCATCTTAGAGCGGGTTCGGAATGCAATGAGGCTATCGTCCATGGGCTTGTCAACAAAGAAGGGATGACACGGGTCACTTAACGCCTAGTGCTTCCCAATTCTCCAAACCTCCTCACACCTACACCTCATACCCCTGCACTGTTCTTCTTGGCTTCAATCACAAGGTCTCCTCTCTAAACAGGTTGGGTTTCTTATTCTTTGAAAAACGTTAAGGACAATGACATCAGCTTTAAAAGAAACATTAAAAAAAAATTTTTTTTTAACGTTTATTTATTTTTGAGAGAGAGAAAGACTGAGCATGAGCAGGGGAGGGACAGAGAGAGAGGAAGACACAGAATCTGAAGCAGGCTCCAGGCTCCGAGCTGTCAGCACAGAGCCTGACACGGGGCTCAAACCCACGAACGGTGAGATCATGACCTGAGCCGAAGTCGGACGCTCAACAGACTGAGCCATCCAGGCACCCCTAAAACCAACATTTTAGTGGCGGCTCAGTCGGTTGAGTGTCTGTCTGACTGCTGATGTCGGCTCAGGTCGTGATCCCACAGTTCCTGAGTTTGAGCCTGGCATCGGGCTCTGTGCTGACTGTGGAGCCTACTTGGGATTCTCGGTCTCCCTCTCTCTCTGCCCCTCCCCCACTCACACTCTCTCCCAAAATAAGTAAACATAATACAATAAGACAAAATCAACATTTTAGGAACATCCGTAACAGCTTTACTAAGATCTAATTTCCATACCATAAAATTCATCCTTCTGAAATGTGTAGCTGAGTGGATTTCACTGCATTCATAGAGCTGTGGGACCATCACCAGTATCTAATTCCGGAATACTTTCTTCGCCCCTAACGGAAATCCCAATCTGATTAGCAGTCACTCTCCCCTCTCCCCCTCTCCTGGTCCCTGACACCCATGATCTCTTTTCTGTCTCTACGTTGGCTCATGCGGGACATATCAAATAAATGGAATCATACACTATGTGGCCTTTTGTCTCTGGCTTCTTTTACTTAGCATAATATTTTCAAAATTCACCTGTTTTGTAGTGTAAGTCAGTACATGATTCCTTTTCATTGCATGATAGTGTCCCATTTACACTTTGGTGTATCCACACTGCAAGGAATGAAAATCTGCTGTTTCCACTTTGGGAAAGTTTATTATGAGTAACACCACAATGAACGTTTGTGTACTCGCTTTTTACTTGGATGTAACGTTTTCAATTCTCCTGGAGTGGACTTTCTGGGCCACACAGTCACTATGTTTAATGTTCTGAGGAACCACCAAACCATTCCCCAAAGCGGCCGCACCATTTCACATTCCCACCAGCAATGTGTGCGGGTTCTCCACGTCTCCACATCCTTGCCAACACTTGCTACTGTCCATGCGTTCACCCTAGCCGTCCCGGTGGCTGTGAAGTGCTGTCTCATACTTTTCATTTGCATTTTCCTAATGACTAATGATGTTGAGCATCTTTTCACATGTTGACTGGCCATCTGTAGGTCTTCTCTGGAGAACTATCTATTCTTATCCTTTGCTCATTTTTGGCTATTCTGGGTCCCTTGCATTTCCACGTGAATTTCAGGATAAGCTTATCAATGTCTGCCCAAAAAGGAAAAAGCAGCTGGGATGTGGACAGCGATGATACTGAAGCTGTAGGTTAAGTCAGGAAGTTCTCACTGGATGACTGCAGCCGTCTAGTAACTCTTCTGTCTCCTCCCTTGCTCTCCCACCTTAACCAAAGGAGAGTTTTTAATTCTTTTTAATGTTTATTTATTTTGAGAGTGCAGGTGTGCATGGGCACGCTGAGCGGGGGAGAGGCAGAGACAGAAAGAGAGAGAATCCCAAGCAGGCTACGCACTGTCGGTGCAGAGCCTGACGAGGGGCTCAATCTCATAAACCATGAGCTGAGCCAAAATCAGGAGTCGGACGCTCAACTGACAGCCACCCAGCAGACACCCGGATGCACAGCTCCTTCTAATTCAGATCTGGGCTCAAACTCAACAATCCCAAGATCAAGAATCACATGCTCCACCGACTGAGCCAGCCAGGAACCCAGGGAGGCCTTTTCTGATCATGTTATGTGAAGTACTCTGATAGGCATTACCATATTTCTTCGCTTTTACTTAGTTCTTACTTGAAATGATTTGTTTATGGTGTCTCTCTCTCTCTCTCTCCAATAAACTATAACCTCCAAGAGGAAAGAAAGACCTTTTCTGTCTTATACTGCTATTCCCCAACTTCCATCGTTCAGCAAGTATACGAATAAACGGTTACATAAAACACTACTGCCCTCTAAACACTATGCACTCACCCCCAAAGCAGTGTGATTAAATTAAATGACCCTTTCGGGGGTGTTCCATTCAATATTCTCTTTTTAAATTTTAGAACAGACATATTTTTCATTAACCTACAAGACTGGTGGAGAAAACCTAGAGCCTTAGAAAGAACTGGCTAAATGGTGGAATTCAGAAAGTCCTCTCAATTGACACCAACCACAGCAATGACTGTTTCCAGCAAGAAGAAGCAACAGATGCTTACTGGCAAAAAGATGTTTGGCTTCACAGTATATCCCATAAGATACATATGAATTTAGCAATGGAAAATAGGAACATTATCATGAAGAAATCAAGCAGACATCACCATGACCATGTGATCACACCTCACACAGCAGGTGTCACGTCCCTCCAGATACGATGCACTAGAAAGGACATAATCCCCTCTGTGCTGCTTGTGCCAAAAGCGTGTAACCTGAATGTAATGATGACGAAATATCAGAAAAATCTAAATTGAGAAATATTCTGTAAAATTACAGTCCACACAGTTCAAAATGTCAAGGTTATGAAAGACAAAGAAATGCTGAGAAACTGTTCTAGACTAAAGAAGGCTACAAGGGGCACCCTGGCTGAGTCAGTCAAGGGAGCAAGTGACTCTTGACCTCAGGTCGTGAGTTCGAGCTCCACACTAAGCACAGAGACTACTTTAAAATAAAATAGAATAGAATAAAAATAAAATAGAATACAACAAAAATAAAATAAGATAAAATGCAATGCAATGCAATACAATGCAATAACAACGTATGAGGTAAGATGCCATATGTGTAATCCTGGACTGGGTCCCGCATCACGGGAACTTGCTTCTTTTGCTAGAAAGGACATTACTGGGACAACTGGTAAAAATCCAAAAGAGGACTTCACTAGATTAGATAATATTACTTCTTTTCATAACAGAATGTCCTATTTTAGAGAATACACATGCAAGTGTTCAGGAGAAAAAGAGCATTGTGACTGCAACATGAAGTGACTCAGGAAAGCAAGTATGCAGACAGAGAGAAAGCGGCGGGAGTGACAGCACAGACACGGTAAAGGTCAGGACCCGGGGGCCGGCTGAAGGGGAGGCGTCCTGTGTTCCACAGTTTGAAATGCTCTGCATCACGTACCCACTCCTTCCCCAGGGGCTACAATTCTCCCAGTAAAGCGGCCTGAACCAGAGGATCAAAGGCCTGCAATTTCACAACTTCCCTTCTCCCTTCCCAACCCGAGCAACAGCTATGTGACCCCGTCCGACGTCACCAGTGACAGACCTCCACTGCTCACCTGGAAAGAGTCCATGCACACCGGACTGGAGGCCAGCTCCTCATCTACCGCGTGCAGCTTCTCCATGAAAGTGCTGTCCCTGCTCTGCTTGGGCTTTGGGGGAGGCGGGGGCCCCATGGGCACGACCTCAGCACTGATGTGCCTAACGGCAGGTGTGGGTACTTTCTCAGCCTGAATGAAAGAGGCAACGATGTTAAAAAGTGAAAGGGAGGGAGGAGAAGAGAAAGAGAGGAAAGGAGAGAAAAGAAACAAAAGAGGTGGGCAGAGACGGGCACATCTTTCATATGCCAGTGATCTTTCCCTTGCCATGTAGACAGAGCTACATAAAAACAGATACACTGTCAAATATATTAATCTAATTAGGTTCCATCCTATGTCCAATGAAGCCAACAGGATGCTGCCTAGGTGATCAAAAGTGGAAAATCTAACAAAAATGGCTTTAGGACAACATTAGAAAAAAGACAAAGCTAGGAGAAAAGAAACCGCTAGTCACCCATATCTGGCTGCTCGGAGGACTCAGAAAAGCACCCCCCACCCCCATCACTGAGCTCCAGTTTGCCTCTCAACTGCTGGCTGACTTAAATAAAGGACTCTGAAATCTGAACAGTTCTGACGAGGCACAGGCAACAGCACAATTAGCGGGACCGAGTGGCGTGTGCTCAAGGGGGACGGCTCAGCATCCCACGGACAGCCACCCTGCGGCGCAGTCCCATCCTGGTCTCTTGTGCTCGGTGCCGACTCACCTCCGATAATACGCCGCCCTCCTCATCCGTTTCAGTCACCTCGGAAGCCTGCCTCAATCTGGATTTCTTTGCCCCACGTGGGGACGAAGCGGTGCTTTCAACATCACTTTCCAATAAACTCTACAAGACAAACCCAGTTCGTGTTCACATTTCTGCCCCTACGTCATTCCACTGAGTCTGAAGTATCTCAAGAAAATTAATCAATTCAAAGAGAAAATAAACCTTAAACAGAAGTTTAATATTCGGAAGCTAATCAGATTGGTCTTCTCATTAAAATTACAAGACATTGGCTTAAAATCCTTTTACAAACAAGTCAAAGAATGCACTAAGAAACAATATTACACAGCAATGAGAACGAACAAACTGTGGCTGTAAGCAACTGTACAGAAGAATCACAAAGGGTCAGCGATGAAACAAAAAAACAAAAAAGCCAGACATGGGGGAGTACATGTAAGTTTAGAAGCAGCACGCACAGCGCTGCCCACTTAGGCAACAGAACCACAGAGAAAGAGGACGCGGGTACGCTGGTGGGGCTGCATTTAAGGAGTATGGAGAACTCTCGGGAGGACTGGCTTTATAATTATTTAAGCTGTATTTAAAAATTTTTATTCCGGGGGCGCCTGGGTAGCTCAGTTGGTTGAGCATCTGACTCCAGCTCAGGTCATGATCTCGCAGTCCGTGAGTTCAAGCCCCGCGTCAGGCTCTGTGCTGACAGCTCAGAGCCGGGAGCCTGTTTCAGATTCTGTGTCTCCCTCTCTCTCTGACCCTCCCCCGTTCATGCTCTGTCGCTGTCTCAAAAATAAATAAATGTTAAAAAAAAATTTTTTTTTTAATTTTTTTTATTCTGTGCACAGTTCTATACATTAGATGTGTGTTCTATTTCATAATATAAGACACGAAAACATTAAGGGAGTAGTAGGAAGAAGAGAAAATGCCTCGCAGTCTTGGATTTATGCAAAGAAATGTGCCTCGTTCCTCTCTACAGAACAGGCGACAACACTAAGGAGGCCTTACTGGGTCTCGTTTCTTCTCCATTAACAGCTAACACTCACGGGGGGAGCCACTGACCTCTTCAGCCGTCTCGTCCTCCTCTTCTTCATCTGGCTGGTACTCCTCATCTGAGGAGTCATCCTCTTCGAGGTGAATATCCACAAACTGAGGGGGCTGCGTTAGCACAAATTATAGAAAGAAATGAAGTTACAGGAAACACAAATCATACGTATTTGGAAAATAAGAGGAAGAAAGCAGAGCAGGAAAGAAATAATCCTAACAGCACAATGAGCAGCTATAGCAAGTAACAACAGGCAGCGGGTAAAGAGATTCCTAGCGTGAGAGTCAAACCTAAGAGGAATGGAAAGGAAAAAAAACAAAGATCGAATTAAAACAAGAAGACAGATCCCCCAAAAATTAAATAGAAAGGAAGTACTTAGATTTCAAAACTGATGAAGTCTTTCTGGAAAAAAGAATTACCTCTTCCAAGTTTACCTTAATTTCATTGGCCTTCTTAATTGGTGAAATATTCCATGTTGGAATTACCTACCAACAAAGAATATAAATAATTACGTTCTCTTCACCGAAAGAGACGGCTTTTCAATTTTACCTCCTCTTCACCATCACAAAGAGCCATCCATGTACCTAACGTGTAGGTGCAGGGATCAAGGAATATTAATTATCTCCAAGGGTATACTCTCAATTGTTTGTCAGAGCTTATCAGATGAAAAGGAGAGAAGAATCTATTTCAATCTAGCATCTCTGCCTTAACCCTAGTGAGACTTTATTAACTATAAGTAGAAAAAGCATCGGTCTTGCCTACTTTATTTACTTATATATTTTAAATAAACTCTACCCCCCACTGTGGGGCTCAAACTCACAAACCTGAAGAGTCACATGCTCTTCCAGCTGAGCCAGCCAGGCACCCCTGACTTTATATCACAACTTGGGTTCACATGGATTAATGAATTTGAAAACTATTTGTGAGGCACCTGGGTGGCTCAGTAGGTTGACTGACTTTGGCTCAGGTCATGATCTCACTGTTCACAAATTCAAAAGCCACACTGAGCTCTGCGCTGACAGGTCAGAGCCTGGAGCCTGCTTCAATTCTGGGTCTCCCTCTTTCTCTCTGCCCCTCCCCCACTCATTGTCTGTCTGTCTCTCTCTCTCTCTGAAAAATAAACATTAAAAAAAAACTATTTGTAAACTATAATAATACACATACCTAAGATACTATAGGTGACAGTAGCCTTTTTGACATCAGTATTTTTTTTAATCAATCACATAAATCCAACGTAAATGTGCCTCCCAAGAGCCAGCCATGACCAGTTCTTTTGGAAGGATTTAGGGGTAAAGTATCAAACTGTCCGCAACTTATTTTCAAATAGTACAGGAAAAAAACAAGAGATAGATATAAAGATATAAAGTAAAATATGGCAAAATTTTACAGTTAAATCTAGATGGAATCTAAATTTCCTATAAAATTATTTTTACTTCTTGTATGTTTTAAAATAACATAGTTGGAGTGAAATGTTTTTAAAGAATTTTTTTAAGGCTCTTACATGCTGCTGACAAAAAATGTCCCTGGAGTGTATAATTTCTTGAGCATTTAAGGTGACCCAGTGAAAATCGGGTTATTGAGCACAACCCAAGAGGCACTGGGTTCTATCTCCACAAGGAGCCTCAGCCTCTCCACATCTCCTCAGCCCTGCCATGTCCCAGCCCCTTCCCTTGCTCTGTTGAACTAGGCCCAGTATAGGGTAAAGGGAATGATGTGATTCTGGTCCACACTCCTTCCCGGCTGTGTTTCTAAACCAATCAGGTTCCCTACTGCCAAATCCATCCAAAAAGGCGGGGCAAGGCAGCATCCGGAAGTGTGCTGGAGTCCTGGAGTGCGTCTATTAAGCATTAATAAGCAGGAAACTTGGACTTCAGTCCTTGCTGTCCCACATACACTAACATCTTGGGCTGTCCAACTTATCTATTCTTATTCACAGTTGGTAAACACAGCCCAGAGCCTGCTTTGGATCTCTGTTTCCAAATCAAATATGGAATTACTTTCAATTATACTTTGTAGGTCAGGCAGACTTCACAGAACTCCCGTCTCACTGATGGCTGCTTTCATCAGAGCTACCACAGGCTCATGTGTGATTACTTCCCGGAGAAATGAAATTTCACTATATGCAACTGGGGTTAGCTGATCAGACAAAACAATACAATGGCTGTCAAAAACAAGCCAATGCAATCCTTGGCTGCATTAAGAGAAATACGGTACCTGAAACACGGAGGGGATAACCTAACTTTAATCCATACTAGTTAAACAACATCTGCAGCAGGAGACTCCACGCATACTTTTAAAAGGACACAGACAAAGTAGGCACATGCAGAAGAAAAGGATCAGATTAGTGTATGTACTCAAAGCCTTCTCAGGTGAAGACCAATGAAACACTGAGAGACATTTAGCAAGAAAAGAATATTACAAAAAGACATACTAGTTTTCTCCTACTAGAGGGAAGGTCACGTGGACTTATTTCTTCTATACAGCTGCAAAGAACAGAACCGGAAAAAAGACAAGAACACCAATACGCAACATGAGTCCTCAAGGCAAATCTTCCCTACACTGGAGAAAAAGTGGACCGCCTCAGGACTATCGCCTGCCTGTCACAGGTGCTGAGCACATACTGGACTTGTTGAGTAGGATTTAAATGGGTCCCAGCATCTGCACCAGAATACTCCAGAAGTCTTCAAACGGCTCTCATCTCTCAGTGTGCAAAACAGCCAGCTGCTGTTTCCAATAATGCATGTTCCCAGGCCCTACATCCAGCTCCCCGTTCCGGGTCTGAGGCGAGCCAAGGAATACGCATTTTTCATTAGCACTCCTGAGGGACCCCACGCCAGGGCGACATTGATGCAAGTGCTCCCTGGAACATACTTGGAAAAATGCTATAATGCCACATATAACGTGAATAGGAAAACCGACCCTGCTCACGCTTTCAACCGTGCTAAATGGTTATCTACCCAGCACTTCCAAAAAGCAAGACCTCCACATCAACTAGAATAAACTCTGATATTGATTCCGCACGTTGTCTCTATTTCTCTTTCACAAGTATTTCAGGATGCAAACCCAGACCATAGTAAATCCTTCCTATATATTTTCCCCTGCAAATAACCTGTAATTAGATTTTATTTACCAAACTAAATAAAGAAAAAAAAAACAGAACACCCACCACTCCTTTTTCCACCACTTCCTTCAGTTTAGAGCGTGTCATTTTGGGCTCCTGAGGCAGGGAAAATGAGAAGAAAACAGTCAATAAAAATCATCACGTGTACCTGGGGTTTTGAGATGCTACCTCTGCCCCCAACCACCAAGCTATTTACACAGTCCCAAGTAACGCCCTACGCGCAGCCCCGTTACATAGGTCAGTTCCCTGACATTAAAGGGTAACAGTCAACTACTCACAAACATGGGCATATCTTCCGTCTCACTGATGGCTGCTTTCATCATAGCTACCACATGTTCATTTGTGATTACTTCCTGGAGAAAGATGAAATTTCACTTTATGCAACAAAGATGTGTAATCTAGACAACGCTCAGTCCTCTGCAACTCTGCTAGAGTGGACACATGTCCACTGCATGTGGACACGGAATGGACAGATGAGAGCCAGAAACTGAAACGGCTTCAGACTGGGGTAAAGCCGGTTCTGGACAGAAGCACACAGTTCAAACTGTAATAAAGCAGCGAACAGATGGATCCCATCGGCAGCTACCAAGAGCATGAATGAGATTCCGAAATAACGGACTACGTGCTTCAGAGAAGCAGTAACAAGCAACGAAGGTTTTGTAAATGGCCGTGTTGATACATATCAAAGAACAGTATCAGCAAATGTGCACAGTAAACCGTTAACCTGGCATCTTTTCAGATCTATCAACCCACCAAAGAGCAGGTCCACTGTGAACATTATCATCTCTGAGTCTGCCAACCACGAGGACAACCCATCAAGTCAGTGGAGGAAGCAGAGGAACAGTTTACCTTCCCAGTTAAGGTCTCTTTAAATGTGTGTTCAGATTTCTAATGCGTGCTGAGTGCAATGAGAAAGCGTGTTGGGAGGGAAAAAGTTTTTTGGCGCACACACCTCACAACATCACCAATTCCCATACTAAGAACCAAGAATTCCCTGAGTGTTTCACGTGCTCTCCAAGAGGCGTTTCCATCGCGTTCCTTACTCACGTGGAGGATGTTGCGCACGTTGACCGCGGTCAGGTTGTGCTGCTTGGCGCCGTCCTCCAGCGTGCGGTCCAGCACGTCGTCCAGCTTCAGGTCGCAAGCCCAAGTGCCTTCTTCTTGACCCTTTCCATCTCGTTTCCTCTTGGTACCCTTTTTCTTTTTTCGCCTTTTCTCACTTTCTTCATTGCCTTGCTCTTCTGCAGATAAACCGAGAACACCATCAGAATCTCCAAAACAACCGCTCCCAGAACTTAACCCAAGAAGCCAATCGTAAATGAAAAACAAGCTGCCAGCTCACTGGCCTTGGAAATCAAAGAAGCCTACAATGTGGCGACAGTGACGGTGGAGTGGGGAGAACCGTCGTAGCAGTAACACCCGGTATTTGCTCAACATCTGTCAGGTATTCTGCTACACACTATGCATATTTATTTAGTCCTCCTAACAACCACGGGAGGCAAGGACTATTATCTCTCCCACTGTACAGACGAAGAAACTGAGACAGATTACGAACCTGTCCCAAGAGCTAGTAATGACAGGGCCATGCTCTGAAACCACGTTCTCTAGCCCTGGAACCCACAGTCTTAATTCCTGCTCTGCACTGCCCAGACAGTACACCAGACACCCTGGCTTTGTGTTTCAGTTCTGGGCAACCTCGGCCAGAGTCTCATTTTCTTTCTTCTGCGAATATAGACATCTGCCTCACAGGGATGCCACCAGATTAAGTGAGATAACTATATCGAAGTGCTTCATAACCATTGGAATGTTATATGATGTAATTTAACATCATTATTAGACTCCTCCATCTAGAAAGAAGAAAAACAAGGAGCAAACAATAAAAAATTCACTCTGAGCTCTACAAGAAAAGGGGGGGAGCATCAGAGTTCTCTCCATTCTACAAGAAGGGAGCATATATACAACCAGACAAAGGGAAAATCTTCCTGATTATTAGAATCTGTTAACTCTTGAAACAGACTATCACATAATCCCAAAACGAAGTTCTCATCCGTCCGACGTTCTCAGCCTGCTGCCCTCTGCGAACACGTATTAGAGAGGAGTCACATGAAGATGACCTTCTCTGTTTAAAAGGATTTTGTGATCTTCAAGCCACAGCCTGGCAAGATTTGCATCACGAAAAATTATTAGTGACTTGTGAACACACACCAAGAATCTGATCATTGTGTACGACTCCCAACCCAGTAATTCTTATTCTTAAAGAAATAATTAGATCTGCACAGACTAATCATCACACTGTTCATTTCAACATTATTTTTCTTCTTCCCTGAAGTTCATTTATTTGAGAGTGAGAGACAGAGCACACACACAGGGAAGGGGCAGATAGAGAGGGAGAGAGAGAATCCCAAGCAGGCTCCATGCTGCCCAGCGTAGAGGTAGACGCAGGCTCGAACCCAGAAACCGCAAGATCATGACCCGAGCTGAGATCAAGAGTCAGACACCCACCCGACCGAGCCACCCATGTGTCCCAACATTAATTATTTTAGCAAAAAGATGGAAAACACCTAAACATCCAATATTACAGGAGTGGTTAAGGGAACAATGGTACATTCATACACTGGACTGTAACTGAGTCATTAAAAATTGTCTTTTTTAAGCAATTGTGGAGGGAGGAGACAAGTAAAAATGTATTCTTTTTTTTTAACATTTAGAGAAAGAGAGAACACGCGCGTGCAGGTGTGGGGGAAGGGCTGAAAGAAAGGGAGACCGAGAATCCCAAGCAGGCTCTGTGCTGACAGCAGAGAGCCTGACGTGGGGCTCGATCTCATGAACCATGAGCTGGAGTTGGTCACTTAACCGACTGAGCCACCTAAGGCGCCCTAAAAATAAACATTTTTAAAAACCTTAAAAAAAAAAAAAGAGCTCTCAGTGAAATGGAAATTTTTCTGATAATGATTTTTAAGTGAAAAAAAAAAAAGAAAAGGTAGAATTCAAACACGAGCGTCTTACAGTCATGACACCTAAACCAAATGTGCTGCTTCAAGACGTGCCGCAAAAAGAATATAAAACCTCACAAAGTGTCTTAAGAGTGATAAAGCTCTTGACTGATGCTTTTTTGAGAAAGCAACAAAGGGAGAACTACACCCCACAACACACAACAAAACTCCCCAAAGGCCTCTGTATCCACATCTTTCCCCCAAGTCTCTCTTACCTCACCGGTTCTCCATGAATCCCAGAACTCCTCTCTGGTCGAGTCTCCTGGATGCCCTCTCTTTGCGCCCCACCCTTCCTCTCGCATCCTCTCTCATGCAGACCGGTTGGGCCCGGACTGGCCCGGTCGTGGTACTGCCATCTGCCCTTGCCTCCTCATCTTCCCTGGGCTGCAGCTAACAACGACCCAGCAGTTGCAGAACAAAGATTTCTGAGACCCGGAGAAGCTGTGATTCCGCCTTCCAATCCTATCCTACCATGTTATTAGTAACACTGTCAATTGCAAAACTGATCCAGGGGGGAAAAAGTTTCAAAGAAATGACAGAAGTTCAAACTATTAATACTAGAAGCAACAAAGTTTGTTAACTGAGACATCACCAAAAAATGAAATCTTTATAAAATTTAGACGTACAAAATGTAATCAGAATTCACTAAAATGAAGGCCAGAAAAGGAAACATATAATGGAAGCAGCTAAATTTCATAGAATTTTATATAGTTAGTTGATGAGGAACCAAACTATCCTTTAAAACAGAGCTTCTCAAGGCACCTGGGGGGCTCAGTCAGTTGGGTGTCTGACTCTTGATTTTGGCTCAGGTCATGATCTCACAGTTCGAGGGATCAAGCCCCACATTGGACTCTGCCCTGACAGCATGGAGCCTGCTTGGTATTCTCTCTCTCTCTCTCTCTCTCTCTCTCTCTCTCTCTCTCTCTGCCCCTCCCCCACTCTTGAGCACACTCTCAAAATAAATAAACATTAAAAAAAAAAAAAAAAGAATGGGGGTGCCTGGATGGCTCAGTCAGTTAAGTGTCTAACTCTTGATTTCAGTTCAGGTCATGACCTCGAGGTCCATGACTTTCTAAGACTCACATCCGGCTCTGTGCTGACAGTTCAGAGCCTACTTGAGATTCTCTCTTTCCTCTTCTCTCTGCCCCTCCCCACCCCTCTCAAAATAAATAAACTTAAAAAAAAAAAGAACGTAGCCATCATGTCAAATGCTATGAAATTTCTAAACTTTCACTTTCAGTTTCCATAAATTACTTTGTTTCAAACTAGTTCTCAAACTTGGCCCTGGTTCTCAGACCACACTTTGAGTAGCACTGTCTTAGGATATACGCTGAAAAACATTTATCCCCGCTAGAAATAAAATAAAAAATGAAATACCAAAATAATTTAAATGAAGAAAAATAAAAATAATAACAAATGAATTGTGATGAAAGTTTATCATGAAATTGATTTTTTACAATGTTTATTTTTGAGAAAGAGAGAGTGAGCGAGCTCAGGAGCCGGGAGAGTTGTTGGGGGGGGGCAAGGATCCTAAGCAGGCTCCACGCTGACAGCACAGAGCCCACAGAGCCCAATGTGGAGCTCAAACTCACCAACTGTGAGATCATGACCGACCCAAAGTCGGACGCTTAACCAACTGAGCCACCCAGGTGCCCCATCATAAAATTTAAATGCAAGTATTTTTTCAAGGAAAAATCATTAGAGTTAGCATAATTACATTTAGAATATAAACACGGAATCAAAGTGGAGTTAAACCATCTCAGTGTCTAAATTACATTATGCATACATATTTCTCCTCTGATTTCTGATTGTAATGCTGAGTTTTTATTATGGAGTGTATGTCTGTAAGGAAAATCTAATGCATTCAAATTCCAAAACACTACACAGTCAATCCAAAAAAGAACAGATAGTTCAACTATTTGCTATTCTGTTTTAAAACTAATCCTTTATCTTCTAAAATACTGGGATACCACGGACTCTATGAATTCTAAAGAGTTGAAATTTAAAATTAGAAAAAGGAAGCCCCTTTTTTTTGGCTTCCAAAGACCAGACTGGAAAAGATAAAGAAGAAAATCTAATTTTTCCTTCCATGAGATAGAAGATGGCTAAAAACAAGCCATTCCCTGAAAAATAGATCCAATGATGTAACCAATAAATTGAAAGTAAAATACACTATAAGTGTACTGTAAAGTGGATGAAGTCAGTAAAAATATAGGTGGGTTCTGTAATATCACCAAAATTGCCATGATGTATGAAAACAGTTGCTTAAGAACCTTGTCAAAAACACACCCAGGACCTTTGATTCTGGCCACAACTATGTTTGTTTGTTTTTTTAACACAGGAAACCTTCCCACCAAAAACAACTGTAAAACTATGTAAAACTACAATTTACCCTCAGACAACACAGGTTTGAACCGTCAACATCCACTTATATGTGGATTTTTTTTTTTCAATAAATACAGTATAGACATGTCTGGGTGGCTCAGTTGGTTAAGCATCCAACTTCGGCTCAGGTCATGTTCGTGAGTTTGAGCCCCATGTCGGGCCCTGTGCTGACAACTCAGAGCCTGGAGCCTGCTATGGATTCTGTGTCTCCATCTCTCTCTCTACCCCTCCCCTCCCTCTCAAAAATGAGTAAACATTAAATATATATATATAAATGATCCCAGATAAAAACAAAGCAAAGAATTTCAGGATGAATCAAAGCACAAGACAGGTTAGCTCTATGATCAATATAAATGAATACTAACTGGCTAACATAGTAACAATAACGTCTTAGGGATTTAAAACTTATGAAGAAGTAAAACATAACATCAATAGCACAAAAGGCAGGAGTAGATATATGTAGTGAAATGGCTATAAAATTCCTGTATTGTTTTGAAAGTGGTAAAAGCACACATTTAAGGTACAATGTAATGATTTCGAAGATGTATATGTTGGGGCACTTGCCTGGCTCAGTTGGTAGAGGATGTGACTCTTGATCTCAGGGTCATGAGTTCAAGCCCCAGAGTGGGCATATAGCTCACTTTAAAAAAAAAGAAAAAAAGTTTTGGGGCACATGAGTGGCTCAGTTGGTTAAGTGTCTGACTCTTGGTTTTAGCTCAGGTCATGATCTCATGGTTCATAAATTTGAGCCTCACATCTCCCTCTGCCCTGACAATGTGGAACCTGCCTGGGCTTCTCTCTCTGCCCTCTCTCTCTGCCCCTCCCCAACTTGCACTGTCTCTCTCTCAAAATAAACTTTAAAAATTTTTTTTTTAATTTAAAAACATAAGGGGCGCCTGGGTGGCGCAGTCGGTTAAGCATCTGACTTCAGCCAGGTCACGATCTCACAGTCCGTGAGTTCGAGCCCCGCGTCGGGCTCTGGGCTGATGGCTCAGAGCCTGGAGCCTGTTTCAGATTCTGTGTCTCCCTCTCTCTCTGCCCCTTCCCCGTTCATGCTCTGTCTCTCTCTGTCCCAAAAATAAACAATAAAACGTTGAAAAAAAAATAAATATAAATTTAAAAACATAAAAACACATCAAATCTTGGACTACTTTTAAAAATAAAAAGATGCATATTGTTAATCTATAGAGTAACATGTGCAAGAAAAAAGAATATAAAACTAAAGAACTAATAACGAAGAAAAATAAAAGTACTTGGTTAATCAAAAGAAGGAAAGAAGAAACAAAAAAAACAGAGGAAAACAGAAAATTCAACTTACGTTATGTTAAATATAAACTCAACTTATGTATAACGTTAAATATAGTAATACATTAAACATAAACTCAAATTACATTAAATATAAACAGGGGCGCCTGGGTGGCGCAGTCGGTTAAGCGTCCGACTTCAGCCGGGTCACGATCTCGCGGTCCGTGAGTTCGAGCCCCGCGTCGGGCTCTGGGCTGATGGCTCAGAGCCTGGAGCCTGTTTCCGATTCTGTGTCTCCCTCTCTCTCTGCCCCTCCCCCGTTCATGCTCTGTCTCTCTCTGTCCCAAAAATAAATAAACGTTGAAAAAAAAAATTTAAAAAAAAATGCGTTTAAAATATAAACAAAATATATGAGCTAATTAAAAAGCAAAAATGTTCGGATTAAGTTTTTTTAAAAAAGACTAGGCTACACATAGGAGAAACATTTAAAAACATTTTTTAATACATTTATTTATTTTTGAGAGACAGAGAACAAGTCAGGGAGGGGCAGAGAGAGAATGAGACACAGAATCTGAATGAAGCAGGCTCCAGGCTCCGAGCTGTCAGCACAGAGCCCAACGCAGGGCTCGAACCCACAAACCGTGAGATCTTGACCTGAGCCGAGATCAAGAGTCAGATACCCTTAACCAACTGAGCCACCCAGGCACCCTTAGGAGAAACATTTTAAAAATAAAAGCACAAAAAAGGTTGAAAGCAAAAGAATATAAATACTATATACCATGTATACACGAATATCACAAAGAAAACTTTAAGGCAAGAATATAAAAAGGAACATTTCATACTAATTGAGTTAATTCAACAGGAAGACAAAACAATTCTAAATTGGTATGCATCTGATAATAGAGCTTAAATATATAAAATAAAAGTTGACAGGGAAAAAAAGGATAAAGCCACAGTCATATTTGGAGATTTTGACAAATGTCATTCAGTAATTAATATAACAGTAGACAAAGAAATCAGTAAGGACATAAGAGATCTGAACAATATAAATAATGAACTTACAGACATATGTAGAACACAATACTTGATCTAAATGACAAGTGTCTAAATGACACCCACAAAATACATTATTTTTGTGGGCACATAAAACAGACCATATGCTCACTAAGGCTCAACAATTTTCAAAGGTCAGGAATCATACGGAATATACTCTTTGACCACAGTGGAATTAGCTAGAAATAAATAAAGAAGTTTAACTGGAAAGATCCTCAAATATTTGGAAAGTAAGCAATGTATCTCTAAATAATCCATAAATCAAAGAAAAAATCATAAAGGAAATTAGAAATATTTTAAGATGAATGAAAGCAAAAATATGACACATCATAGCTTGCAGAACACAGCGAAAGCAATGCTTCAAGGGAAAGTTACAACTGTGCGTGTATATATTAGAAAACAATTGAGGGGCGCCTGGGTGGTGCAGTCGGTTAAGCGTCCGACTTCAGCCAGGTCACGATCTCACACTCCGTTAGTTCGAGCCCTGCGTCAGGCTCTGGGCTGATGGCTCAGAGCCTGGAGCCTGTTTCCGATTCTGTGTCTCCCTCTCTCTCTGCCCCTCCCCCGTTCATGCTCTGTCTCTCTCTGTCCCAAAAATAAATAAACGTTGAAAAAAAAAAAAATTAAAAAAAAAAAAAAGAAAACAATTGAAAATCTTATAAGAGGCTAGAAAAGAACAAATCAAATAAGGTAAATTTCAGGAAGGAAATAATGAACAGAAACCAATGAAACAGAAAACATAAATAGAATTTAAAAAAAAGAAAGCCAAAAGGTGGTTCTTTGAAAAGATTAATAAAATTGATAAACCTCAAGCCAAATTTACCAACAAAAAAATCAGACTTATCAACAAAAAGTTTCCAACCAGAAATAAAGAGGACAGGGGTGCCTGGGTGGCTCAGTCAGTTAAGCACCCAACTTCAGCTCAGGTCCTTATCTCATGGTTCATGAGTTCTAGCCCCTCGTTGGTCTCTGTTCTAACAGTGCAGAGCCTGCTTGGGATTCCCTCTCTCTCCTTCTCCCTCTGCCCTTCCGCAACTCACTTACTCACTCTCTCTCTCTTTCTCTCTCTCTCTCAAAATAAATAAATAAACCTAAAAAAATCTTAAAGATACCCCAAAATTGAGGCACTTGGCTAGCTCAGTTTGGTGGAGTGTGCAACTCTTAATCTGGGTATCATGGAGTTCAATCCCTGTTGGGTATGGAGATGAGTTAAAAACTAAAACCAAAAAAAAAAAAAAATCCCCAAATAAGCCTTTTAGAAACAACTTTACATCAAAATATTTGACAATTTAGAGAAAACGTACAAATTCCTTGAAAAACACAACTGACCAAAACTGACAGAAACAGGAAATCTGAATAGTCCTAAAATTATTAAAGAATTTACTCCATAATTTAAAATCCTTTTGACAAAGAGAACTCCAAGCCTAGGTAACTTCTTGGTGAAGTCTTACAAAATTTTGAGAAATAAATAATAGCCTTACATAAACTCTTCCAGAGAGTGGACAATGATGGGAAACTTCCCAATTCATTTTATTATTTTTTTTAATGTATGTTTATTTTTGAGAGAGACAAAGTCAGAATGCGAGTGGGTTAGAGGCAGAGAGAGAGAGGGAGACACAAAATCCGAAGCAGACTCCAGGCTCTGAGCTGTCAGCACAGAGCCCGACACAGGGCTCGAACTCACGAGCTATGAGATCATGACCTGAGGTGAAGTCGGATGCTCAACCAACTGAGCCACCCAGGCACCCCCCAATTCATTTTATAAGGCCAGTTACCAAACACCAACACATGAAAAAGACATTATAAGAAAATTAAAGCCAGTACCTCTCATAAATAAAGACACAAAACCTTGAACCATGTATCAGGAAATGGGTCCGGCAGCTCATGGAAAGTCTGATATGTCATGACCAAATAGGTTCATCCCAGAAACGCCAGCTTGCTCTAACACTCAAAACCCAATCACATTTGTCATTAGGTACATGCACCTAAACACAGAGTTTTAAAATATGCAGAGCAGGGGCACTTGGCTGGCCCCATCAGTGGAGCACACAACTCTTGATCTCAGGGTCATGAGTTTGAGCCCCACGTGGGGTATAAAGATTACTTAAGGGGCACCCAGGTGACTGAGTCTGTTAAGCATCTAACTCAGTTTCGGCTCAAGTCATGATCTCACAGTTTGTCAGTTAAAGCCCCACAATGGGCTGTGTGCTAACAGCTACAGAGCATGCTTGGGATTCTCTGTCTCCCTCTCTTTATCTTCCCCCACTCACTCTTTCTCTCAAAATAAGTAAATATTAAAAATAATAAAAACCTTTTAAAATGAATAAAAGTATATAGAGCTAAAACTGATAAAGCTAAAAGGAAATATAGACAAATCCACAACGATAATTGGAGATATCAACATTTCCTTCACAATAATTGACAAATAGACCTTTCCCCAAGAGAAAAGTAGGAAGAGAAGAACTGAACAACGTTATCAATCAACTTGACCTAACTGACATTTATAGAACAGTGCACCTCGAAACAACAGAATACATATTCTTTTCAAATACATATGGAAGAGCTACCACAAAGATTATATTCTCAGGGTGCCTGGGTGGCTCAGTCAGTTAAGCGTCCGACTTCGGCTCAGGTCATGATCTCACAGTTCGTGAGTTCAAGCCCCGCGTTGGGCTGTGCTGACAGCTCAGAGCCTGAAGCCTGCTTGGGATTCTGTGTCTCCCTCTCTGTCTCTGCTCCTGCCCCACTCATGCTCTGTCTCTCTCTCTCTCTCAAAAATAAATAGAACATTAAAAAAATTTTAAAGGGGTCACCTGGGTGGCTCACTCAGTTGAGCGACCAATTTCGGCTGAGGTCATGATCTCACGGTTTGTGAGTTCGAGCCCCATGTCAGGCTCTGTGCTGACAGCTCGGAGCCTGGAGCCTGCTTCTGATTCTGTGTCTCCCTCTCTCTCTGCCTCTCCCCACTCATGCTCTGTCTCTCTGTGTCTCAGAAATAAATAAACATCAAAAAAATTAAAAAAAAAAAAATTTTAAAGGGGCGCCTGGGTGGCTCAGTCGGTTAAGTGGCCGACCTCGGCTCAGGTCATGATCTCACAGTCTGTGAGTTCAAGCCCCGCGTTGGGCTCTGTGCTGACAGCTCAGAGCCTGGAGCCTGTTTCAGATTCTGTGTCTCCCTCTCTCTGACCCTCCCCTGTTCATGCTCTGTCTCTCTCTGTCTCAAAAATAAATAAAAAAAAATTTTTTTTTTTTAATTTTTTTAAAAAAGAGAGAGAGAGTACATTCTGGGCCCTAAAATAAACCTCAATAAACAGAAAAAGAATGAAATGATACAAAATAGGACCTGAACTCAAGAGAATTAAATTAGAAATCAGTAACAGAAAGATAGCTGGAAATTCTCCAAATATTTAGAAATAAAACTACACACTTCTGAATAATCTGTGGGTCAAAGAAGACATCCCAAAGGAAATTAGAAAATATTGTCAACTGAAGTCCATGAAATATAACGTATCAAACAAAATTTGCGGGGCACAGCTAACACAAGTGTTTAACAGGAAAGTGACACATTAAGTACTATTAAAAAATAAGAAAAGTCTCAAATCAGTGATCTAAGCTTCCACTTTAAGAAAACCAGAAAAAGACCAAATTAAATCCAAAGCAAGGAGAAAGAAAACAGACAAAAATCAATGAAATAGAAAACAGAAAAATAGAGAAATTAATGAAATCAAAAGCTTGTCCTTTGAATTCAAAGATGAATACTGAAAACCGTCTAGCCAGAGTGGTTAAGAAAAAGACACAAATCACCAGTATCAAGAATAAAAGAACAAGGAGTACTGAAGCATAGGGGCACTTGTACCCCAATGTTCATAGCAGCACTCTCAACAATAGCCAAATTATGGAAAGAGCCTAAATGTCCATCAACTGATGAATGGATAAAGAAATTGTGGTTTATATACACTATGGAATACTACGTGGCAATGAGAAAAAATGAAATATGGCCTTTTGTAGCAACGTGGATGGAACTGGAGAGTGTGATGCTAAGTGAAATAAGCCATACAGAGAAAGACAGATACCATATGGTTTCACTCTTATGTGGATCCCGAGAAACTTAACAGGAACCCATGGGGGAGGGGAAGGAAAAAAAAAAA